>NW_023998415.1:15744775-15750448 GCF_014805625.2 Glossina fuscipes | reverse complement strand
AAAAAAAAAACATTTTATAAAACATTTTATTTATTTATTTTCTTAACCTATATGCAAATCTACGCGTATACACAATTAATTGTAATTTTAATAATAATTTTTATAAATTGTTTGCTCTCCTTACTTATATTATTTTAATGAATTCAAATATTTCCCACTGTGTTTATTTCGCCACAACAACAGTTATAAAGATTTTTTTTAAAGCGTTTAAAGTTCAAAATTTTCTTCTAATTTTGTAATGACTTCATCAAATAATTACACTAAAACAATCAGATAACAACCAAACATAAATTGATGTGTATGATGTAAATTTAAATAAATATATATATATAAAAAAAAATATATATATATATATATAATATATAAACATATATAAAATTTTTGTCTTAAAATATATATTCCAAAAATTAATAGTTATTTTTTTTTTAAACGACTGTGTGAATATATAAAAATAAATAAATAAATAAATGAACTTGTAAAAGATTATATAATATAAATAAAAAAAAAAAAAACAAATGCTTTTCTTTTATTTGCAAGCAAAGTTCTCTCTGGAATTTCTTCCCCTAACGTTGCGTTCGAGCATTAGCTGTAAGTGGATTTGAAGCTTGTCGAAGCGTGGAATAGTGACTATGTGAAGTTTCGCGATTGATTTATGTGTGACTTATACGTGGACAGGTTTTTAAAAACATTATGACGATTAGTTCAACTTTCGGTAACTAGAGCTAGATACCTGAATTAAAACTCCGCCGAATCTGGGCTAATCAAGTACTTCCAATTCTTCAATTGTCCAATATGCTGGCCATCATCATGTACTCTTCTATGACAATTCTCATATATAACGCTCATCATCATCAGCTTGCTTCAGTATGTATAGTGGCAGATAGTTCTCTGACAGATCTGACAGACAATTCTTAGTAAATATTGATTCAAAATTCATCTAGTTATCAACCGAGATCCTCTAAAATCTCAGGCAGCAAATAAACATAGCGGCCATTCACAGAAAAATGTAATATGCAATCCAAGCTACATGCTGATCTAAGTCTTTGCATATTTGTGCTGAGTTCTAATGCTCATCACAATTTCGGAACCGTTACAGTATAAGAAGAAAGGAAACCAGGGTCTCGTGATCCGCAGGGTATATTTCCTATTATTTACACGAATATTAAATTCCTATTGATTATTCAAAGCAATTAATTTAAAATACTTGTTTATAATAAAAAAAATATTTTATTTATTTTCCGTTAATTAACAAAATATATATAAATTACTATCTAGAGCACTCCGATTTGGTTACTTCAATCAATTTAGCGACGAATAAGGGCACCCCCGGCATGCAAAAGTTCTGTGTTTGTAGTTTCATTTTTGGTCCGTTTATTCACTAATCCACGATGCCACGATCCGATTGTACTATTTATTGCTGTTGAATTATATTTTTCCACCGTTGAATTTTGAGATCCCTTAACCATATAAATTAAATTATTGTAAATACAAGGTCCTAGACGGAGACGATATTTCTTCGTAAGAGTAATGTGTGAGTTCATTGGTTAATCTTCGCTCAGGTAACATCGTTCAAGTAGATAGCGTAGTTGAACTGCAAAATTGAAATAATTCGAAGCATAGCTGCAAGTACGAGTAAGTCTTTGCGAATATAAATAGGTTCATCCACCATTGTCAAAGCAAAATCACATTGCTATGAAAGGGAATAAGTTAATGCCAGTTTTTATAGTCGCTGGTTGCATAGCTTCCGAGTTTAAAGATTGATCAAGAGATAATTTGCGCACATCTCGAAGTCACTCACATACATTACGTTAATTACGGGGTCTAATAGAAATTGATATTGGAAGTGAGAATATGGGCTTTTTTTTTTTTTTTTTAATTCACTTCAGACTACATAAAGGCATAAAAGACCAAATGGTTACATTTGAGCCAAATGTGGGTGAGGATAAATTCGCGCGAAAGAACTGGGCTCGTATCAGTAAGACAAATAAAAGGTTGGCTTCTACTGGGCAAGTTAGCGCAGTTAATTAATTGACATCAGGGAATTGCCGCGAAAACCTATGGCCTTTATACGCTAGTGTTGACTGCAGTTATCAGATCTTTACTCGGCAGAGTAAAACTTTCTGTTGAATATAAAATATTCTTCGTAGTTTATGATCATTTTAGGCTACGGCGACCTTAGTGGAGAATTTAAATTTCACAAGCATTGCGTTTTATTTTCCGTTTTTTTAACGTCAATTAATGTAATACATAATAAGCTGCGAATCCCTTATTTGAAAATTGATCAAGGTTACTTTCTGATATCACTTTACACTACTAACATTTCTATAAAACAATGTTTAATGTTAAACAAAATAATATTACACAACGTGGGCATGTTTAATTTCGGGATTACACAAAAAAACTGAAGCATTTTACAAAAACAAATCCACATAGAAAGAAAACCGGGTTCTTCACGTTGTTGACACTAACTTTCTTATCGCATATTTTCAGTTGTCTCGTTACTGTTCGCTGTTAATAAACCTACGTCAGCTGAAAGAGTTGCCAACGCCACGCATTATGTATTAGAGATTCCTTGGCAAATCTGTATAGATTATATATATAAACTACTGAAAACCAATATTGTAGCGAGATTGCGGGCATTGTGTTTACCGTTTGGGAGTATTTAAGGCGAAACCACAAAAATTACGCCTCATTGTGTTAGCCCCTACGGAGTTCTTTATGAAGAAAATTATTTTTTCTTCAACTTGAACTATGTTGGTTCGCGCTCATAAAAATATTAAAAGTCATCAAACGAAATGAATATTAGCAGACTAGATTGAAGATAAAAAAAAGCATTATTTCAAAATCGATTTTTGAAATGTGTTTTTTGAACGCATATCTCACGGGTTTCTTCATATCGGTTGGCTTCTTCAATTATCATCTCATTCGGCTACATATTTGCAAAACCGTGAACGATGAGGGATTTTTGAGACATAGGCAATTTTCGTGTGAATTTAAAATCGACGCCATATTCTTTAAATCAGTTTTTCAAAAAATATATAGGCTTTTGTGTTTAAATCTTGTTTTCATCTCAAATTATCCTTCCTGTAGTGAAGGAACAAAATAACTTTAATGTGACTCTTTGACTACGTTTACAAATATTTGAAACTTTTTTTCCCCCGTAGTCATCTTTTCATATCTGTTTCGGATGATAGCACTTGCCTCCCTCTCATATGGATAGGATAGGATGGAGTGATTAATCTTAGATTGTCGATTTTAGATTAAGTGGTACCTCCTATACAGCCATTGACCACGCGAGCCCAAAGCAGATATATATCATTAATTTGAGCATTGTTTATCAAAAGGTGTACTTTTCAAATATTCCGAACATGGCGATAATTTATATCGAATTATTAGATAATAAGTACAACAATACATAAAATACGGTCAGCGTTAAAGTATGTTCAAATCTGAGTCAGAGTCATACGAAAAGCACGGTGATAATAATTTTGTGCTCTGCTTTCGTTCGAACGATTAAATCCTTCTTGTCATTTTAAAATCCATATACATTCGACTAATCGCTTGGTATCACCACGGAACGATCAGTCGCTCTCCGCTATCTTTATAAAATCAGGCTCTCAAATACAGCAAATTGACGGCTAGAATAGAATATCGCCGCTAATCAGAACCGCATAATTCAAAATAGTGCTAAAAACTGATGCCATTGTTGGGATCCGGCGTTGGTCGATTTTCTTGAACACTACCTATTAACGAAATTGATGAACAATCAGCGTTTCACACGCATATCTCAAATTTTTAAGATTTTCAAGTTGTCGATGCGTCATAATGTAGTCGAGAGTTTTTTTATGGAATTTTAGAGTCGGGTTTTTTTTTTTTTTTTTTTTTTTGATCACTTCTTTTGGCGTTATGCCGTGACCTGTTCTAGTTTCGATGATCATTCATTCAATTGATCAATTCAATCAAAGCAAACTAATTTATTTTTAATACATAAATAAAAAGTTGAACTTTAAAAACAATAGACATTTTACTATTTTACATTATAGAAGTCTAATATCGAAAGATTTTAAATCGGACAGCGATGATTTTTCAGCCTATCAATTAATGAACGTTTTTTACGTTAGTGCCCAATGAAATGGTGTCTTTTTCCCTTTTCTTTGGAATTATCATATAATGCGTATTATGTGACCGATTTACAATGCGGGAATAATTCGAAAAGTTCTACCCAAACTAAAAGGCATACAATTTTCTTGTCCTTGTCCATCTGCGCATACTTGCCATCTAATTATTTTAATAGATCAACCAAAACACACACAAAAACGAAGTAAATATTAAAGTTAACATTCTAAAAATTCATTTTTTTTTCTTTTTTTCTGTTTTTAATTTATGTTTTCTATTTGAAGATTTCAATTTTTTTTTTTTTTTTTTTTTTTTTTTTCAAAACCATTACAGACGTGAATACAAAGATTTTAGGCTAAAACTAGAAAAATAAACAAAGAAATGAAAGAGATTTTAAAAAATATAACAGTCGTTCTTTTTTTTTTTTTTTTTTTGGTTTTTTTTTTTTTTCTTTGTTTTTGTTTTTTTCAAGTTAACAAACGAGACAAAGATCTTGTTAATATTTAAAATGCTCTGAAGGGATGCGATAGTTAAACTTCAAGCATAACGAATTCAACAAACACTATAACCAATATGAATATAAAACGATATAATCTTTTTAAAATGTTAGGAGCCGATTAAAAAGCGGTTATTTTTAATAATAAAAAAATAATAAAAAAAGAAAAGCAAACAAATTATAAAATGGCCCCGAACAATATAGATTGATTCTAATACTTAAGTAACAAGTTGCGGACTTAAAGGTTTAATATTACTTAAGTAGCAGTTTAAAAACAACTTTTAATAATTAAATGAAACAATCGTTAGTTACGTTTTGGTTACCCAATTAGCGCTTTTCTATAAGTTCGAATGAAACAGGTGCCACGATATCCGTCGGTACGATACGTTCATGATTGACTAACAGACGTTAAATGGTCGCGGTGAATGCGGTCAAAAGTATTCGGGAAAGTTACACATTTTTTACAAAACTTGAATAAAAAGGAGAGTTGGAAAACTTAGCTTAGCTGTGAAGCTAAGTGTAGCGTTGCATTATTATTTGAATTTTTGTAAATGATTTGTTTCGCTATATTCACGGTATATCTTATTTTCTCTCTCTCTCTCTCTCTCTCTCTCCCTCTCTCTTTCTTCTGGCTGCTTACATGAAATTCTGCTGTCTGTATGGTTGCATGCAATTCAAATCTTTGTTAGATGCAGTTTTGTAAACTTGTCGTTTTTTTATTGATTTCTTTTTATTTAATTTTCATTTCCAGTTTTTTTATTATTGTATAATAATTAATATTTTTTTATTTTTTTTATTAATATTTTTCCTTAAAATAATAAAATGTTTTAAAAGTTTAACTATGTGCTTAAACACTAATGAAAAAAGATGTATACATAGACGAATATGTATCGTATGCAAAATTGGTTTTTCATGCAATCGGTCGCTTATGGTTGCTGTTGGTTGGATGTTTTCCTATTTTACTGCTATTTCTATACCGGTCGGTCATTTTAGAGTTTTAGTACTATACTACGCTCGGTTTCTTTTCTTCCTAAATTATTTTAGATTTCTTTTTTGTTGGA
>NW_023998415.1:15727359-15739775 GCF_014805625.2 Glossina fuscipes | reverse complement strand
AATTACGCCCATATACACACATTCCTATTTACAGGCAGAGTTAGATGAAACACTTGCACTTTTTTCTCTCCAACTAATACGCACCTGATGGCCGGAACTCTCGAGTATTACCTCCTCTTTGACTACGTCGCGGGCTTCATCACTTAACACCGCCAAATCTTTAACATCGCGTATTCTACCCAAATGCATTTCCGTTGTGTCCTGTTCCATGTCTTCAGAATCTGCAAATCCTGACTGCTCTTCTACCTACAACGCACATACACTCACACAAAATCACTGTATACGGAGTTTTTGGTGTATTTCAACTCTGCTGCTGTGTATTTTAGGCGCTCGTCCTAGCTGTTATTTTCTTTTCTATGTTTTCAATTAGCGATATCTGAACCTCACTTATTATCAAAATCAACAAAAATTGTTTTTCATATGGATTTCCGTCTTTTTGTAAACAACAAATCACATTTTGCTTATAAATAATTCTTTTTTTATAGAAAAATATTAACAGGAGATGTATGACATTTGTGATAACAACTTTCAATTAACACATTAAAAGTTCTGTTTGTTTTCTCTAAAATGTCAAAATTCCATCGCAAAAAAGCTCTTCCCTCATATTTGTAACGTGTTTGTGCATGAACGAAACAAAAACAAACTCTCTAATACTATAACGGATTTTAATAAAACTGAAAAAAAAAGTAATTATTGTTATTCTAAGAAATTGTTGAAAATGAATAACACTAAATAGAATTTGAAAAAATGAGGATTTTTATTTTAAGTTAAATGCAACCCTGAAGTGTGTTTGCCATTTCTGATGAAATTTTCTACTAAAAAATGTTTGCAATCAGATTATATAGTCAATAGTAAAACAAAAATAAGATAAATGTATATGATCAAGTAGGCATTTTTTTATTAATCTGTCAAATAGATTTATTTAGTTTATGTACTTAAGCAATCAGAGAGAAATGATAACAGAACTTTTACTCTAAAATTAAGCTAATGTCAGACGAATTGCTTCAGTTTATATGTTGCCAATGTTACCATGTCACCACGCTCATTTGTTTTGAACAGCTGTTTTACATTGTATGTATTTTGTTGCTGTAAAAATAGTATAATGGGTAATTGTTATTTAAAAGTAGAACTGTGTACGGCTGTTGCTGTAAAAGTACTACCTTGTATGGTTGTTGCTGCATTTTGCGCAGATATTTATTTGTTTACATTCCATTATGACAATGTCTGTTATTTCTCATTATTTCTATTTTGCAAGATTAAACAAAACGGTAATCGTACTTGGCCGAGGGCCTGTTTACCAGAGGGTTTACTGCGGAGTGTTTATTAGATTCCCTATGAAGTCTACCAGCTACAAAGGCAGATATCTAGCGACCGGCCATCTGAAGCTGTTATAAGTACATAAGATAAGTTAGCAAAGGCAAACGATACGTAAAAATTTGTTTAAAATTTCTCAGTTGTATTTGATTTGGACAAAATAGCTTCAATTAAAATTATTTTGTTTGCTTCTCGCTTAAGTGCAGTAGACAATGCGCGACGTGATATGCTACATTTTTTTTCAGAAACACTTTAAAACATTACTAACTCTTAGATAATTAGATGCGAATTAGCAAAAAGATGAATAAAAAAACTAATAAGTGTGAACGTGTAAACTAAAATTTATGTAAATTTGCACATTATCATGTCTTGTTATACGAAATTTTACAGCGCTGTATATTCTAATGTGTAAAGATGATGTTGCGTTACTGAGTTTAAATCTGTTTGCCTTCCTAAGGCGTAGAATTTTTAAAGGAGACAAATATATCAACCAAATTGCATTAAAAGTACACATTTTTATGGAATAATTATAACCTTTTGTATTATATTTTTTTTGTCAGTAACTGTAAAGCGTGGAAGCAAAAATTTAACATTAACTTTTGAAATTGTAGGTAATAATATATCTTACGGGCTACAAAGTAGTAAAGATTCTTTTTCTCGATTTGCTAACGGAAAATAAATTTAAGAACAGTCGACTCTTTTTGTTCTAAACTATACTTTGCTTAATCAGAATTACATAAAAATAGTGATTATTTTGTAACCAAATTTAAGTGAGAATTTTAGTTTTCGGAGACTAGTCCCAAGTACGCAGGAATGAACTTATTCCTTTATAGAATTATCGTATGGAACTCTATCTGCAGTTGGTTAAGCATAAATATTTATTGTGTCGCCTATATGAAAAACTATATCAGTTCAATACAAAGTTTTTTGAAAAGATAGGAAATTACTATTTAGCGTAATTTTGGTTCCATATGTGTCCATTTAATAATACAAATGTAATGCTTACAGGATATATACGGCTTTATCGAAATATTTCCATTTAAAATGGATTTAACATCAAAGTAATGTTCCTTTCTACATATCTTAACAAACGATTGCTTAGAAATGGGAAACACTCCACCGAGAGATAACGGGAGTAATATTAACATCCTGTGGGTACGCATCTACAAATATTTGTTACATTATATAAAGCAAATATATTTTTGGTTAGTATAGAATTCTAAGTATATTTACCAATGGCCCTGTGGCCATTTGTAAAACTGTAAAACAACAAATCAATTATTTCAGCCCGATATTTAAAAAAAACTTTTACTTTACTAATTTTTTTTCTTTTTCTTCACAATTCGCAAATGTAGTTTCGAGCACATTTTTTTTTGTTAATTTTAAATTTTTGAATTAATTCATTTTCTAAGAGATGTTTAGAGTTTTCTGTTGCGTCGGTTTTTTTTTCAAACGCAATTCGAAAAGAGAGATCTGTGGTAATTTTGTTTCGTTTATGCTCAATACTTATGCAACTTTGTTTTCAGCAACAGCAATGCTATTGTCGCCAAATTTGACGTAATTGAGAGAACGCCTTCGGCGATAATTGCCGGAAAACTTGCGAACGTGATTAGATTCTCTTAGCGATAACCGTCTACTTCATTGTCGCCTGCTTACATGAGTACATCCCCCTCTTCCCGACCCAATGCACATTCAGCAAAATAAAGCCCACTTTTAGACCAAATCTTGTATTTAGAAGTCTATTCTGCTGTCTTTAGTCTGATCTATTACAGAAGTTGTCACTTGTAGAAGAAAAAAATACGTCAAAATTTATTAGATCTCCTATCTTAGTGAACTCTTATTTGTGTTAATCTATACAAACCATGGAATGCGCAATTCAGGCTTTTGGGCATTTCTACTTTTATAGTTTGAACGTTATTTTTCTTCTTTGGCTTAGAACATTAAATATGTACTCTACTCGTACGTTTCTTTCCTAAAAATAATTTGTAAACCAACTTTTACGTGAAAAATAAGGAACGGTAATAATATAAGTAGGCGACTATGAAGTTGCGACAACTACCTGCAAAAATCTAATCATGTAAGCAAATTTGCTGATGATTGTCGCCAAAGTTACGTCATTTCTCTGTTACGTCAAATTTGGCGACAATGAACTTCTACTATCGCCAAGAGCAAATTTCCATTAGTATTGAGTATAAACCAAGAAAACTTACCACAATCTATCTTTTAGAGTTGCTTTTGCAGAACCACAGCTGTAAACGAAAAATATAAATAGCTGTTAGAAAATGATTTATTAATTCAAAGACTTAAAAAAATTATTGTGCCTGAAATTAAATTCATGAATTGTGAAGAAAACGATAAAAAAAAAGTTTGTCAAAAGTGCAATTTTTTTTTTTTTTAATATCGAGCTAAATTGAGGACTGTTAACTGTTCGTAATTTTCATTAATCCAAAAGGAAAACACAACCTAACCGTAATGATAGTAAGCAATCTGACAATTTTTGTATTTGCAACTTTTTTTATTTCCATAAAACTAAATATTCCTTCTTGATTTGCGACCATGAAATGAAAATCATAGCAGTCAACTTTAAATTTCTCGGAGCTTTCCTTGATTCGCATGTGCGAAGTTAGCCCAGTGAAAAAGCTTATCTAGAAAACCATTGAACTCTGGGCATGATAGCAATATTTGTCTGTGTGATAAAAAAAAATGAAAGCGACAAAAACTACATTTTTCTAATTTTTGTCAGGTGATAGTTCGGCGAATCTCCTAAAAAAAATACATGGAAATCCATTGCAGGAGGAACAATGTAGAAAGATGCATTGGTATGTATAAAGGTTAGTATTACAGTATTTAGTATTTCGAAAATCTAACTACAGTTTTTAAACATCTGTATAGGCCGTTGAGCTATTTTGCGGGAAGAGCGGGAGAGCTGCTACTGCTCGAAGAAACTCGGAAGCGTCGCAAACGTTTGTGCAGCGCTGCACAACACTTGCGTCCACTACAAAGTGGAAGGAAATCATTTGAATACTCCAGCACTTGCAGCCTAAGAAGATATTGGTGGTGATATTTGTGCGGAGCTACCTCAAGTGAGGCAGTTGGATGAGGAAGTTATAGGATTGCTGGCACAAAAATTTAATAAATATTGAAGGTATTACCACCTATATTGATTGCAAAACTCTTGTTAAATGCTGTTTGTAAATGTAAATTTCTTATAAATGGATCATGATAATATCAACATCCAAGTTCGTTTATCATTTCATGACTCAATGTAAATTCTACAAATTTTCATTTCATCTTGCATGCTTGTTATTGTCTACCGTCTGTAGTTTGTTTATACAAAACATATAAACGTCAATTTGGTTCTCACTCTTTAAGCGTTTTTCCGTTATTAACGCACTGTGAGCAAAAGTATTGGAAAGTTGCCACAAATGGTACATGATTCTCTTTGCGATAATCAATTATTTCCCCAAAAAAAACGGCGATAAAAACAACGATAATCGAATGGTTACATGATTACCTTCAGTATATTTCATTTTTTCATTGTTCATTGATCTGACGTTGTTTTCCCTTTTTAGAATTAAACAATAATCGTGTTACAATGATATACGATGTTCGCATCTGCTTTTTTATTTAAAATCTTTAACCCTTGAGGTGCTTGCTTTAAAAAACTTCCGATTAAATGCAGTGTTGAGTATTGTATTGCAACTTAGTAATTGGTATTTAAAGTTTATAGTAAAAAAGGAGGCAAAAATGTCAGAAATAGTTTGGTTTAATAGTTTATGAAGTATGAAGACTTAGTCATAATTAATTCACAGCAATTTTGAATTAAATTAAATGAAAGACTTATATGATGCGAAAAATTGAAATATCTTAATCAGACTGAAAAATGAAAATAAGAAACATCTGTTTTTGAAAATGAAGAAGGAATGCAATATTGCTTTTTCAAAAAACAAAAAAATAAATTGTTTTACAGAGAAAAAAAAATGCCTTTTTTTTAGCAAACCGTATCTAATGGAAGTAGCTGCGGTATCATCAGCTGATCAGTTATTCTAACTTTTTGTTCATCTGTTAAAGAACATATGTTTTCAACAAAACAAACAAGCGAACTAAAGTGCGTAAAGTGTGTTTATATTCGGAAGAAAGGTGTTTTTTTTTTAAATAAAAGATAAAGATTCGAAATGTTGGCTGACGTTGATGTCTTTGTGACGAATTATACTATAGTCGATCCGGAAATATATCAATTGTGGATCGAGGGCTTTTCATGTAAGGCACTTGTTCATTTTTTCCTTCTTGTTATTTCTTCATAAGAGTGAATTTATCACTTTTAATAGCCACAGAAGCTGTTTGCTATTTAAAACAAAAAGGATTCGGTCATTTGATGGGTGTGCATATTGATTTAATTACTTCAGATGTCTTGGATCATTATCGTACTTATTCTTTAATAGAACGATTGTTACATGCTCCCACAAAAATGCTGGAGCAATCCTGTTTTCAATTAGAACTAGAAGCCAGAGAAATGATTATAGAAAAGTACGCACTGATCTATTATAAATTAATGATAATAAATTCCACATTGTTTAGATATTATTCCATAGACGACGCAGTTGCTCGGGAAATTTTGGGAAAAAAGTTAACATCACGTTATCGCAAAGATCTGGATGAGGTATCGGAAAAAACTGGCGTTAAATTAAAATCTTGCCGTCGACAGTTTGACAATGTTAAAAGGATATTTAAAGCCGTTGAAGAGTTGCCGGGCAATTTAACAAATAATATAAAGCAGATCTTTTCCTTACCTGACGAATTGGCTAAGTAAAGTTTTCAATCAATATCTTTTATTGTGAAATATTTCGAACTTTTCATTCTTTTTGGTCATTGCTAACTTAAGAAAGTATGCTTCCATAGTATTTTTGGCTTGTTTACGTTTTGAAACTTCCAAGAGGAAACTACAATATTTAACTTTCAATGATTTATTTGCCTGTTCACAAGCTGTTATGATCTATTGGACCTATACATATCAACATTCAGGACCTGAATACTATGACACGGAAATGGATAAAGAATTTTTATTGGATTTAAGGGAATTACGTAATCTCTTGGATAAAGAAAAAGAAATTAAACAGTAAGTAGAAATCATGGATGTGTGCATAAGTTTATAGCGATGTTTTGAATGTTAAAATTATTTGGGATATCTATAGCCGCCGTAAGGCAATGGTGAATAATTAAAATCTCGATTTTATCAGATATCAGTACAGACTAATGAACTTGCGCGAGAAACATTTCGAAAGATATCTTCACATCGAACCCATATCCTTTAACCTTTTAATCTATCTTGTGAATGTCGTTCCTCACTTAACGTGCGACATCCGCTTTGAATAACAACTACGAATGAAACATGTCGAAATTTTACTGCGATGTCATGCGTAAACGTAATTTATCTAAAAATCTTTTTTGCAGCTTGGTTTGCCTACGTTTAAAGCCTGTATTACTGGAACGAGCTTTCCATGAATTGGATTTAAATTTCCGGTATGAAATAAAATCTAACTATCTAACGTTTATTGCAATTTTTACACTTTTTTCAGCTCCTATTGGCGTCCTTTAATAAGTATTGCTTGCAATTTACATCGCACTCGGGAATTACGCGATTTATTTGTGGACCTTTGTGAGAAGTTGATAGAGCCGTGGCGTCAAAATAACTGGTCTCGTGATCATGTTAATAAGTTTTTGGCAGCGATAACACAAAGTGTTTTAGATTTGGAAATTTCTAGGTAAGAGTAATTACGTACCCAGGCATATAAAATATCCTCATTTATATTAAAAATCATTTATATATATATATATATATATATACATATATGTTCTAGAGATCAAGAGACCCGCTGTTTATGGGACCGTTATATGCAAGTTATAAGTATTTGTTTAGAGAAAATGTATCACATATAAAATTACTGAACCGACTTGCAACGAAATGGAAATATTTTTGCTTTTATATCAACCCATGGAAGGTGCAATGCCATAGTTTATCATTTAAAATATTCGGATATATGTATTGGAAGTGGCTATAAATTGTACATCGTGACAATATGAATATATATCTCGCTGTTATTAACAGTTTCACGATCGTAAGAATTAATAGTGCACTAAAATTTGATATATAATTCTATTCTGTTTAAGAATAAGAACGAATTTAATATACAAAAGTCAGCGTACAGCAACAATATGAAAATGGGCAGTGATGTTTGCATGCTGTAAATGAAGAAAATTTAGAAGAAGGAAGGAAGGGCAAAAGGGTCGAATTGGCAAGTCTCCTTTGGGATCGGAGAACCGAATATGCTCTCAAGCAACAAGCAACCATTGACCACAACTAGACGAGAAAGAGTGATTATTTTGCTAAGATATGATCGCGTTTTGTAAACCAAATACCTGGAGTGTATTAATAAAACGGTGCTTTCGATTAGGAAACACATCGAGAGAGTGATTAAAAAATTAACTTTTTTTTTAACTGTAAGCATAAATTAAAAGTTTACAGCGAGAAGGTGTTATGCCCATTAACTGAGAAATGAATTGCCCTATTCTTATTAAAAGGGTATTGCGTGTAAACATATTATCCATATATTTCAATTGAAATTTTTTTCCTAAATTCTAATGTTTGTTTAAGTATCATTTTAATTGATGTCTCTTTATTAAAGTTGCAAATACATCTACATATTTCCTTTTCGTTCAGAAAGGGCCAAAAAAAAAGTGAAAAGTACCGTATTTTTCGGATTATAAGATACATCTTTTTACATAGAAAAATTGATTAAAATTTTGGGTGCGTCTTATGGTTCGAGGGTAACATCAAAATGTTTTGTCACTAAATTGTCCTTAAATTTGAGGTAGATGAGATACGATAACGATTGCTCAAACGAAAGTAATGCGAACGGTGACATTAACGAGACGAGTAATATAATATCGAGGTTGAAAATGAGCTGAATATTGCTAGTACGAGTTATGTAATATAATAATAAATACAAATTTTGATCCGAAAGTAACATTAGAATATATATATCTAAGGATTATCTTATAAATTTGAAGTGCGTCTTATAGTCCGAAAAATACGGTAAATAATTTTTCTTTATTTATTGCATATTATTTTATAATTAGTTGCAAAAGTGCTTTAGCGTTAATGTTTTAGATAAATAAGTTGCAATTTTTTTTCTATTTTTTTACTTATCCTATCGAAAAGCTGCAGTCTAGTCTATATTATTGTAAAAAGTTTTGAGTTATCAATTTCAAGGTCACATTTTCTTAATTTATTTTACTGACATTCAAAGCACTGCGGTCACCGTATTCGAAGGAAAACCATTACGCCTCTGAGAATAGCGTACTAACTGCTATTCTTCAGAATGTGGCTAGATGCAAATCTACTTCATATAATATAATTATCTTAAGGCTAATCTTAGCGAAAAAGATTAAGGGGATTAATTTAGATCTCGGTTTATGTTCTACGTATTGCGTGACATTGATTACTTAAAGTCGGGATTTTTCCGTTAAAGAACAGAAAGCTTAAAATGTTTCTTATAATATTTCAGGATGTTTTCTTCAGCTTCTCCAATTTGTTTCTTTCAGAGATTACGATCAAATAAGCAAAAAAAATTTTGAATGTCCACTGTACTCTATAAATACGTAGATGCTTCGACATTTTATTAAAAATAAAATCTGATAAAACTGCGGAGACTTGGTGTTTTGTTTATCAATAACAGTAGTAGCGCTCTTAATTAGCAGTAATTGAATTGCCGGCTCGCTCAGCTTCATTGTCTGTTAATGCAGATTTCTTAGTTTTTCAATGAGCACCCACTAACGCATACATATAAGTGCATATGTAGAAAAAAAAGAAGGAACAACAGGTATAAAATACAGCTTGTTTTCTTTTTTCATATTACAAAATTTTTAATTTAATGTTCGCCAAGTGCTTTAATAAATTTCAGTGAAAATTTTCCGGTTACTATACTCCAAATTGGCGTGTTGCTGGGCCAAGACTTACGAATTTTTGTACAAGAAAACTCGCAACGTAAAGTCCATCAAGTGATGTCTATGTTCACCGTAAACCAATCTTTCTAACGTCCACGCCTATTTTTGCATCCTAACCTAGGGAAGGATTTTTTCGAAAATTTTTTGTTTTTTAGAGCAGAAAGGTGTATCTTTTATTATGTTATGATGAAAATTAGCCCATAATAGTAACTTGATTTAACAACTAAAAACATTATAGTCGGGGAAGGCCGACCTGTAAATATCCTACACCACATTGCCTAACATAATTCCCATTCTTGTATGAAGTTGCTACATACAGGGTCAATTTTCATCACCACCATCATTAAAACTTAGACTTTTCTACTCCACAAAAAAATAGTTTTCGTGAAAATCCTTATTAGAGTAGAATCCAAAATATAGGCCGAGATGTTCCAAATTTAGTGCAGTTAATTTTTTTATGTTGAATTACTATTATGATATTATTTTCAACATAAAGCATCGAAAATCATACTTTTTGTCAATTTTCAAATGAAGACAAATTATTCTTATGATATAACTTCTTTTAATAGTAAAAAATTTTTTCGAAATTTTCTGGAGCATTTGGCAAAAATAAAATTTAGAAAACACTAATATGAAAAAAACGATAGAACGAAAACTAGGTATATTTGCTACCTATGTAGACTTTGTAAATATTCACTTAAAAATACAGAGACGTACATACTTTTTTTTTTTTTTGTAAACGTTTGATACAATCATGTCAAGAAATAGTTAATAGAATTCTTGTCCACATAAATACGAAACTGCCAGAGCAGACAACTAAATCGCCTCTTTTGAAGAGCGCTACTATTGTTATTGATAACAGAAACGTCAAGAGCCCTTGACTCTGATAAAATGTTGCATATATAGACAACATTTGATCGGATTATAAAACGATATTCTACGTTGAATAAATTAAATACAGTAAAAGTTCTTTTTTCGCGGGATATATGTGCCGCGAATACAGAAACCATGAATACGGAATGATAATTGAATACCTATTGGAATCTTTTTATTATTATGTATGTACTTATTTAAATCTGCGAATATAGGAATTTTTTTTTTTTTTTTTTTTTGTGAAAACGCGAAGAAGGAAGCGCGAATAAGGAGCTTCTACTGTATATTGAAATGGGGAGATAAACTATGCTTTAATGGGGAGCATAGATGTGCCGAAGCTCTCACCTCCCAGTGGTGATCTCCGGGCAACGGCTTCGGCCGGCTAAGAAGAATTTAAGGTTTTGGGCTACTAACTCGGCGACGAGTTTCTGAGAGATGATGGAGGGGTTGGCTGGAAGATGAGCTCTTCACTCAATAGCTGGTTACTACCTAGGAAATTGTCATGAAACTCTTTTTCTTTCCTCGCCGCTGAGGATTTAAATTTTTTTTTTTTAGACAAAGAAAAAAAATAAAAAAAAAAAAAAATCACAATAAAAGGAAACGTCGCGTCGGTTGTCTAGCGTCCGTCTGTCCACCGTAAGTCCGTCTGTCACCGTCTGGAGTCTTCCCTAACGTGCCATCATATGCACACCCCTTTTGCGTAGCCACAGCGGTGGCAGCGCACGCTTAGCCACGCATTGGGAGACACACAAAAAAAAATAAACAAACTAAACTAACTTACTGTACAGGCGTCGGTGCAGTGTCGGCCGCGGTAACCGCTACATCGGCAATCCCTGTTCCTCTTTCCAATAAGCCTTTTCCACCCTTCACAGCAAAGTTTCACAATCGTAGGATCTCCGTACAAGTAGTTGAATTAGGTGACGAACCCCCTTTTGTTCTTTGAGATGGCTCAACGGTAGTAATCAACGCACAATATACGTAAATATTTTATTCTTTTATTTCACAGCAAAGTTTTACAATCGTAGGATTTAATATGTATATAAATATTTTATTCTTTTGTTTCACAGCAAAGCTTTACAATCGTAGGATTTCTGTACAAGTAATTGAATTAGGGGACAAAGTTTTTTTTTTGTGTTGGCTAAATGGCCGTAACCAACTCACAATAGGTATATAAATATTTTCTTATCATTTATTTATTTTGTTTTTTTTTTGTTCCAAAAGCAAGCATACAAAAAGAAATTCCTTTTTTTTTCTTATTTTTCTTTCCCTTTTTTTTCTTTATGTTATACAGGGTTGGTGGGTTATATATTCTTTTACATAGTTTAGCCACCAATATGTTTCTACGAACGTCAATGATACTAAAAAAAAAATGATACATTCATGCACAAGTGCGATGCGCTTTGCTTGATACCTTCAACTGGCACAGATTATTGATTCTTCTTTTTCCTTTTGTTGGTTTTAAGTTTAGAAAGAATGGCTTTTGGTATCAAATCGTTTAAATTTTATATCCGATATATTTAATCGACCACAATTTTTGCTAATTTTATAAAAGTATCGTTTCTGCACCAATCATTTATGTACAACACGATGTGTGTACTATATGTTTAATAGTCCTTTTTTTTTTTCTTAACTCCTTTTTTTTCCCAATTTTTAAATTATTAAAAGCATATTTCTTTCTATATAATTTTGTTGTTACCACTTAAACACACAACAATAAAGGGTAAGCACCATGTGAAATGTTAACAGAACTGTCCTCTTGATTATTCTCCTTCCTCGTTTTAGGAACAAAAAAAGGCTGTTATAGAATTTTCCTTTATATTCCTCCTTTTTTTTTTTAAGTTATTAAAAGCATATTTCTTTCTATATCATTTTGTTGTTACCACTTAAACACACAACAATAAAAGGTAAGCACCATGTGAAATGTTAACAGAACTGCTGTAAATAACAAGAACCGCACTCAGTGAGAGCCTGCCTAAGACTGACTTCAACTCAGAACTATCCCCTCTGACTTCAATTTTTGAAACGCAGACAGACTTCTCCTTTTTACTTCATTTCCCTCTTCTTCTTCCTGTTGCTCTCTCTATAACGGCTTGCCGCTACTCTCACAAGAGCAAGCATAGATCCCGCAAAATCATACGATTTTGCCTATGCTTGCAAGAGCAAAAGGAAAAAAAAGGAGTACCGCAAAATCATACGATTCCGCCTGTACTTGCAAAAGCAAGCAA
>NW_023998415.1:15723117-15727349 GCF_014805625.2 Glossina fuscipes | reverse complement strand
GCCTGTACTTGCAAAAGCAAGCAAAGGTACCGCAAAATCATACGATTTCGCCTGTAATTGCAAAAGCAAGCAAAGGTACCGCAAAATCATACGATTTTGCCTGTACTTGTAAGTAAGGAGATCAGAAAAGAAAAAAAATAAACACATATACCGCAAGATCATGCGATTTATTAGCGGTATCATAAAATCGCATGATTTTGCCTAACGGCATGCCGTTATTCCGCCGCTTGCGGTTGGTACAGACCGACAGACACCCTACCCAAGATTTGTTCGCGGCCGTTACAGCTCGGACCCATCGATATCGCCTGCGATATGGAATGTGTACGTCAAATAGTCCGCGGACAGACCGACCACACCCCCCCGACGACCGACTACTACGGACCAACGTGTGGCTTCGACCCACGCCCTGAGTTTAAGAGTCTCTGTTCTACCGACTGAGTTAGCCGGGCAGACTCGGTGTATACTCAAGAGGTTTTAGAGAAGAGAATACCTTCGGCTTGTTATACCCCTAGCTAGCTAGCTGTCTTCTAGCTGGTGTCATCGAACTTGCACCTTGTGGCTAAGCTGTCTAATCTGTTCATTCCGTAAGTCGGGAAACCCTTTGAGTAGTAGATTTTGCATCCGATATTGTTGACTTTCATTTGCGATTCTTTGCAACAAGTTTAGCAACCTTTCGCGATCTATGGGTCGTGAACCTCTTAACGCTTCCGTGGCCAAGTCGAAAGGTGTTCGACTACTGCTGCCATCATTATTACTTCCACCACTCGTGTTGGTAGAGAATTTGAGTTCACTGTTTATCATCGTTGAGCGGCCGCTTGATGCTAGATTTATTGGAGCCTGGTTTATGTACGCTTGCGGGGCAGGCTGAGAACAAGATTTAATATGCTGAGCTGTTGCAGTTACGGTAGTTGCAGGTGGATGAGGCCTTGAAGATTTCCGTGTACTATGTTGGATACTTAAATTTTTGTTGATGCGTGTACGTTTCGCCAGTTTGTTTTGATTAGCATGACTAGCAATGTCGCTAATAGCTGTCGCAGAAGGCAATAGCTGGTTACGGTGACTTACTACTGCTATTGTCGTTTCAGCGTTGTTGAGCTGGCTCTGCTGCTTTTGTTGACGCCGATTACGTAAAGGTGACGTTGACGAGGTGATTTCAATAGATCCGCTGAACTTTTCGCGTGTGTTGTGTGGCAATGTTTCCTTACCTTCACCTAGAGAGGTTTGCTTTACATCAGTCAGTTGAAGTGACGAGTTTCGGTAGCTCTTGGAGTTATCGTTTCCTTGGCTTATGGCGTCTAAAACTTGGCATTTATTCGGCAACTTAATAGTGTCTGCTTTGGTGGCGACAGATAAGCCAAAAGCTTTCCAGAAGTCGATGCCGAAATAGAATTGCTGTTGCAAAGCTGGTACTATATAGAACTCAATACTCCTGGTCTCGCCCTCCCACTCGACGGGTAAGGTGATGAGCCCCGTTACTGAGGTCTTTTCTCCATTTGCTGTTTTAACGTGTCGATCCCTTAGCTTGATGATTCGATGCCTTCGGTTCTCAAGGAATCTCGTTGCTCCGGCCCCACAACAACTAACGCTGGCTCCTGTGTCCAGAAGAGCGGTTACTTCGGTGTTGTCGACCTTGGTCCGCGCAAACAATCTGTCATCGTGTTCTAGGGAAACAATCGCTGAGATCTCCTTTTGCTGAAACCTCCTGTACGCCTTCCTTCTTTGGCGTAAGATCAGAATCTTTCCATGTCTTCTAGTGAGCGCTCGCCTTCTAGAAATTTCTGCGCTGAAAATCTCGTGTCGCTTCTGCTGGTAGTCCGCGATCCTCTGTGCTAAGCTTCTGTACTCGGGGATGTCTTGACCCGTTGCTGGGGTTATAGTTGCGCCTGTTGCTGCTCGCGTTAGTATTGTCACTGCTGCGGTTGGTGTTGTTCTTGTTGGTGTTGTTATTGCTGTTGTTGTCGTTGATGTTGTTGTTGGTGGTGTTGTTATTGCTATTGTTGTCGCTGTTGCGGTTGTTGGTGGTGTTGTTATTGTTGATGGTGTTGTTATTGTTGTTGCTGTCGCTGTTGCTGTTGTTGGTGGTGTTGTTATTGTTGATGGTGTTGTTATTGTTGTTGCTGCTGTTCCGGGTGACGTCTCGTCTGGCAGGGGTTCCCGGCTTGCCTCGCCAGCCGATGCGGGTAAAGCGCCGTAGCTCTCATTCCTGCCGCATACGAAACAGACCATGTTGTGGAAAGGACACCTGCATCGATTTTCTCTAGTGTCTTCTGCTGGATTTCTCAGAAAATAATCTCCCGGCATACCGCACACATAGCATGTCATCAGATGGAAGGGTGACTGGCAGAAAGCAATGCTCTGTGCTGTCCTCACTGCGATCGCTGGTGCTGGTGTGGTGGTATGGTGCTGGGGTGTTACCACTGCTGTTGCCTCTTGTTTTGGCTGGCCTGCACGTGACGTTGCTGGTTGCCGATGGTGCCGCTCGTTCGGATGGTTACTTGAGTTGCCTGTGTTGATCCATCTCTTTTCGTGTTTCATAGCCCCGCCGTTTTCGCGTTGCCTGTCGCTGTTTGGACCATGCCGCGGCGCTAGAGCTTCAACTGCTTCGTGATGAACTCCTTCACCATTTTCACCTCCCTGACCGATCTCGCTCACGTGTTTCGGCCTGCTTCTATTTTCTCTCAACAGCTTTTCTGCCCTCTTGCATTCGGATTTGAACTCGCCAATGCTTTCTACTTTGGTGGCGAAAATCAGTGCGGCCAGGCTGGGTTTAACGTTGGATTTCATTATTTTGATCATTTCTGCCTCCGGGATCTTTCTGCGTAGGCGGAATGTCAGGTCGTGTATCTCCGCGTAATAGTCCTCGAAGCTCTCGGTGTTCTGCTGCTTTCGCTCCATAACTTCTCTAATTAACTCGTAATCAGAGTCTGCAGTCTTGAATTGGTTGAGGAGCTCAGCTTTTAGCGTGAAATAATCAAAGGTGATGTCTCCTTCTCTATCCTCGAGCAGCTGCCAATACCATTTGCTGGCCGGACCGGTCACTAGGCAGTGAAACTCGGCAAATAATTCCTCATGGCTTATCTGGTGCTGCTGCCGGAGCCGTTCCACCCGGAACACAAAGCTCTCGACCGTAAGACCCTTACCAGAGCCGTCGAATTTGATGTGCCATCGATTGAGGTCTATGCTCCGCCTCCGGGCGTTTTCATCGCTGGTGCGCTGTTGTCCTGTCTGCTGGTCGTGGTGGTAACTGCCGCTAGGCTGCGCTACTGTCTGGGGTGGCATCTGCTGTTGTGGTGTTGAAGTAGATGCTGCTATCATAAAATTTTGCGTCCCTTCGCTGTCTCGTGATTGGGTTCGCTGCGTTGCTGCGGACTTCTCTTGCTTTAGGTGGCTAATTGCCTGCATACAGCTTCGGAGCATTTCGTGTTGTTGCTTCAGCATGCTCGCTAGGTCTAGATCTGCGCTAGCTGTTTCTCCTGCTGGGCCTGGTTGGCGGTGACCGCTGTGACCATTATCTGCGATGTTGCTACCGGCGTTGCGAGTGATGTCTGTCGTTTCGTTGTCGGACATTTTGAAACGGTGGTTCAGCTTCCTGCTGAGGCTGTTAAAGAGTGATGCTGCACTGCTATCTGCAGGATACTCTACGGTGGTGTAGTTTCCTCCGAGCTGATATCGCTGGAATACTGGATCCAACCGGGTCGCCAGGGACTCGTCTACCGTTTGTGAAGCGTGGGCTGGATTGAAGCTTGGGTTCATACCAGGTTGGACCCCCCGATTGCTATGTTTTTAGCCCTACTGCTATCGTACCACAGGTAGAACCGTAAACCTTTGAAAAACTCCCCGAAGACGATACCCTAGAACCGCTAGGACTAGGCGAAAAAGATTCGAAGAAAAACTACCACTTTACCCCCCCTTCTTGAACCAAGAATCCGATCTCGTAGTCGTAACCTAGTACAAATGACCAAAAAAAAAGACAGAAGCAGAACAATCGACAGAAACAAAGAAGCAATTAATGTGGCAAAACTAACCACTAAGACAAGAAAGAACCAAACCAAGCAAAGCGCTTACAACATTCGTTATTAGAGATTTTCTGTATCTTATTCTATTTTACAGATGTTTCTTTTCTTTTCTTTTATATTTTTTTTTTTTCAATACACGCTTAAGAATATTTTTTTTCTTTACATATATATATATATATATATAAGTTTTCTTCTTTTATATCGTATCTTTTGTGT
>NW_023998415.1:15703432-15718117 GCF_014805625.2 Glossina fuscipes | reverse complement strand
CCGTTACAAAATATATGGGGGAATGGTTTCTAAGTACGTTGAAGGTAGTAATCTAGCGAGTGCATGGTAGATCGCTCTGCCATGTCAGTGCAATACCCGAGACCTATATATCTCGAAGAAAAGTAGTTCTTGGTGTTGGCTGCCAGGATGTATGGAGAATCCGTATGCAGGTGCGGTTGTTTTTGCAACCGCCCAAAGAATGGCAAAGACTTTGAAAAATAAACTGGGAGCCACGAGGGTCAGGAGGCTCGCCTCACAAAGCCACGTATGCCTGCGGGTGTATGATGGACTTTGTTCATAAAGTTCGAAATAAAATAATTTTTTCTCAATAATACAAAAAGGAATTGACGGATGGCCTTCCCTTTGGCCTATGAATAAAAACCCTCTCGAGAATTAATACATGCAAATATTAAAAAAGGGATTTGACGGAAGGCTTTTTTCCCCTTTTGCCTATATACTTTTTGAACATATGTCACGGATGCCTGCGGGTAATGGTGGTAATTGATCAACGGCGCCGTGGAAGCCTTATGACGGAAGCGAGCGCAAATTTTTTACCCTTTTGAACGAAGATCGTTGATCAATTTGAGAGTCCTGACTGCTTGGGTGCGACCCTACGGGGAGTACTCGTGGTGGTTGTGGTTGGCAAGTTCCTAGCCAAAGTGGAACAGTCGAGTGCAGCTAGGCCTTACCACTGACCAGAGTGGGGTTTATTGTTCCATACACAATAAACCGTTCTGGACTCTGGTGTTGTTTAGTCCCCTACTCTGTGGGGATTATCTAACTCGCCAGGGGGCGTAGTACGCTTAAAGTGGCTTGGCCCACCGTGGGGTTAAGCCTTTCGGGTTGGCCCCCCGTTAGATCCTTGCTACAAATTCTGTATATTGAAATGTACATTTGAATATATATTTACTACGAAATGCCGCACAACGCCATAGGTAATTTTACAAATTAACTATCAGATTATTCAGATTATTTTTATATGGATTTCTGATAATATATCGGTCGAATATTTACGTATTTGTAATAAGTATAAAAATTCTGTTCTGTAGTGTTATGCGAGCAAATTTCTAAAGTGTTTGGAGATTTTTTTTCACGCATTATATTTCGAATTTACGTTTTTTTTCTCATAAACTTATTACCACTTTTTACCACAAGTCTGAACTCGTCAGTTAGGCAATTAGATATAGCAAGCTTGGGTTGATGAGGCGCGTATATATGTTTTAAAGCAGATTTTCAATGTTTTATAAAAACATGATTTACAAAATTTATATAGCCTTCGATGACAAATATAAAAAGACTTTGAGGTAAAAAATTATATATTTAAAATTACATACTTCTCTATATATGAAAATATATACATAAATATATATATATATATATATATATATATATATCTATATATATATTCAGTGTAACCAAATGGAACTTATAATCGAAACAAATTAAATTACGACATTTGTCTTTTCTATTCCGTTTTCGGACTTGGTTTGTCAGAAAAAAATAATACTTGAGAAATTAGGTAAATATTGTTAGTGGGTCTTAAGTTTCTTTACGTCTAATTAAGTATTTTTTTCTTTGTTTGTTTTTAACTTGCAATACTATATAAACTTACTTAAAATATGTATGTATATATGAATGGTTGTAAAAATTTTTTTTTTTTTTTAATTTGTTTGTTTATCTTTTTGTTTCTTAATATTTTCTTAATATTACGTTTCGGAAGCAGATTTGCCCATGAAAGGTAACGTGAGATCAACCATATTAGGATAGACCAAGTATTTGTTAACAGCTTCACAGAGCTTGCCTTCAATCACATTGGTAACTATACTCCAATCAACTGATTTATCACCGACAGTCGGTCGAGCGGTTAACCAAAGGCGAGGTGGAGCACGAAATCTGAAATGAAAATAAATTTAAATTACAAAAACACCAAAAAAAAAAAAAAAAAAAAAAAAGGGAAAACAACTTTGAACTTACGCTAACCAAATACGATCCGATGGCGGTGGCGGTATATTAATAGTTACCCGTGATACTAAACCCTTGACGTCTATGCCAAGCGTAATATTGGTGTTCATATTTTCCATAGCCTTTTGTACGTAAGAAATTTCGGTGGCGTATTGAAATATATTCGAAGTAGCTATGCGGTCGACAAATTTAAATATGCGTCGGGTATTGCCCGAGTTGGAACTAAAAATTAAATAAAAAAGAGATCACATAATTAATTTGAACTAAGGCGCCTTCTGTCCTTCTATCTAACACTACGGTTAGTTTGAAATCTTTCGATTTGCAATGGATGCGCTTTTTTTATTATTGTATTTTGGATCATCATTTAATGTCTACTTCGAAATCGTACTTTTCGAATTCTCACTTCGTTCATTCCGCACTAAAACATTTTTTTTACTTATTATCCAATATATTACAAGAGATTGCAATATTTGCATGAAGAGATTACAAAGTTTGATGTTTGCGACAATAATTCCAACGAATGAACGGAGAGAAGCAAATTACGCAAAGGCAAAGTTAATTTACAAATAAAGGCATTGTCTACCTTTCAATGTTGCTGGGATTTTCACCCAACACTCCAGTCATAGGACTTTCCGATTCAGTACTTGAACTGCCACTACTTTCAGCATCACTATCGTATATCGCGCTAGCTGACTGGGTTTCTAATATTATTTCGCTTTCCAGGCCATGACGTGAACCTATAGCACTTGCATCATCTCTTGACGCCATATACGGATTATTTGGTTGTCCCGACATACTGGAATTTGCTTCGACCGTAACGCTATGGGAACGTGGCGGACGTTTCAAGCGTAATATATTCAATTTTGTGGTTACCGTAACGTGACAGAGACCCTCATACGTAACATCAGCATCTATCCAAATGCCCCGCTCATTGATTAACGGCTGTGAAATACGATGTACAAGCGGTGGTTTATCGCCTAAGTCAATATTTTTGATGATAACATCCTCCATAAAACTTGGAAGCTTAAAAAATTAGAACAATTATAATTATAAGTAAGTAAGTAGAATTATATTCGGCGGCGGCCGAATCTCGCATACCCACCACTATGTTTTTCACATTCTACTCTTTAAGTTCTTTTGCTTGATACCCGTATCGCTGGCCGCAGTGTCTGCCATATTCATTCTAAACTGAACCCGCTTTTAGGCAGATAATATGTATATATATTTAAGGAGTGCACAAAATAGTTTTAAACATTCGGTCGGTGTTTGCCTTATAATAGAAAAGCATAAAATTTCAGAAAAGTGAAAAAAAAAACAAAATTTTCAAGTGACTGTAACTTTGTATAGGCATGGCCAATTGGTTACATGTTTGCACGCAAAGAATAGACTGACTCGTAAACTAAACGTGAAAAATTTCATCCTTCCCGCTGTTATAATTTTTGAGAAATATGAAAAAAACCCGCAAAAATTTTATTAAGAAATGACGGAGTTGCGTTCAGCTTATGCTCCACTGTGCGCTTTTGCTCAATACCAACCCGCGTACAGGAACTTCCAATGTTTCTACCAAATTTAAAGTCGATATCTTCATTTTTGCGATCAGGAGAGTGCCAACAACATACACCACACAGACATACAGATATCCAGACGGACGGACATAGCTAAATCAACTTAGATTTTCAAGGTGATCGAGAACATATATACTTTATAGGGATTCTGGGGAAAAAAAAACAAAATGAGTATATCGATCTCCTGCAGTGGTGGGTGCAATAAATAATATTTCGGAGAAATGATTAAAAAACAAAATTATTGAAATAATACCTTAAGGGAATTTAATTTCTTTTGGAAAAAGTCTTGAATTTTTTCAAGTAATTGTTCATTTTGCAAAACGCTAAATAGCAAACGTCCAGCCAATACATTCGCCCACACTACACTTCCAGATGGGCCCAAGAACAAAGATTGATCGATGCCTTTCCACAATTCATTTTCATGCCGCATCGAACGCTTATGCTGAAAATAATATTTTATATACATTTTTTTTTTTTTTTTCTTTTTTTCTTATTTGCTTTTTCTTACAATGTCAAAAACTGTATACTTAATGACAGCAGAATGAAACGAAATAAACAAAATATTGTAAATAATAAAAATGACGACATACGTGTTTTTTATTTTGTGGATCTGGAATAATTGTACCTTTATAAACAGGTATGCGAGATTGACTACAAGCTTTCTATAAAATAAATATAAAGCAAAAGAAAACAATTTAAATAAATAATAATAAAAAAAAACTTAATAAAATATCAAACAGAAGACAATAATATGTAAAAATTACTCAAAATAGTAAATAAATAAAATGCAAATGACAACAATATTCCAATCTTTTCGCTGAAATTTATTGCTTCGTGAAACATACATGCACGCACGTTCATCTTTGAGTGCAGGTAACTTGAACATTGGTGCTTGTACGATATAAACTTTTCGTTGCCACGGAAATGATATGGAACTTGATATCGGTTGAAAATGTCATAGTTATGAAACAGATAGAAATAGCTTTACGGTGAAAACGGTGAATGTTCTGCAGCTAATTACTGAGTAGGCAAACGATCTCGACTAATAACTCAACGTTCATGGATTCAAATATCAAATGCGGTAGAGCTTTCAATAAAGCCAACAGTCTTAAATGCTACTGCTTTAAGGCTTTAATCTCAGCGTTTATTTCTCTGGCTACATTAATAATAATAATAATAATAATAATTATAGTTAAGTCTGTTTGTTCGCATACTAAATTTACTTATGCAAAACTGTCTTAGCAAAACTGTCTTAGAGGATATCTAGTTCAAAAGATGCAATTTTGAGAATTGATTGGACTTGATTAGGCTTGATTAGACTTAAGCGATGATATCAACTCGTTTGCTTGGTGCTCAAAAGAGATTGTATATAATTGAAATTCGAAATAGAAAGCACTTATTCCAATATACACGTTATATAATTTTATACCTAAATAATAAGGAACAGACAGATGAAATAAAGATTCTTTATAGCAACTGTGAAATTTTTGATTCGTCAACAGTCTTGCAACTTTTTAAAATATTTTTGATATTATCATGGGCACGCTATGCATACACTAGAGCAGAAAAGAAAAAAGGATGTGGTTGTCTTTTTAATGAAAACATTTTCATTACCGGAGCAAAACTTCTATCATTTCTAGTAAGTATTTAGGTCAAATTTCATAAGGTTGATATCTAGTATACAATCTTCAGGATATTAATAAAATTTTTTCATATTTTGTTTCAATGTTTTAGTACTAATGTTTGCAGTCGATTCGGGAATGCGTTATAAAAGCTATTATTCGGGTTTCTCTCTAAATTTACACAATTTTTCTAAAGCCATCTTCAAACCAACTGAGACCCAACATTAATTGTGTTCTTATTACAGTTGCAGCTTCCATTTTCACTGGACTTTATTTCTGATAGGCCAAAACTATTTTTTTAGCTACTGTCAAAAGCCACAAATGACCCCTCGAACGCTCCTCATTAACTGCGGTGCAAGTTACGCGAAGATAGTGTAAGCAAGTTAGAGAATCCCTTACTTATTACGCTCATAATACTGAGCATGTTAAAAGAATAATTGAGTATAAGTACGGGTAGGGTATTTCCCTACCAAACTCAAGAAATTCCATACAAAAGTATATGAGAGTAAGATTGACCAACCAATCAATTGACAGTATATCGGTTGTGGAGAATTTCTTTTCTGCAAGTAGCTTGGGACGTAAGTTGGCAGATTGCAATTTGCGGTTCCAACACGATAATGTAACAAGCTACGTAGGTGACAAACGACTCGAATTATTGAAAATCGCAAGTGCATTCTCAATGGAAATCCTGACACTTACGCAGCGGGTTCGAAAAGTATCCGATCAGAACACCAAGATAGTAGTACTTGTCCAAAAAAGCGGTTTATATTTGCATTGATAACCAAAAAAAGGTGAAAAAGGGCAATATTATTACACGTCGAATAGTTGTTTTTGAAAAAGCAATGCGTCTGCACAAATTAAATGCGAGCTGACGGGTTGAATTGAAATGTAAGCGTGCCGGCTTGCCGCGTCCTGACGTTCAACCGTATCAGGCAACTGTCAAGTTAGAGACAGATAAAAGAAAGGCGGCCGGACGTTAGATGCCACAGTTAGTCAGATTGGATCACAATCACCGTCTCACAAAATTGCATTAATTTTTTATTTTGCATAAACTCTCTAAAAATATGTAAAATTCAAATAAAATTATTTCCATTCGAGATAGTGAATTTGACCACTTCATGCTAAGTCTACTATATATGTTTTATATGCTGCAAGGAATGAAACCTAGAGACAGAAGAATGGTAAATCTCTAGCAATCAAAGGAATAAGGAAACTATATAATGTAAATGAAAAACTGAAGGTATTACAGAAAAAAAAAAAATAAAAAATAAATAACGACAATTGACAATTCGATTCGAATAATGAGTAAAAAAAAAAGAAAAGAAAAATCCATAGAATACTAGTTTGAGTAGTCGGCATAACTTTTTTTTTGTTGCCTAAAAGCATGAGCTTCGAAAATTTCTTTTGCTGACGTTCGTTTTGGCAACAGCGAAATATCTTACCTGATACATTGACATAAAATGTATGTAATCGGGCTGATTTCGTGCAGCGCATAATGTCATTATTAAGCCTTCAAAACTATCAGTTGAATTTTCGAAGCACAAATCAACCATATCAAAATCAGCTTCAGCTTCAATGTCCTTTTCCGATGGCTTTGTCGAGTAATTGAAATAAAATTAAAAAAAAACACAATAAATAGAAGTGGAACACATGAAATTTCAACAATATTACCTCAACAATATCTTCCGAGTCTTTGAGGGTGATCGATGAGTCCTGATGAGTTGATTTAGTAGAGCTGGCGCTGTCACGATGCTACAAGTAAATCAGTATAAAAACACCTTTTATTTAACAAAAAAAAAAAAAAAAATTTCATTAATAATACTTTTGGATTCGTTAATAAAAGGGCAGCTTTATTCGCAGCAGCTTGTAAATCTTTATCGTCCACAAATTTCACATTAGGCAGATGAAGATCTTTATCATTAATATCACCATTGCTGGCCGCCACGAAACGACGAAACCTTATACGAGATATGAGAAAACTCTTAGATATTTTATCAAAGATATAATTATCATAAATCAATTAATCCAACGCATACCAATCTTCTTTTTCACGAGCGGCACGAGCGAATAATAAAATACGCACTTCATCGCCACACGGTATGGTAACGCTCCTTAAATTCTCATCCGGATTTAAGTCATCTTGCAATTTTTGCAACTAAGTGTTTTTTATGAAATGATCATAATATTACACTTAATGTGAAAAAAAAAAAAAAATACAAATACAAACTACTTACATCGGCATTTAAAATAGTTTCAGCAAAATCGATTTCCCCACCATCGGCTTTAACTTCGATTTCGGTAAATTTCTCAAGTGAGGCTTCTTTCAAATCTGATTTCTCTACTTTCGGTTTCTTTAAACGATATGCCAATGTCGATTTATTGAAGTCGATACTTTCGAGACTTTCGGAATCAAAATTCTGTTTTACTATCAATTGTATAGGATATTTACGATTGAAATGCCTAAATAAAGTGAAAGCAAAAAAAAAAAAAAAATTAATAAACATGCATGACACAATATAGCATGAATAGGTGATATTCTCGACCTTTTTCTAGCCAATCCTAACGGTAAAAGTTCAATGCGACATCCCAATAAATCATAAGAACGATGAGCGGTAAATGTTACAGATTTCAAATCAACTGGTGGCTCATTCCATAGAGCACGTTTCGATAAACGAGCATTTGTATTTGATATATTTAAAATGGAACCTTTATAATAAAACAAATAGTAAATATATTAAAATTCGATGGTCAAAAAAAAAAATAAATAAAAAAAAAAAATAAATAAATAAAAATTCATTTTTACCTTCTAACTTAACATAAACCGATCTAGTCATAGTTATATGATAAGTTTCGGGATCATAGATATCGATTTCGTTCATCCAACCCTGAAAATTATTTGCAATTTTATTATTATCAAAATATTCGAATTAGACAGAACCTAATATTGCCTAAATATGTAATACCCTACTTCGTAGTGCAATATGAATAAAATCGAAGCTTACAAATGAATTGTAATCTAATTCATATTCATTTCAAGTCTCTTATTAAAATATATTCAATTTTATTCGTTGTAGAAAAGTAAATTTTTCGCAACTTTTTTTAAGCGATTTTTCTAGAAATTTTCGAATCGACCACCTAACACAGCTAATGACGTAGGGTATTAAATGTTAAATTGACAAAAAAAAAAAAAACTTTATACCTCGTAACTCTTTACTGTTTTGTATTCTTTGACAGCGGGAATTTCACATATGGGCATTTTACTATAATCGGGTATTTGAAAGTTGGCTTTCTCCTGTTTATTGAAACCTTGAAAGCAATGATCAATTAGATTGGCGAAAAGCTTCATAATGTTGTCGACAACTGAGATGAAGAGCAAGCATGTTAATATGCCGCGTATAAAATCATGTATGGGTAATATCAAGACTAATATTAAGCCCATTAACGATAAGCTAGGCATACTTTTCGTTCTTTGAATTAACTGACTTTTCATGTTGACCATATCAAGTTTTACTTTATCATTTGATTCGCCAAATAAATTATTCTCATCGGTTGTTAAACGAGTCGGAAGCTCCGGCATATTTTCTAAATTTTTTGTAACATTTTCATCGAATGATTCCAGCGAATAGAAACGTGTGTACGATGCATCATCAGTTTTCTTGTTAACTGTTGGAAAAGTGGGATTATTAGCGGATGTTGCTGGCGGTAGCGTGTCCTCCAACATTTCCACACCCGACTCAATTTCCATTTCTTTACGATCGGGCATTAGTTTTCCTCTCGGTTTCTTATCTGGCTTACCGCTTACAACTACCGGGACAGTAGCTGCCATTTCATTTGCCACAGCGGCAGCCAACATTGAGGTGGTACCTGATGATGACGGTGAAACCAATTCTGCTATTTCGATTGCCTTGTTACGGCGCCTTCGTAAAAATGTTCCCCGCAACGACGATGACGATGAGGATGAGCCCGTGCTACGGCTGGGACTTGTGTCCTTTTTCACTGTATGCACTGTTGGATTAGCTAAACCGGTGCACAGGGTCAAATTTTGAGGCTGTATGCTGTGCTTGGGTTTCACTTTCGATTTTAAATTGGCAATACCTCTTTTCAATCTCGACTGCTCCAAATCACATTCCAATAATATTTCCGTTTCGAAATCCGAGTCGGAATCTTCCAATTTGTTTTGGCGTTTTTGTTTTGTGCTGCCGCCGCTACTTCGACGCTCAGACAAATCTTCGCTTACGGAATTGCTTTTTTCCACATCGGAGTCACCCTCAGCAGGAAATGGATATGATTGTTCACCTAATCGCAATTTATTCAATTACATTAATTCATTGTAAATTATGTATTATGCTTACCTTTTACGATCACGGTTGGATAAACAAGTTGTATATTTTCACTACCTTTACCACCACTAATAGCTGCAGAGCCGGTATTAACACTTTTCGAGGACTTGATATCTTCAATAGTTTGTGAAACTTTGCCTTTAATCATTTTCCACGTTCGGCCTGATGAGGCATCACCGCTGGAGAGCGCAGCTATTAAATTTGGGCCAACCGATGTAGGAGAAACACCTTCAACGCTACCAGATCTAAAAAAGCAGAAACAAAAAACAAAAAATCTTTTCGTAAAAGAAAAAAAGTAATACATAATTAAATAATTAATGTTTAAAGGAAAATCTGCTCATATTCATTAGAATAACTTGAGCCACTAGCGCCACTAAGATCAATGAAAACGAAAATTTCCGCTATCAGTAATCAGTGGCGCTTCTCAATCTATTTAAGAATTTTCTTTTGTTTCACTTTTTCGATTTCATGGATCGTCTCATGGGACAGTTCATAAAATAACTAACGGCTAACTCTTTTCGCGCGCTCTGAAAGCATATCAATATCGGCCTAAAGATATATTATATTGCTGTTGCTCACGTTCCTACAATAAGGCCACATCTACCCACTAATGTACACATAATGTAAATAAAGTCAATTAACACAACATATACATACATAAGTGATAATATATTATATTGTATAATTGTAGTTCGCAATGCTTTTGCCAACAATAATGCGTTTGCTTTTGCTTAGTCGCGCTGAAGTCAGTGCGAATTCATGCACTGTACCCAGATCTAATTTCCTCAGATTATATGAGATGACGTGCTCGTATACTACGTCCGAAAGTATTTTGCTCGTATTTTTAGAATACTTAACATAAATTTTGATTGCACCTGTAATTTCGATTAAATGAAAGATAGTCAGGGCGAATGTTTCATTTTGTATCGGAGGCAGAGATTACGTGTGAGGCGTTATTTTAAGAAAACTACAGGCTTTTTTCTTTTTTCCTTTTTTTTTTTTTGTTTTTATTCAGAAAAATTTAATTTGTTTTTATTATTAAGTGAATTTAAGATTTTTTTTTTTTTTTTTCATTATTAATTATAATTAATTTAATATAATTTATTTGTTTTTAAAGGTTTGTTTGTTTGTTTTGTTAATTAATGGCACCAAAAATACTCAAGATCAATTGGATTCAATTAAATCTTTTATCTTAATCCCCACCACCAAGACAACGTAGCAGCTTTAACGATGGCTTTAAGACCCGTACACCGGATAACCTATTTGCTATCTTCTTTCTTTCTTTCTATCTTTCTTTTGTTATTTTTTTTTTTTTTTTTTTTTTTTTGTCTTTTACTGATCTGTCAATCCGAAAATCATCCGCGACTAAATCAAAAAACTATAGCTTATCACATATTTTCTTAACGCATTTGTATAAAGCAAGTTTCAAAAAATTAGGATAACAGCTATAAATAACCTATAAAAAAAGAAATTCAATTTAGTTTTGATGTTCATTGGCAAGCTTCAACGGAAATCAATTTGAAATTTTGAAAGAAAAACTTCAACGGAGAGAACGTAATCGCTTTAATCGGAACTAAGTGACTGCTTTCTTTACTGATGGTCAGAAATTGTTGAATAAAAATAATGGATCCTGCCATCATATTAGTTCGCGAACAAACAAAGAAATTATTGTTAATAATAAATATATTAACATACGTCTATTATTTTATTTTATATCAACATCAACTTTCACATAGCAATATTTTATATGATCAGATTCGGAAGTATTCAATTTGAAGCAAAAATTTTCAAGCAAAGGTTCAATCGTTATAGTTCACGGGAGTATCGCACACGCTTAATGAGACTTTTTTTAAAGCTAAAATTACTTTTTCACAGAACGTATTTTCCGTCAATCGAAATGAACGACGACGAAGAAGAAAAAAAATTCCAATGGGAAAGCTGCAGACTGCTGCTGTAATCAATTTAAGCGTCATAATGTACGGAGAAACGCTTAGTCGCGCTTGAAGCCCTTCAAAACTAACTAACTGGTACGTCTCGAACGCCAATTGATTTTGATTGATGTATAATATATTTTCTTCAACAACGAGACGAACATCACCGTACGATCTCAAGTAATTGTGTTTTAAAAACGTAAAACGTAAAATTCATGATGGGTTATTTACAATTGTAGTGGTACCTTTTACCTGTTTAGACAATAATCTTCGAAGGCGAAAATATCGGATAATACATTCTAAGACACGAAATCGGAGACACTTGAGCCCATAGTGAAAATAGGTGCTATGAAAATTGATTTCAAAGTAAGAAAAAAATATCCGGACGTTAAGCATTGATTACATATCGAGCAACATAACCATAGACAAACACGAAGTGTCAACCTTTATTACACCTGCATACTGTACTATTAAGGCTATATTCATCCACTTTATGCGACATATTAGATTCAGATATTTAGATAGCTGTTCTGTTAAGCCTTAGATGGTGGGCAAACGATTTCAGATTCGCCTCAAAGCGAATAAATATAAAATTTTTAGATTTTATCATTTATTTAGATATTCTTGCGGCGACGAACCATTTTTTGCCCTTTATCGTCTTTTCTTTTTACGCTTGTTGTGGTTTATTCAAAAAATGAGAAGAAACTTAAGAAATATGTAGAAGGACACACACAGAGAGAGAAAGAGAGAGAGAGAGAGAGAGAGAGAGAAAGAAAGAAAGAACAGTAAGTATATTTTTGGGCTACAAATGGTTTGGTGTCTTTTTTTATTTAATTTTTTTTTATGTTTATTTCTGATAATTTTTATATTGTTTACATGTATGTAATAGAATAATATGTTCGTGTGTATTTTTTTTATTTATCTCTTTTCTGTTTTATTTATTCTAGGTTATAATAAGTTTAAAGTTAAAGTTTTTTTTGGGATTTTTTTTTTTTTTTTTTTATATATTATTGTTTTTATTATTTGCTTTTTATTTTCAAATAATTATTGCAAAGAGTTTTAAGAAGAAAGAGAGAGTTTTTATATTTTTCTTTTGATTGGTTTTGAAATTGTTTAGCAAACTGTTGTGATTATAGAATTTTTTTTTTTTTTTTATTTTATATAAAATTTAAAAGACTTATTTTTTGTATTATTAAAGTTTTATAATATTATTAAAATTTAGGTCTCTTTTTAAATTTTTGTCTTTTGCTTTAATTTTTTTCTTTCTTTTTTTTTACTTTTAAGTATCAAACTACATACAAAATATTTTTTTTCTTTGTTTTCAATTAATTTATTTGGTTTTTTTTTTTTTATAAATTGTATGTAAATAGAAAAAAATTAAAACTACAAAAATTTTCATAAATTTTTTTTTAAATTTTTTATTTTGCCGTCAAGTATAAAAAATAACCTAAAATATTAAAAAAGAACTTATTTGGAAAATTCTCTATAATATGTTATCAAAAAAATACGCGTATGAAAAAAATATTATATATATAAACTAATACTTTTTGTTTTTAAATATAAATATTGTATAATAAATTTTTAAGTATAATATGTATGTATATTTATTCAATCTTTCCTTTTTTTCGATTTTTTTTCCTTTTTACTTAATAAGTTGATAATTTCTTTTAATATAAAATATTTTTGTCTATATATATATATATATATTTTTTTTTTTTTTTTTTTTTTTGTTATTATTATCAATTTTTTGTTTTAAATAATATTTTGCTAAAGAGGAATACTTGTCTTTGTTTGGTAAGGGTTTTTTTTTTTCGTTTTCTATATAATTAATTGTATATATATATATATATATATATACGTTATATATACATTTATGTATATATTTAAAATTAACTGCTATACTTCTGTTTTTTATATTTTTTAATAGCGTTTGAATTGAAAAAAGGAATTAAAATAAAAAGAAACTATTGATTGGAAGGATAAGTTTGTTTTGAGAAAAATTTCAAGGATAGATCACTCATTGCGTAACTGTTACTCTATGCAAATATTTACACAGCGGTAAAGGATTCCAAATGTTATATATATATATATATATGTATATACACAAATGTAAATATATATATATAAATGTATACATATGGAGAATTTTTCGTTTTCCGCGACTGCATGAGTTCAATTTTTAAGACTCATTTTGCTTATGTATTAACCCACTTTAAAATATTGGCGGCTTATGTTGATTGTTTAATTTGTTGTTTGTTGGCCTGTCTGATTTCTATGAATGATACATGCCCTACTAAATATATAACAATTGCAATCGCACACATTACATTAAATTTGTTAAACGTTTGCGGCAAATAAGCCTTTACGTCATTTGAAATCAGCCAAATTTGTCTACTTGTGTACTTTCAATATGTGAGCATAAAATTTTAGAAAGACTAAGTTTAAATTTTAAGTTATTTGATTTTCAAGTCTCTCTTTAACAAGATGATTGTGTCAAATATGAAAATTAATTAAATCGAACCGAGAGATCGTCCACAATTTTCAAAAACCCATCTGTATCTATATATATCTATGGGCTGATGTCTGCAAATAAAGATCATTTTATTGCTGACCAATTACATTAGAGTGCTGCCAAATCATGCAAAAATTTAATATGAAATATATACGATATGTACGATACAACATATGGTCCATCATTCGAGGGAATAGATCTTCGGCCTGAGTTGTAAGCAAGTATCATACAGAAGCGAGTGGCGATTATTAAAATTTATTTATTTGAAAATCATGACTGGCTAATCGAATGTGTTCTTGGTTTAAGTCTTCCTTGATATACATACATATATTTGGGGAACATTTTGGGCTGCATTTTTTTGATTTCATTTTAACAACGAATACTTTAGAGATTAAAGAAGACACACACGAATGATCAATAGTTAAAAGTTCTTAGCTGAAGCAATCGATGATCCAAATTGAGGTGAGTTTAAGATGGGGAAAAATTTTCTTCATTTGTTTTTATGAGTTCCAGCCATAAGATCATCTAATCAATAATTGGTTGCGGTTGGAAGCTCTACGCCTTTAATGGGTGGTATCTGAAGAGCGAAGATCAAAGAAATCTTATCATATCTCTGTACTCTTCGGCTGCAAGAGTAATTGAACTTTTACAGTTTCGGAAATAAAAAAGGTTAGCTTCTTTTTAATCAAATTATATATACATACATATATATACATATATATACATATATATACATATATATACATATATATA
>NW_023998415.1:15692838-15703422 GCF_014805625.2 Glossina fuscipes | reverse complement strand
ATATATACATATATATACATATATATACATATATATACATATATATATATACATATATATATATATATATATAACTTCTTCTCTATAAACTTCTTTACATATATAAAATTTTCTTTATAAGTGTATGTCAGTGTGTCCATAAAATTTTTTCCTTTTAAATTTTTTCTATTAATTTAATTTAAAAAAAGTTTTTCTTCATCTTTTTTTTTTTAAGATTAAACATTATAATCAATAGGTACCGAATATTTGTTGTTGTTACTGCTTTTTTTTTTTTTTTTTCTAAGGGTCATCATCCAATTGCAATTAATTACTAATTAAAACAGGTTCACGTTTGCTCTAACTACTAATATATCTGCGTTTAAGTAAATACGTACTTTTCTGTTTTTTCTTTTGTTTCTTTTTGCTTATGCTTTTTGTTTCTTTTCTTTTTTACATGATCGGAAAAACGCAAAGAAAACATTGTGCTATGAAAAAACCTTAAAAAAATAATGTTTTGATATATATATATGTATGTATATATGTATATATATATATATTTATTTAATTTTTTTTCTTCTCATATTTTCGAATTAAATGCGTACTTAAACTCATCATCGTTTACGTTTAGTCAAGCAAATCTTAAAGAATATATGTATGCATGTATGTATGTGTATGTATGTTTGTATGGATACATATGCATGTATGTATATTTACGCATTCGTGTGTGTGTGTGTGTGCGCGCGCGTGTGTGTGTGTGTGTGTATGTATGTATGTATGTATTTATGTATGTATGTATTTATGTATGTATGTATGTATGTATGTATGTATACGTTTATATACAGTACATGATATACAAGTTAAGGCGTTTAGAATTTTTTCCAAAAAGTTTTTTCGTTTTTTAAAAGCTATAGATTTAATATTTTTTTTTTATAGACGTTTTACAAATACAATTGTTATAGTTATTTAAAAGAAATATACATATATTTATTTATATATGATACAACGCATTTTTACAATTGACAGATAAAATAATTACAAACTTTGAACAAAAGGGAATGGCATTTTGAGGTGTTATTGATCTATAAAAATGTTTATGATGAAAGTTAGATTTGAATCTTTTTTACATACATTGCACGGCATATAATATAGTCTTGCAATCATTATGAGCGCAGCGCGTCCATAAGACTGAAGTCCTTAAAATGATTATAAAAATAATCTGCTTTATGTTACTCTCCTCACTTTTCTAATCAAAGAATTTACGAATATTATCGAAATTTCTGCACGGAAGCGAACTCAGAAATATCCTACTTCGGAGTCAGAAGTTGCTCAGAATCTATGCAATAAGGCGCTCCACCCACATCGACGAGTCTTAAAGATGATTTTAACGCAATTTGTTTATGTTTTTAGCGTAAATCGGAAAAATTACATAGATTAGATTACAGTTAGTGGAGTAAAAATTAATCGCGTAACGGTAGTTATAGCAAGTGCGTAAGTAATTTGAATAATCCTTTAAAGTTTTGCCTCTTTGTAACAATGAAAAGTGTACTCGCCCTTCGAGCCGCTGACAATGATTTCTTCTTCTACATTTCTATATTTGTCTCTAACCACCAATGGCTTTGAAATTGGATACTAATTTCCATAAAAAGATAATAATCCGAATAAAGTAAATATGTCTGCTTGTGTTTTTATTACCAAACAGCCATTCCAAATCTGCTCGATCCATTCTAAATATGATGTTTTGTGCACGTTTCTCGCCTAACCTAAAAAGTCAAGTTACACACACAAAATTCATCATCGAGTCTATTGGAAAACATTAAATCCTACAATAAGATAGAAATTAAAAGTTGCGAGCATAGACTGAAGGGTAATTGGCTATAACGGAGACAAATGATGCCATTGCCATGCCAGCCACACTTTGGTATACTCTAATACTGAAACGGTGGAGATCGTGAAGTTCATAGGAATCTATAACAGGACGAAAAGTAAACAGATGCTCGGGGTGAATACATTTCAGATCGTTCTTGATAGGTCATGTGACAAGGCATTGCCGCTTGGTGGCCGCTGTAAACGACATTCTTTCCACGCTCGAATATATTTCTTATTGACATCATCATAACAGGAAATTGTGTAACATCACCGGTCAGCAGTCAGCAGTCAGCAGTCAGCAGTCAGCAGTCAGCAGCCAGCAGTCAGCAATCAGCAGTGCTTTACTAAGACGCTAACTATATACCTAAGTTCTCCAGAACTAACCCGTTAGGGAAGAAACTACCTAATCGAAGGCAAGGATATCATATCACAATTTCTTCGCATTCATTTTGAACACAGGCCACATTGTGCCACGACTTCAGTGTTCGAAGAGAAACCCTCAAACCGAAGTATCAGGTAAGAACTTAATAGCGATTTTACTGTCAATGTAACAATATACGGCGCCTAGAGAGTTACATATCTTTCAAATCAACCAGAAGTGTAATGATTTGAAAAACAATACATTTTCATGTAGTACGTGTACAATCTTTAGAAAGCTTGATAATGCTGTAGATCGCAATTCGTTTTTCTTGCCAACGCTAATCAATACCATTTTTCTCCCGGATACTTTTATCTTATTAGAAACACAAGGTTCAGAACGATAAAGATCACATATATTCTAATGGTAACCACTAGCTATAACCATAGCTATAACTTTTACGCCATTGCCGAGGCTAAATTGCGCTACATAGAAAGCCAATAATTAGCATCAAAGATCAAATCTTTGTGATACGAAAAGATTTGATTTCAAATTTTTTAGATTCACACAGAGTTTGCCTAATATGCTTAGTTATACCCTAAACCGTTGGTGATATATGGGTATGTTGAGCTTATGCAGGTCTATACAATATCCAAAAGAGCTTGAGATAGACGCATCTTTTATAATACCGATCGATCCAGAGAGCGATTCTTCAGATTTCAGCTCACTCGATTTAATAATGTCTGTCCGTCATGTTTTTGGGGTTTAACTTGAAAGGACAAACGCTATTAAAATTGGTTCGGATCGATCATTTTCCCATATAATGCCTTACATTGAAAGGTCGTTGATCTGTATAACTGTATTAAGCGAGGTGGTGTATAATGAATTATTTAATGGTGGGCTATGACCCACATAACTGTTTGCAATACCAACGTCCGTGCAATAACTTTCTTTTCTTGCGTCAAATTTTAAGCGGGTTGCTATACTTTTGCGACAAGGTGAATGTTTACAATAGACATTACGCGGACAGACGGAGACACAGACAAACATAGAACACGGTTTAGATTTTGATGCCGATCAGAAACATTTATACTTTGTGCGGCCTCTGGGGTTCCCTTCTCGACGTTCCACTCGAGGCTTTTGACAAAACGAATGTACCCCTTGATCCCTAGATGATGGATATAAAAGCCTTTCATTAATATTACCACGTTTATTACTTGGGAAAATATCTATTTAAAAAGAGAGGGTAAAATTTCAGGTACCGTTTGCGTATTCATCTATATTGAGTTTTTAAGAAGTAACACCACCGTAGATTAAAAAAAAAAAAAACATTTCTTTTCTATTCTGCCTTAACAGAACGTGCGTTCTGTCTTCTAGAAAATAAAGGAAAAGCGAATATATTACCAGAAATAAATTATTTCCGTGAAATTTCGACCTTTTTACGCAAGAACTCGGAAAAGACTGCCTGTTGGGAAGTTGCAAAGCTTTGCATACTAAGGGAAACAAAAACAGTAAAAGATTGATTATAATAAAAAAAAAAAAATTATGTCCATAAGGCGTATGAAGACGCCGACGAAGTAACTCCCACAAATTTTCATTCTTTTCATTCAAACGTCTTATGCTATCTCTTAACTAAAATTTTCGATAAAGTTTTTTGAATGCTTCTTATTGACAAACAAGAGACTGATTTTTTCAGCTTTTTCACACTAGTCTCTGTATTCGTAAAATTCTCTATGAGCCGTGATGTGATCTTCATTACTTATTTATTTTTTTTTAATTAAAAATTTCACTAAGAACACCGGAGCCACAGATATACTGAAATTATCAAATGCCTAGCAAAATTATCCCAGTGTTATTTTTTAGTCTTTTTGAAAAATAATTTTACCCTACACACCACTTGTGGTACCGTACAGGTTATTTTCTGTTTGTGAGGACGTATGTAAACCCACCTTTTTTATTATACCATTAAGGCTGCCTGTCCGTCTGTCCGGGTAATGTCTGTCCATGTAGTTTTATTTTCAAGCTACAGATCGGAATTTCTGCGATATTTTGATGAATTTCGGTACACTGATGTGCTTTGACCCAAGGATAGACGCTATTAAAAATACTTTGGATCCGTCCAGTCGTTCGACCACACCATTAAACGCCATATATTGAAAAAGTCGTTATATGAGCCGTTCATGGTGAACATTTGATAGTAATAAAAAAAAATAAAATAAATTTGGACTTTATCGGCCCATTCTTTGGATCCGATCTCACCCTATACAAGAATTTTTACGAAAATTGCTGTTTTTTAGGACAGAAAAGTTTAAGTTTTAATATGCTATAATGAACAAATATTGACCCATAATATATAATATAAAAATTAAGTCGGCAAAATTTAGTCCACCCAAGCCTATTTTTGGATCCTGCGCTCTCTAAGGATTCTCACTAAAATTTTTGTATTTTCAGATAGAAAAGTTAAAGTTTTAATATTTTATGAGGAAAATTGATCGATAATAGCAGTTTGATATAAAAGTTAACGGTACTGAATGTTTCAATCATTGTTAAGCAAAGAAGTTTGACTTTTAACGTACAGTTGTATAATAGTATGTTCAAATAAAATCGGGGTAATATATTTATAGTCTATGGCAAGAAATATAATTGTGTTAGCCAGTGTGGTGTAGCGTATTTAATAGCCGGCCTAGCCCGACTATAAGGTTTTCACTTGTCTTTGTTGCTTTTTCATACCCTACGCCAGGGATATACTAAGGTTTAAGCGGATGTGTGCAACACCTAGATGGATTTGAAATATGACCAAATTTTTATTATAACGAACGATTCAGAGTTACTTTCTGAATCGGTGTAAACATGTCTCGTTTTTTTGTTTTTTTGTTTTTTTTTTTATTCGATCTACGATCGTTTTGGTTCAAAGGCAAACGTCATGAATTTAGCTCAGATCGGATAATTTTTTCGACCGCTTCTCGTATGAAAGTCTTCATATGAATAATTGTATTAGGCAAAGTGGTATTTAAGTGTGGGCCCCGTACCACCATATCGTTTTAACTTTTCAACACTTTTTAACATATGCTTAAGAACTTCCTTGAATATTATTATTTTATTACCTTTGCTTCCAACCCAAGAAATAAGATGTCTTGTAATTTTATTCGTTCGATTTGCGAAATAAAAATCAATTTTTGTTTTCCACAATAATCGAGAGAGGATTTTAACGTGAAATGTGAAAAACGAAGAGGAAAAAAAATTAATTCCCAAATATGATGAACTACGTTCCCAAGTGTTTCTATGTGTTTATAAGGTTCAATGGAGTGGAAGGATAAAAAAAAAAAAAAAATTCAATATGTACGCATAACGCAAATATTAAACTGAAATTAGTTACGTAATTATTACAGAATTTCATCTACTATAGTTTTCTGTAAAATTATCGTTGGATTAAACTATTAACCGTTTCATTGAAGCTAAACATTAAGATAAATAGAGGATCGAATTTCTGTATCGACAACTGTCGTGCAATTTCAAGCAATGCGGCATAACGAACTCCGGCCTGCGATGATCCTAATATCAGTAAACGTTCATGCTTCGAATTGTAAGTGATTTCCCTTGCATCGTAATAATAGCTCCCTCCATCCCCCCGAATCTTTCATTAGCGATATGTGCGTGTGTTTTTGTAGTTTTTAAATAAACGCACATGGACGCTCAACAATGTTTGACTTTTTAGTTTTTTTTATACTCCATCTAAGTGCGCTTTTCGTTACACCAATCGATTTGTGAGCACTTGTGTGTCCGTCCGTCTCACGACTACGTTTGTGTTTTTAATAGATCGCAATGCGCATTGTGCGCAGGACGAATTCGATTGACTGTGAATTGGAGCGGAGCACTTTTATGAACCCTTTACTTAGAACGGAACCGCCAACGTTTTGCATATACACGGTGTTTTTGGGTGTGCGTTTATGCGGTCCCTATTCAACGTGCAAAAACCGATTTGAGTGCACCAATTTTCACCAAAACGGAAGATATTTTCCTTTATGGAATTGCTACAGTTAGAAAAATGCAAATTGGATAGTGAAAGTTGCTAGGCAACAAAACTGGTTGTGATATATTCACATGCACACCCACAATAGGGAGAAATTAAATCGGTCAAGCAATGCGTATGCAAAATTTCAATTGTATGGGTGGGTATCTGCTTTTCTTATAAATACGTGTAAACACGATAGTGGGACGCGGCCCACAATTAATTATCGCTTGGTGTAACATCTAACATGACTTTTCAATATAAGACTTTATATGAGTAAGAGTCGAAAAAGTGGTCCAATCTGAAACAATTGTAACAGCGTTCGTTCTTGGCCCCTAATGTGCCATTGTACCAAAATTTGTCAAATTGTTTTAAAAATTAGGATCTATAGGTTCAAAATAAGAAAAGAAAGCAAACAGACGGACATACAAGCTTGGATCGATTCAGAATCAGTTTCTAATTTCGCTACAATAAAGGGTGGATCGGGTCTATCTTGCGGCCTTCCTAATATACCCTTGCATCACAAATGGTTTAGCTTGAAAACTGAAAAGAATTAAAATGATTTTAAATTTCGACTAAAATCGCTCAAAAATAATATTGCGGCACAACCAATAACAACAGAGAATTTGTATCAGGTGAGACGATTTTCAAATTACATTCCATAATTAAAAAATTAGCGCCTTAAACAAGCACTAACTTTGACAGCAAATTCATATTTTTGGTCTATTATGGTAAATAGGTTTTTATAAATTACTTTGTTAGGCGTAGGTAGTTGAGTTGCCTTGCTTTGCTTGACTAAAGCATTTTGATTCGTTTTGATGACATTTTTAATGCATTCCCATACCACAAGTAGCTATATAAATGTTATATAATTTATTTCACTGCATAAAAGTTTAACATAAATAGATTGAAGAAGAAAAAATTACGAAAGTAAAATTAGCTAAATTAATTAAATGAAATTTTTTGCCGATTTTCCTTTGTTATGAATGAAAAAATCCAATCAAAATTTTTTAATTCGCAATAGGCGCATACACAAACAAGGACGTAACAATTTAAATGTTCGCGTCCTTCTCAGGATTACATCAATTGTGTGCTTTTTGATTCATTACAATTATTTGACGACGGCTGCTGCTAACGACACTTTACTACTTCTCAAATAAATATTGAAATTATTTAATATATATCATGCGATAACGGAATAACGAACGTTTAGTGAATAATCACAGATTATATGTCACATGAAAGTTAATTGCAGCTCTAGATTTTGTTTAATGTATGAAAACGAAAAAAAAAAGTCCTTTAAAATTAAAAAACGAAAAACATGGCAATTTGTTTATTATAGAAAAAAATACAAATCAAATACAACAAAAAATTTTCTAATAGCACTTAAAATAAGGTAATTAAAAAATATATATCTAAAAAAGTATATAGAAATTGTTATATAAGATGAACTCGAAGGGCTTATTTCGATCTTTTTGTATGTACATATGAACACACACACACACACACACACACATACACACACATACACATATATAGATGTATATATATATATATATATATATATATATGTGTGTACATATGTGTACATATGTGTGTGTACATATGTGTGTGTGTGTGTGTGTGTGTGTACATATACATATATAGATACGTCTCAAGAAATTCTATAGCAAGATTAAAGATCTCGGGCGTTGAAAAAGTGATTGCGAATTTTTATATTTTATTTTTATAATATATTTATTTATACAGTATTGTGCAAAAAAAATAAAAAATCATTAACAAACTACACGATCAACTTTCCCAGTCCAATTTGAAACCTAATATTATATATAGTTTTTGATTTCTCTTCGAACATGATGCCGTGAACAACGCCTTCAAAACTTTCTGACAAAAATGTAATTATAAAAACCATACATTCGGACATTCGTAATTTGTAAATAATCATAGTAATTGGTTTCAATCAACGTCATAGATGAACATACTGCAAATATAATTGAGTGCAGATTCGACCAGCGCATATATAGGTGCATATCTGACGTCTGCAATTTTTCGAAAAAATTATCAACTATCAAGCAACATATTTTAGAAAATATTGCATACGGCTGCTATGTCCTAAAAGAGATATAAGAAGCTTCAGGGCTTACTTACTATATCAAATTATTAAGGCTTTATTACTATATTAAAAGAAAAATGAACAAGGCGAAGAAGGCGAAGAGTTATGTAATGCGAAAATTTCAAATTTAGAAAAACTTGGCAAATGTTCAAAGATAATTGAAATAAATGGGAATCATGCAACCGTTGCCCCCCCCCCCCCTGCCCCCCCTTCAAGTACAAATGTAAAGAGAATCTCTTAGGTCACGGTATTCTCAATGTTCACAACTTATCTGCTGCATCACAAGCCAAGAATGAGCGCAAGATTTTCTTCCAAATTTTCTATGAATTTCTAAATTGAAAAAGCAATAAAAAAAGAGCGGCCAGGCGGACCAACGTTACTAAATATAGTCAGTAATAGGTACGAAAATGAATCGTTGAATTCAACGATGCGAAACTTCTTCAGCCATGGTTTGGTAGCAAAAGATGTCCCATACATATTTTTAGGAGAGGAGGAGGTTATAACTTGCACTTTTGCATATAAAATGCACTTAATGCACTCCACCTCGATCAATACTTATTGATAGGCAACGAAGAAAGAAGTTTTTTAACTGTATTGCAGCATTTTTTGACAAAGGAGAGAACACTTTCCCTTGTTTTAGTTTAGTATTTGAAACGAAGTGCGCTGTAGATTAATGTGTGAGGCTTTCTCAACGATATGACCCGCAATATAATAACTCTACTATAACTAATTAAGAATCGACGACCACCACCATATTGATGGAATTATCATCTCAATAATTTCGCACAAATTTCCTTCTTTCTGAAATTACGCGATGGATGGATAGTCCGCATTGAATAGCGCTATTAAACTTGTAATGTATACTGAGAGTGAAATCAAAATCGTGAGATTCGCAAAGTAACCCCTAGCTAAGGTGAAAGGAGGCCCGGACCATTGCGATAGATATCGCCCTAAAAACTGCTGCTAAAGATTACTGTACCAGTTATTTCAAAAACTGATAATGATGATAAGAAACTTAATTCAATAGACGGCAAGACGAAGCTAGGCTAATATAATTTCACTAGAGTTGTCAAGTGCAAGACTTCTTTGCTAAAGGTCTTATTTTATTTGTAAATTTACGTAATCATTGAAAAATTTTTAAATATAATTTTCATCAGATACTTTTTTTTAATTTAGTTTAATTATTTAATAAAACTATTTTTGCTCATTTATAATTTATAACACACACGTATGTGTACAATATATATATATATATGTATTAAGTTTGATATTTCTTTATAAAAAAAGTATAAAATTTTTTCTATGTGTATATAAAATAAAACAAAATAAAATAAAATAAAAAAAAAAAGCAAATCAAAACACAGGAATTTTCATTACTTTTGTATTCAGAAAAATTATTTACACAAATTGCATGACTTGCAAAGGATTCTATACTGGGAGTGTAATTTTCTACATATATTATTTCTTTCATATATAGTTTTGCTTTATAAAAATATAATAATTTTAAAGACCTTCTCTCTTTTTTTTTATTTGGGACGATATGTATTAACAAAAAGATAAACGTAAAAATAAAAAAAAAATAAATAAAAATTAAAATATAATAAAAAAAATAAAGAATATATATATATATATATATATATATATATGTATATATTTTTTCAAAAAGAGGAAAAGGTCATCAATTTTTGGTAACGCACTAGATTTTTATATTATATTACTTTTTAGTAATTCATTATTATCATTATTATTAAAAAACAATTGTATTTGAAAAAAATTTTTTTTTAATAAAAATTCTAGAAAAATTTACTAACTTTTTATTTCAATTTTTCTCTTCTTTTGTAGTTATTGCCAAAATTTTGAAGCAATTGGTAGATTCTTTTTTTCTTATCTTTTCTTTTTTTTTTTTTCTTTTTATCAATTTTTTAACTAAAATGTTATTTATTATAACAAAAATTTTCACTAATTTTATAAAGAAGTCTCTCAAAAAATGATTAATATCTTCATATATATATATATATATATATATATACATATATATATATACTTATATACGAATTATTATATATTATATATATTATATATACATATACATATATATATATATATATATGTATATAAATATTTGTTGTTTTCAAGGCTCAGGTAACTACGACCATCAGAGCCCATTTTCACATAAAAATTTATTTTGTAAAAACTTTTTTTTTTTCTCATTTCATTTTAATTACAATTTTCAACTACTTTTGTTTATTTTATTTAAAT
>NW_023998415.1:15687345-15692738 GCF_014805625.2 Glossina fuscipes | reverse complement strand
TTTAAGAGATTTGTTTTTTTTTTTTTGCTTTATTGGTATTTAAAAAAATGTTTACAAAATTTATATAAAAAACAGTTAGGATTTTGTTGTTTTTAACTAATAACAAATTTATTAATTAATAATAATTACAAAGGTTGTTTTTAGCTAAGGTAGTAGTAGTTGTACAATAAAATTTAAATATAATTTAATATTTAAGTGATTTTGAAAAGGTATTTATGGTTAAAACAAAAAAGAAGCTAATACTGAACACAAGCAGAGTTTTATTTTTTATTGTATTTTTTTTTTTTTTTTTTTGTATAATTTGTAAAAATAATTTAATTATATATGAAATACTCGGCCGCCAGGAAAAAATAAAACGAAAATTTAAAACTAAATATGTATTGTATATATATATATATATATATACGTTACAACAATATTATAAAACAATATATAAAAAATAACAAGACCATAAAAAAAAAACAAATTATTAAAAACTAAATAAAATTTGTAATCTATAAAATTTTAAAAATCATTAAAAATTTGTAATAAAATTATTTTTAAAAAAAATTTATTAATAATAGGAAACATTTTTGTATCGCAAGTTATATTTTATTAATGATTCATGTGTGTACACAAAGCGACTTGATTTGTGAGAGGCTGACGCGTTCCCAAACTTTTGCTTCAGTGAAAATCAAATTTCTCTTCAATTCATTATGACGGCATTTACAGGACGAAGCGACGCGACGCGACGCGACGCATATTTTGAAAGCAGATTTTTATTTTTTTTTCATAATGAAAAAAAAAGTTTGATCTATCGATATAACACCTGAATGAAGTTTAATGGATGTGATGATGAAAAAAAGCGATATTGTTAAGAGAAACGTTATAAAAACAACTCTTTTTTTTTTTTATTTATCAATTAAAACAAACAAAGTACAGTCTAATAAAATTTAGCGATTAATATTAAAAAAAAAAAAAAAATTTTTTTTTTTTTCTTTTAATTGTGTTTATATTGTTTGTTTAATTATTTGTTTAATAATAATAATAAAGGTAATGGATAATGTAAGTGATAACCTGACTAAATTATAATGAGATAACCTGAGTGAAACAAAGGGGCGTGAATGAAACGCGTGCAAACTATATGAATGAAAATTATTCTAATGATGAAAAATTGAAAACATTTCTTAGAATGTTTCATGCAATTAATTCTCTGGGCAAAGAAAGACGGAAAAGAAAAAAATACGAGATTCTTTAAAGACAAGACAATTAGTATAGAAGAGGAAAATATCACCAAGATATTCTTTCTAACGCAATCTTGACTGATAGATGTATTCGATGAATGGTAACTAACCGTCGTGAAGATAAATATTCCTAACGGTTACTCGAGTTCAACAAAAGGAAAAGGAACACGGATAGGTAATAATTAGTTGTTAGCTAATGGAGACGAAATTTTTTTGTTAAAAAGCCGCTTAATAGAGAAAGATTTTATTTTATTACAAGATTATGTTGAATATTAACAATATTATCTAATTAGTTTCGTCGTGATTAGTTCATATATCGCGACATATCTGCATTTCCAATAACATATACATGTATTTGTGTACATGTAATTAACGAAGCCGCCGTAACCATTTTTAAGAACTCTTTGAAGTAAAAAATATTAATTCTATTGTGTATTACAAATAAAATAACAAAAAAACTAAACGATATATCATCCTGAAGTCGGGTATACTCTCTCTGTCAGTTACTATGGAAATTTTTGCGAGCACATTTCGAACCCAAACATTCTAGGACTAACGTAAAAGGTATTGTAGAATAATAAAAGTCAACCCATTCCCCCTCTCTCTCTCTCTATTTTTTTTTTTTTTTTTGATATAAGTAGCTTGATTAAATTGCGTCGATTACATATATAGATAGAAAACTAGAAACGCTATCAAAAAAAAAACAAAAAAACAAAAAAAAAAAAAAAAAAAAAAGAAAAGAACTCAAAGAGCATGTTATATGTGAAGCAAGATGTGTTTATGTTTTGTTGTTTGTGTTTGTGTTTGTGTTTGTTTGTTTTTTTTTTCCTTTTTGGTGTTTAGGATGACACAACAGTTGATGGAAGGATAACTACAATTGCTTTTTTCATTGTTGATGATGTTATGTTGTTATTGTTGTTGTTAGTTCTGATATGGATGAGATGCATTTATTTATTATTCAATTATTAGTTTTATAGATTAATGATTAACGCATGAAATATTCAGAAGAAAAAAGAATTAAGGACTCAAGGGGTTTATTTGATAGGTGGTGTGATTACGTAGTGTGTCAAGCAGGCCAATCCATACATATTTTTTTTCCCTTTCAGCCGTAACGCAATATATTTAACAATAAAAATTGTTTTTTTTTTTGACGATTTCATAGAAATTTAAAAAAAAAAAACAAAAAAAAAAAAGCTTTCAATATTGAAGAAAAAAAATTTGATTTACATAACCCAATTAAAAAAAAACTGATCATGTGCATATATTTATATATATTTTTTGTAAAAACAAAAAAAAAAAAAAATATTAAAAATTAAAATGAAAATTCTTATTAGGTGGTATTTTGTTAAGAAAGGAAAAATGCTTAAAACTAATTACAAGCAAAATAGCAGATGTAAAAAATTCATTTTACTATTTTTGGTAAAATTGCTGTTTTTAAAACAAAATCTTTGACTATCGTATGTATATGCATGCGAGGATATTTTCGTCGACTAAGCGATGCCTTAGAAGTAAGTTTGGTATTATACGTTTTAAAGCTAAAGCCAAGTTGTTGTTGCCTTAAGAGAAAGCATCATTTGTTAAAAAAAAAAAAAAAAAAATATTATAAAAAAATTATTAAAGACCTGCACAGAGTCTGTCTGTCCTCGTCGAATGTTATTAGAAAAATTGAAATCGCGGAAATGTTAAGAATTGAGTAGAAAAAGATCGACTGATTATAGTTAATAACAAACCTTAAATAAAGAATTACAAAGAAAAAAACCGCGGCCGGGCTGCTATAAAAATTAATAGAAATAAAAAATACAAAAAACGAAAATATATTGCTTATCGAAGCAATTTTTCAAAATTGAATTCAAGCAAGTATTGAATGAAGAATTTGTGGAAAGTGAATTTGTATGTTTTTCTTTTTTCCTTTGTGTTGTTAAGATATTTGAATATTTTCTAAAGGGGGTTTTTTCCGGTTCAATCACTAAGCCTATATTTTGACTAATTATTAAATTTTGCTGTTTGTTGTGGGATTAAAAAAAAAATATATTAATTTCATTGTAAGTAAGAAGAGTAAAATGAACGAAAAGGCGCGTTAATAGCAAATCGTAGATTTTTAAGTGTTATGGTGACAGTTGTTGTTGTTGTTGTTGTTGCTGTTGTTGCTGTTGTTGCTGTTGTTGCTGTTGTTGTTTCTGTTGCTGTTGTATGTTACGATCTCTACGCGGTCTTAACAACCTACCAACGCCGCCGTTAACACCAACGAAACGGCACGGCCCGAGGACGGTCGGCGCCTTCCTTGACTAGTGGTTTATGATACTCACGTCCGGGACGTGAATGTATTACAGTCCAACAGTGCTCACAATAATATTGTAAGCAAGTAACATTGGCGCAGAAGAATGGTGCAAACTTCCCACCGCACCTTTGACCTTCACATTCATCACACATTTGATCGTCCAATACGTAGGGTTTTACCTCTACACGTTTGTCAATGTCGCCGTGTTGCAGCTGCACAAAACGCGCAGATATGGCTGCTATATAACTTTGCTGACTGGAGAAAGCCACACGTCCAGCCCCTTTCGGATATTTAAGCTCTGGATCGGTGTCAATCCCGGCATAGCACACACCGCCATATAAACGATCCATTATCATTGCCAATTCAAAAGCTTTAAGGGGACGTGGCACACCTCCGACAAAAACAGTTTTTCTTGGATCTAATGACATAGTGGCATCCAAAACGTAATCCGCATCTGCCAAACGCCACGGACGTATCTGTACGGGTTTATCTTTAATGGTCGGCGACGAGACACACAAATATAATTTGTCTTCATCCGTTATGCACGAGTCAATTAATTTTTGTACACTATTCTCATCTTGGAAGAGCAAAAAAGCATAACCTTTGGGAGGGAAGTACGATTTTGATTCGGCCTTATGTGGCCAGTCTACCACTAAAGGTCCGAAACGCCTAAAAGAACTGGTTATCTCATCTTCATCAATATCTGGTGGTAATCCTCCGACGAATACTTTACGCGAATAGCGGGCCGTATGCTCAGCTCCTTGGGAATGGGGTGATGAACGAGAGGGCGAATTTAATTTAATATGGGGATCTAAATAAGCACCATTACCTCCTGCCGCTATAGCAACTGCATCCACTTCACTTAGATGATGTTCGCTCAGTTTTTGATTGCGCATACGCTCTGCTATCATAGCGGCGGCGGTAACATTATTGTCGCCACCCGGACCAACAGCACCCATATTACGCATTATATCGTTCAAACAATGATCTAAGGGACGCATATCCAATCCATTACCCACATAACTACCGGCCCCCAAATACGGCGCATCACCGCCCCCCAGCAGCTCCAGCACTGTTACCACCATTACCTATAGATAACGTGGGCACACCGGCTGCTTTTGCAGCATTTATATCTAACGTATAACCGGGTATGGGCGATGTTGCGCCCTTAACTGGAAAGGGTATACTGCGTCGATATTTATTAGGTGAAATGCCAGCGCTTGAATTCGGCGATAAACCTCCGCTGCTGCCGTTATAAGGCGAATTACCACCCCCCATAGGTATGGGAGATGAAGAACTATGCGCACCCATAGCAGCACCCCCACCTACACCAACACCACCACTTTCATACGAACCGGCACATGGATGATTCGGCGACAGCTGTTTACCCGCTAATCCGCTGCAGAGAGTATAAAGATCAATTTTTGAAGAGAATGAATTTGATTTGTTTTAATATGCAAAAGAAAATTAAGTAAAGAAAACTGAACAGTATAAAGTTTCAGAGCTCCGTGCGAGTTACGACAATGTGCGTGAACAAGCAAGACATATCTACTGCTGATACGTATCAGTAATTAAGCAATATGAACGAGTAAGTTTCTCCTATTTAAGGTATCCTTTCAGATACCAGCTTAGGCTCTGCGATTTGCATTTTATTTTCAATTCACTAGTCACTCTACTCTCGACGCTCGTTTTACTCTTGGAAACTCTGAAACTCATTCTACTCTCCGAAACTCATTCTAATCTCCTAATTTTCGATACTCATTCTAATCTCCTAATCTCCGATACTCATTCTACTCATTCTAATTTTCGATACTCATTCTAATTTCCGATACTCATTCTAATTTCCGATACTCATTCTAATCTCCTAATTTTCGATACTCAATCCAATTTTC
>NW_023998415.1:15611580-15687335 GCF_014805625.2 Glossina fuscipes | reverse complement strand
CCGATACTCATTCTAATCTCCGATACTCATTCTAATCTCCGATACTCCGATATTTTTAGTTACCTCAGCTAAGACAAGTCCATATATGGTATATAACCATTGAAAATTAAAAGACAAATATTACCGAACCTTTAATAAACCTTTACTTTTAGATAATTATACGGGCTAATTAACGTGTTGTGAATGTGTTTGAATGTTTTTTGTATATTCGTAGGAAAAACTGAACATACATCAAAAATATTTAATAATTTTATAGCATATTAACCCACTTCCGCCCAGCGTTACAGATATGCAACGACGGTTGTGTCTTATCTATTAGTTTAGAGAGAGGGAAGCAAACAAGTGCAAAACCTTTTTTCTTTTTTTCTAATAATTCGTAAACAAAGTGAGTTTAGAAAATGCATTATCCGTGAATGTTTTTAATTTTTTGTATTGATTTTATTTTATATATATAAACAGCAGTATTACTTACATATATGTTACACTGGGCGTATGACAGAAATATATAAAAACAAAATTTAAAAAAAAAAAAAAAAAAAAAAAAAAAAAAAAAAATTAAAAACTAATTTAAAAAAAGAAAAGCTGTGTCTGATCGATAGATAGATCGAAAATGATAAAATTTTAATATAATTATTTCATAATTATGCCATCAGACATTGATGGATATATGAAATATTTAAAAAAAATAATATTTCACATAAGCGAGACACGCACATCGTCACACAAACGGAAATACACACACATATACACACAAACGGAAATACACACACACGCACACACAAATACAAACGCACACACACACACACACACACACACACACACACACAAAACAAACACACACCTTCATGCAAATACATATACACAATATATACAAATCCGGTTGCAATTTGATTACATATTAGATAGAAGGGACAGAGTCTAGCAACATGTTGGCATCATACTACAACAGTTTACAGTTAGTTATTAAAGGTAAATGACGACGATTTCTCCTGATGATTTTTTTAATCAGATTAGTCTCGAGATTCAAATTGGCATACGCTTTAAAGAAGGAGTATACAGATGGAGTGGGTGAATGTGTCGTGTCAATGGTAGAAATGAGCGCTATATACATACAATGCACAAAATCAGCAAACGAGCAAAAGATGAAACACCTATATATACATAGATATATATACATAGATATATATATATACTATATATACTGTGCGCTATTGCTTGCTGCTATTGCCTGCTCTTGCTTCCTGTTGATGCCGTTGCCGCTGCTGATGCTGTTTCTATTAGGAGGCGGTTTGCAAGTACCTATATAGCAAGTAGAAATGTTATCGCAGACGGCAAGTCCTTGGAATAAGCTTTTAAACGACAACTGTTCGAGTAAATAGTCCCGATGTCCTTTTTGTTGCTGCCGTTGTTATTATTCATATTGATATAACATCTATATTGGTGGTGGTGGTGGTGGTGGTGGTGGTGGTGGTGGTGGTAGTGGTGGTAGTGGTGGTTGGTGTTGATGTGGTGTCGATAGTGGGAAATAGATGAGATGGTAATCAAAAGTTTATTATGCTTTTAAAGTGTTGTTGCTGATGTTTTAAATTTGATGTCGTTTGTATGTTTATATTACTGCACGTTCGCACAAAATGAATTATAACACTGATTTTTCTCACATTAACTTTCTTCTTACAATTTCACAAGAATCACTTTGAAAACACACTTACGAGACGCAATTAATTCAATTTAATATAATTCTTAATTATTATTATTATTATTATTATTATTTTTTTTTTTTTTTATTTTTTTTTTTTATGTTTTACTGGTGTGTTGGTTAATATGCACGTATGGCATAAATTAGATAGAAAAATGGCCCAGAATAACAAATTCAATACATGTTATATATAACGCTTTTCTTTTTATTTTGGCGCCAATTATTTAAATGTTTTAATGAGTTTTTACTGAAATTTATTCAAATATTAAGAAATTAAACTTACTAATTATTAGAGAGACACACACAAGCCGACGTTGAGCGGAAAAAGGTTAATATTTTCTTCTTTTTTTTTTTTTTTTTTTTTTTTTTTGTGTTTTAAAGAAATTGTTTATTTAAAATTGAAGAATAATTTTTTGTTTGCTTAATCTGAGAAAGAAATATGCATACCTATCATCGATTGTGAAAAATTCTAAAGCGCATTATATTTTTTGTTTTTGTTTGCTATTTATTGATTGCATTCTTGCATTACTGCTACTCTTACATACCATACCGCAAAGCTGACGAAATTTAATAAGAATATTTTTGAGAATATGTAGAGAAGAAAATCTCATGGTATAACACAAACCCGCTTAGGATGCAACAGATTGATTTAGGATACGTCTACTTACGAATCCATATAATATGATATCCGCGATCATTAATTTAGGAAGGCCACAAGACGACATAGCACATTTCGTTTGAAGAATTGTGCTGTGTAAAAATCCTATCAATTCGTCAATAGTGGCGATATCTACGTTTTATGCTACCAACTTATCGGTCTTTGTTATATAAACAATACACATGTATACATATATAGGGATATATAATTATAATTGGAGCCATATCCTCCGACCACTTTAATCCTCGTTAAGTTTGATCGCTGAAACCACACCATCAAGAAAAAGGAAGATGTGTACAACGCAGATTGGTAAATTAGTTAAATGATTTTTATAAAATATCTAAAAAAAAAAAAAAAAAAAAAAAAAAAAAAAAAAACGGCAAAGAAGAAGAAGGTTTTTGTGTGACCAATGAAAAAATTTTCGAAGGGTTTGTTGTTGCGATATTAGCAGAACAAAGGAAATTGACTGAAAAATGATCCATTGAAGACACGAGGAACTTTTCTAATTAATAATAAGTAGGTATATATTAATTAGAAAAATTGCTCGTGTAGTTCCCTAGGAAAGTCGTCTCCTAGTCATTTCTAGGAAGGAACAATATGCAAGGCTTTACATCCTTATGAAGGGGTTAAAGAACTTTCGTTAGCATACACATGCATACGTTGTATCGATCTGGCCCAGACGGTAATGCAATGAAATTGTAAACTCTCGGTGTTTCACATTTAAGACATTTAAAGAAGCCTTTCCCCCCTCCTCTTCATCTGGGCTACAAAATCAATAAATACTTGCACACCATAAACAGAAATAACAAACTCCGCTCCTCACCCTCCCCCCCCCCCCTTTTCCGGGCACTTAAAAAAAAAAAAAACTCTATTGAAGTATTACTTAGTGCAGTAAGTTGTCTGCGTAAGTCTGTCTGCTGCTCTGTTGTATGCAATTTTCTGGTTATTACTTTTATGTTCACATTTAAAATTGAAATACTTTGCAAACGGCCTACTAAAGTTGCAAAAACCAAAACAAAACAAAAAAAAAAAACAAAAAAGAAACTTTGAAAATATAAAAGCAATTTTTACTACACACAACAGGAACACACAACGCATAAAAAAAAAAAAGAAAAAACGCATATTCAAGAAAACCTTTTCTTTTTTTTTTCAAGCCAGACGCTTTTAATTCTTCCTTTACAGTAATTCACGTTGTTTGTATTGATTGTTTATGTTGCTGTTCCCCGCTCTTTCTTCTCTTTCTGTCTAACGACGTACTTCTTTTTTTTATTTTTAAAATGTATGAATGAAAGGAGAGAAAAAAAAAAAAAAAAAAAAAAAAAAAAACTGGAGCCTAACAGCCTCTGACTTTGTTGCAAACGGCTAGACACTGTGCCTGCGAGTCAATCTCCCGTTTTTGTATTATTAAGTGCGACGGTGAAGCAAAAAGAATAAAGTAAATAGAAATTCGCATTTGCTTTGAAACGAATCTGGTGCACTAGCTAGCTGCCAACAACTCTTTTATATCACTTCTAAATTTTATTTCTCTTAGTTAACTCTACGTCTATACTTAAGGATCGTGTGCCCCCTGCAGCACGTTCAAAAGCTTCAAAACGATTCAAAATTCGATTTTGATTTTTTTCTTATGAGAAAGCGCACAAATGTGTATTCTATCTAATAGAAACAAATGACAAATCGCTTATCGTCTAGAATATTATATATATATATATACTTCTAAACCGTTCATAAGGTACGCCAAACTTAATAGACGTTCATCCTTTGCGGTAGAAAAAGATTCATTCCTGTATAATGTAATGAGTGTGCTTCGCTATTCATATATAGCTCGGTTGAAATACATGCATATATGCACATATATAGATATTTATATGTATATACCTTTAGTTATTGTTGGGAATGGTAATGACTTTTACATATGTTGATGACATCTTCGCATCGACATGTTATTCTCTAAATACAAGGCGAGACAAGGCAACACCAATATCATCCCCAATCACGAAGTCAACAAACACATTCATTCATACTTCATTCATTCATTCTATCAAGATAAATAAGTTTCAAAAAGTGCTCCGAATATATTTCACTTTTTCGATTACAGTCTCTCTCTCTCTCTCTCTCTCTCTCTCTCTCTCTCTCTCTCTCTCCTTTCTCTCTCTTCCTGCTTTCCTCCTTTCCAATTTTAGGGAGACAATTTAAAATGATTTTGTTTTTTCAATACTTTCGCAAGGATTATATAGAGGACATATTCGATTAGGTCAGTTAAATAGGCGTGGACTAGGTCAGTTAGATAAGCGCAAAGTTTTCGTTACTTTTGTGACGTATAATTTTCTACTCTATAGTTTTGTTAAGAAACGCATTTCATCATTTCATCTAAATGCCAGTTGAATTGTTAGCAATGTCTGTTGATTCGATTCGATTCGCTTCGATTCGAATAACTTGTTCTTTCATGCTATATTAAGAAGCAATGCCATTTTTCCCATCTACTCATCTTCTCATGTATTTACATAGATGATAATCGATTCGTCAGTCGATTGGCCATCGTAATAAAAAAGTGATTTACACAATAAACCCCTAGCTAATATCTAAACAATTTATTAACTTTCCTTAGGTAAAGAAATATTAAATTATTTTTAAAAGGAGCAATTTTTGAAAAGTTTTGTATTAAATTTTTTTATTATAACACACACAACAAGCATTCACTACCAGCTATTACAGGCAATTTATCATTTTGCTACTTATTGTGTGTGTGTGTGTGTGTGCGAGCACCATATACTTGGTGGCAATGTATTGTATGCATAATTTATACTCGTTTTAAACATAGAGGGCGCACGCAAATGCGTGCGCGGATGAAAATGCAAAAACTCCTTTAAGAAGTCTCACTACCACTGGACCTGTACTATCTACGTGGGTGACTGTGAATGCAAGAAGGAAGTAATAAAACAAAGAGAAGGAAAACGATAAAAAGGGATAGGACGACCGAGAAGCGCTATATGAGAAAGAGAAAAAAACATGTCAAATCCTTTTCATACACAGCAGCATTCCTTATATATTTTTTGTACTTGTCAACAGCGTCATACATCGGCAAACAAACTTTGCACATCCATATCTTTTCAATTTAAATAATATTTGTGACGAGGCAAAGAAGAAATTCGTACCCAATCTCCCTTATCATTTCATTTGCGATGCGTTACCTAAAACGACAATGACATTTGCAGTCACAGTCAGTCAAAAGTTATGGAAAAAGAGAACCCATGACGGCATATGAAAATTGTTTGCTTACGCCAAACTCGATCAATCTGCTTGGAAAATAATTTCATTTTGTTTATCTCGGTTCATTGATTGATAATTGAGCCGAAATAGCGAACCCAGTATTCCAACATGAATAACGTTCATGATTACCCGTTCCATAAAGCGCATTATTCGCTTTCAAGCCACATCAAACTAACACTTATCTGCGAAATGGCAACATACCACCCCACCGCATATATAATGCCATCGAGAATCTATTCAATGAAAAATCTCTTTCTTTCGTTTCTTTTTCGCTTCGTTCGCATAATTTATCTCAAATCTATTAAAAAATTTAAGCGATTCTCTATAAGAAGCTAAGGCGGTTGCATTTCAGAATGCGTGCTGCTGCTTGCTTATCCAAGATTGGCTCAAAACACAAGATTCTTCAATTCTTTCCTATATGTAAAATGAAATTCTTAGCACAAACGGACAATCGTATGGTTATGGTTGGAAAATGTGGTTAAACAAAAAAGTAGTCAAAGCAGAGCGTATTTATTATGCATATTAAAATTGAAATTCAATTTCGATTCAATAAATTGTGCATAGAGCGACAATTTCTATTTAAAAAGAATTTTATGACCTAGGAGAGTGAGTGAATGGGAAAGGGAAAGAGAAAGAGAAAGAGGAATTTATGGCCAAGATATGCACACACGAAGTGATTTTATGACACATACCTGTCAACAGCAGGGCCCTGTTACAGTGTGATTTATACTTTTATAATCTCATCTCTTGCGTGCCTAATCATTAGTATATCGTATCATGTGTTATTTATTATATTACATTGTGTGCTCTCTAAACACATAACGCGTAAGTGATGATATGATATGATATGATATGATATGATATACGTTATATGAGCATGAGCTTCAGCTCTTCATCAATCGATGAAATTTTTTAAAAATGCAAATAATTGAAATTTAAAAGTCTCCTGCCTCCTGCCTCCTGCCGCCTGCCGCCTGCCGCCTGCCTTCTTATCCTATTTATTTATTTATTTATTTATTTAGATGCCGATTAATTAGTTCAAAATTATTCGATTAAAATCGTAGGTATGCATATTTCTTTACTGATAGGGTATTAGTGAAGTAAGAAAAAAAAATATCCCTTTTAAAGCGCAAAGAGCATATAACAAAAAAAAAAAAAAAAAAAAAATTTAATAATTAAATGAAATAAAATAAAATTTTTAAAAAATATTTGTAACACTCTCTTTGCACTTTTTTGGGTGACTACTGGCAACACATGCTGCTTGCTATTATTTACAGAATATAGTGAAGATTTTATAGTTTACGTACCTTTTGCGATTGAAGAAATTTCCCTGTAGAAAATTGTTACGGGCATTCACTTCGTCAGACTGCAAGTGAAAAAACAAAAAAAACTCAAGAAATTAAAAACTTAAAACTCTTAAAACAATAAACACAGGTGTAATTGTAATATAAATTAAGCGCGTTACAAGCAAAACAAGAAATCTCGCATTCGATTGAATAACTTTTCATACCCACCCCCACTCCACCCCCATCGTCAACCGTACAATAATATCTATGCATTATTATATTATTTTATTGGTAGTAGTAAGTAATAAATTGCAGAATGAAAAGCGATTTGGTGTAAAACACTGCAAGTAGAATATTCGGAATTGAAAGCGGGAACTGTAATAAAGCACACGGGTGTATATCAGAAAAACACCACAAAAAATATGTAGAAAAGTCTTTACGTCTAATCTAAAACTGTAACTCTATATATATATATATATATATGAAGAAGTGTGATTTCAAAAGATCGGGATCTGCAGAGCACATCAAGAAACTAGTAAAGAGGCTTTTACTTATTTGCGCTAAGAAGAAACTCGAATATCCTTTTTTCCATGCTCATCTTGGAAATTCGCCTAAATCGTGAAGATGATGCCCCAATATATACACCCCGCCTTATGAAATGCTAGAATGGATTGTGTTTCTCAATATACTCGTGAAAAAAATCTCCGAATTGGACAAGGGAAATGAAATAACGGAACGAAAATTCAATGTCTGCCTTAAATCTTTTCCGGACTCCCTCCTGCCCCTTTTCAATATCTCGTGATTATTTACGGCCTTACCGCCGGTTAGGAGCAATATTTTGTAATATATCTAAAATTGAATCCGATACCTAGCATTTGTCGCGTCCTTCTAATTACAGATTCAAAGAAGGCACGCGGATGATGTAAACAGCACCGATTCCTCCTGCTAACCAACCAGTGCCTATTTTATGTAAACTGTTAAGAAATTGCAGAACGGGCTTATTAAAATTTGTATCTATTAACCAAGCACTTCATGGGCGTTCTTTTTTTTTTTTTTTTTTTTTTTTTTTTTTTTTTTTTATTCCTACCGTATTACCGCATAAGTACCGTTTATCAGTATTTTTTCTGTTGAAAGTTCTGTTGAGTTGGTAGGTAATGAATGCAACTATAATCTCAAACACTTAAACGCCCGTATAGATACTATAGGCGTTAAGAGGTTAAAGACGGAATGACAAAAAAAACTAGTGACGTGCGTCCCTCTCTCCGATTCGCGTTATGATTGGTAAAAATTTTCCAAGCACCTGCTGCACACATTTAAATAAAAATAAAATTATAACAAAAGTACAATAAGTAATTTTGCAAATAATGCAAACACATACGCCCACATGTTCATACATGATGCAAATATGTAAATCACCCATAAACGTCCATAAATTTATTCATAGAAATGTTTGACTACAATATGTAATGACATGCAGCCAAAATAATTACGTATGCATGTGAGTGTCTACGCTGCTGTTATGCATGCAGCAGACAAATACACTTAAAAATAAACAAGAGTATATTAAGCGGGTATATACACTCACGGTTACATCTTGTACGTAATATATACAAAACGTTGAATGTAGGATTTATAAATATATAAAATATTTCATTAGGGGTTTGTTGCCGGATATAAAAATAACTAGTACTACCTACACACTACTACCACCAACCCAAAAATCTGCTGTATATATTTGACCGCAATCTGAGAAAGCGCGCGCTAAAATGGATGAAATAGTTTTGTTCCTAACTAACTGAAGGGCCGCAAACTTACATTATTAGTAAATATTTCTTACTTATTATTATTATTATTATGAAAAACCCTAACCCCAGACCAGATAGATCACTTCTTGACTGACTAATTTCTGTCATCCATCAGATATCAGATCTGAGAGTCTAAATGACTCTCAGTTTTATTGAGGGACTTTTTAAACCTCTAGATTGAAGATTAAAGGCAGATGACCATTACATTAGCGTTGGCGTAGATAACACAACAAAGAGCATAGAAAATGAATCTTTTTTTCTTACTTAAGAAGAGCGCGACACACACCCGTTAGTCACACTGTCGGAATGAGAATATAAATAAATAGGTACGTAATACAAGTCCTGCATTATATATAACATATATGTTTTACACGAAAAGTGTAAGGAAAAAAAAAAAAAAAAACCAAGAATTCGGTAAAATTTAGCACACTTTTGATAAAAATAGAAGAAGGAAAGAAAAGCAGATCAGATCAGCTCACCGCTGAACACTAAAAAAATTATTTTTTATTATTTATTTATTATTTATTATATATATAAATTATTAACGACGGCGGTGGATAACTCTACTAAAGGAAACTAAAAATTTAGTAAAACATTTAGAGAATAGAATGGAAAAGAGAGAGAGAGAGAGCGCAGCAGCACACAATCAATTTATCGCACTAAATGAGTAATCGTTTGAAAGTAAGCAAGCGATAATAAAAGTAAACACACACAATCACATTTTTCCTTCTCGTTTCCAGATCTTTTAAATCAAAATGAATTTTTTCAAAATTCCCCGCTTTTAACGGTGATAATTCTTAAAATATTTATTATATCATCGGTGGTACTTACATTAACGATTGGATTTTGCTGATGTTGGGAAGGGCTGGTCGATAGCACTTCACCGCCATGACCAATAGCGGATGCAATTGCAGTATTACCGCTGGTGATGTTTGTTCCTGATATACAAGATGGACCACCGCCACCGCCGCCGCCGCCGCCGCCTACACCACTAGCAACATTCGTTGGGTTATTGTTGGCGCTGTTGTTGTGGTACGATTGAAAAAACTCATCGATGCTTTCATCACCAGTATTAAATCGCACAGTTGTCGGAACGTTACTGCCACTAGCCGAGTTTTTAGTATTGCTAGTAGAGGCAGTATTTATAGAATTCGGTGTTGTGGCGGCTAAAACGAAACAATTACGAAAATCACGTAAATAAAGCTCAAATAGTAAACACGAATTTTAAAAGGGGCATTTTTATCGCCTTCTGCCTATTTATCTAGCCTTACTTTATATATATACACACTTCTTCTTTCCTATAACTAAAAAAAAGCTCGTGCACCTAATTGTAGTTAATACATATTAGAAAACAAAGCATATACAAGAGTAGATGAGTTGTTTGTGACATTTTGCTCCACACACTTCGGAAATCGTAACATTGCGTAGATTATGGGTACGCGAAAAGGATAAACTATAGTTAAAAAGCGAGATCTGGATCCTTGCACTAATATATATGTGTATGTGAAACATTTTTGCGAAAAATTTTAAGAAATGCTCCGCGAACTGTCATGTGGTTAAAAGTTGCATTTGCAAGCAATTCTTGCTAACATATCTGAAATGAATATTTTGAATATCTTTTGTCGTGTTTAGTCAAAAGTTTCTCCTCAACAATTTGTCATCGTGGCTTATATATATATAGTCTGCAATAAGCTGTTTATACAATCCTTTTAATGACAACACAATCACATATTGTAAATGCTATTTATCTATGCTTTTTTACTCTTTTTACAATATTCATTTTTTTTTTTTTTGTTTTTTTTTTAGCTTTTTGTCCAAAATAAATTTAAAAGAATTTTAAACGGATTTGTTGATTAGATTTGCAGAAGGGAAACACGTACTTTTGACGGAAGCAATGGTTTACTTTGCCCAAAGGTTGTCATCAACGAAAAACGGTTACTCTAAGAATACTCTTATGGGCTAAAGAAGAAGAACAAAAATGAAAAGACATAACTGCATAATTGCTTGCATTTACTTCCTTTCCCACGTCGTTCTGCCAATGTACCCGGTCCGTTCGTTCGTACCAGTTTCATAATAAACGCGTTTTCTTGTCTTTACCCGGATGTCTCACAAACAATCAATGCCAGGCGTTTTAAAACGATTTCTATATATATCTCATCTACATACGTCTGTCTGCCAAATATCAAATACACTCCAGTTTTTTTTTTTTTCATTCTTGTCTTACTTTTCGCTGGATAATTGCTTTTATTAAAACAAAAAAAAATTCTACTTTCACACACACACACACACACACACTCCTTTTACTCCAACGGAGAAAAAAAAAAAAAATTATTTTTCGATTTATTTTCTTATTCGTTTTACGTACATACCTTTTTGTTGCAATTTTAATGAATCCATTTTATTTTCGTTAATTATTTAACGAATCAATGATTACCGCCTCTCTCTCTGTGTTGGACTAAAGTCTGCAAATACTTTTGTTTTATGATAACAACCACACAAAACACATTCAGTTACAAAAAAAAAAAAAAAAAAAATTCAATAAATAAAATTATTTTATAGTTTATTTATAAGTTTGATGTCTTTTTTTTTTTCTACAAATTATGCGCTAATCACTACTATATCTTCTTCTTCTTCTCGATTTGTTGCCTTTTAATGGGATTTGCAGCAGAAACGAAAAGTAAAAAACCGTTGGCTCTTTTTGTGTTTGTTTGTTGCAATGAATTCTTCAAGTTTTTTTTTTTTTTTCTCTTTTGGCTTTTATTTTATTTATTTTTATTTATTTATTTTGCTTTTTGTTTCGCCCTAATTTTAGAATACCAGAATTATCACAGATTGTTGTTGTTAATGTGGATGTCAGGGCGAACACATAGCGCATAATAGAAACACCATTACACCAAACATTATTATTGTATATATAGATATATATATATATATATATGTATACATGTATATATATATATATCATATTTATTTATTTATTTATTTATATATATTTTTATAGAATATTTTTATTATTATTTATTTTATATTATTTTATTTTATATATGTTAAGAGTCGTAGGATTTTGCAGCGAGATCGGTATCATCATCAAAAAACAACATAAAAACAGCAACAATAAACGGCAAATAATACATGAAAAGATAATAAAATAGAACAGAGGAAAAAATTACTTTCATTTTTTACATATTATTTCAACAAATCATTAACGATGTGCCACTTAATGCGCTAAAGCATAGATATCTACTAACTATGCTTATGTGCATTTGGGCGCACATTTCGAAATACAGAAAGATGAAAGATGCATATTTTGTTTGTCTTGCGAGATTCGACAAGGAACTATTTATTGCTTTAGCAATTAGTACAACAAATAATGTTTGCTTGCTGTTCGGATCTATAATGAATGTAACAGTGTATGTGCATATTACAATTGCAATGTGTTTGGGGCACCAATTTTATACCCGGCTTCAAAATAGATGTCATTGCATCTTATATATTCGCTTTGCAAGCTCCAGAATTAGGAGTAGCTTGTGAGAGAGATTTAAGTCTGTTGTGCTCTTAAGCAATCCTCGCAATTTCCACGAAATAGATGAAATCCACATTCATTGGATACCATAGTGTTTACGCACAACAACAAACACTTTCCAAAGACACAAAAAAAACTAGGTTCATAATTTTTTGGATCAAAAATATAATGGACACTGATATATAACCGCTACGCATGGGAAAGTTCCAAGTGTCAAGATACTCATTGATACTCATTGACAATCATTGAAGCACTTCTCTCTCGACTCGCGCTCAAGTAATATGAATAATTCAGCCTACAAAATTAATATAAAAACGCAAACCGCGTATCCCCGGCCCTACCACTTCTACTAAACCGCATATGAGTCGCGTGTTCTATTAAATGACCCAATAACATTAATAATGCATATGCTAATGTTGTTATCTTTCATACACAAGAAAATGGAAATTTCGAGTGCAAGTGAAACAAAAGCAAATAATCGCATACACATACGCGCCAATACAAGCCAATGAAGTAATATTTATGCATCTTAGGTCTGTCCTATATAATTTGTCTATATATATTTTAACAGTCTTTCAAGAGCGAATTCCTACAGAAGCGCGGTTCGTTTGACTTGCTGTTCGATAAACGGATATCTTTAATATCGAATCAGCAATTTTGAAGAGATATTTGGTTGACACTGAAAACTATTCTCCTTACTTTTTAAATTTTGCATCCATTAGCACATTTTTTCTTTCTCTACTTTTTTTTTTTTTTTTTTGTTTTCATTAGTAAACAAAAATGTCGTAGGTGGGTAACACAACACATACCAATGTAGTTGAAAATGAAACAAATCTAAACACGAACTGTGAAAATAGGCCATGCGCTCTTACTGTGTAAACGTATATATATATATATATATATATATATATATATAAATTTATATATTATGATTGCATATACATAGCTATTTATTATAGTTATTATTGTATATATTACGCATACACACATCAGTAGTATTGAGATGATTAGTTCTCCTCAAGCACAGCATACAAATTTAGTGCTACACGTGCTGCCAAGTGTTGTGTTCTTCTCTTTCCTTCCTTCCTTCCTTCCTTCCTTCTTCATATTTTTTTATTTACCATTAGCACAGAATAGTTAAGATTTTTAACTATGTTTTGCTCTTATTTACTTTCTTGCTCCAAATTTTTATGACGAAGAAGAACAAACAAGAACAATGACAAAAACAATTTTTTTTCTGCACTAAATACTGTTAACATCATCGCTACTGTACTGTGTGTATGCATATTCAATGTGCGTATGTGAGTAAATTTACGCTCTCGTTCTCTCTATGATATAAAAGCAAAAGCATGATGGCTAGTAAACAATAATGTTACATTCTATATATATATATATATGCGTATACTATAACTATACATATTTACATATGGATATATATCTACATACACATGGATGTGTTCTTGTTTGTTTTCAAACAGATTCCGATTCAATTTTTCTTTTCTATACTTCTTTTCTATATTTTTCTATTCTTATTTTAATCTTTAGTTGTGTATGTGGGAGAAAATTTGTCGATTTTTGCAGATTGTTTGAGAGAACATTTAAAACTGCACTGTTTTACCGCGAATAGGGAATAATGTTAAAACGACAATAATAGCGCATTTATACCAATTAGCCTATTTATCAATTCAAATGTTACCTGTCCACGATTTTATTCGTTCTAAATTAGAAAAAAAAAAAAATTACCATAAAAGGTCGATATATATATATTTATATACACACACATTATATATATATATATATATATATATATTTTTTTTTTTTTTTTATATATATATATATTTTTTTATATATATATATATTTTTATATATATATAAAACAAGAAAAATTCACATTTGAATTAAATGCGAAATATTTTCGCATACTCCTCTGACTAACTGAAGGTGATGTGGCTTTAAAATTTGACAATACTGAAATTTGCTTCTCTCTGGAATAAGTGAAGCGGGCAAAAAATATAAGTTCAACTCTACTTGTGTATTGCCCTGTAGGTAAGAGATATAGCAAAATCGTAAGCAGTTAGTTGACCGCGACTTTATAGTATAAGTTGTTAGAATAACAGAATAAATAGGAAAAAAAATGTTTTAGCAAAAATGTGCAATGAATTCTTGGAGAAAACAACGCATAAGGTCTACTGGGTTTTATTAAAGTTGGATCGCATATTTTAATTCCCGCTACACAATAAGCGAAATGCAATATTTGGGGTAATATATTTATATATTTACACAAATATGGCAACCCTTTAGCATATTTAAGGAATTTTCAACCAAACAATCAGGATCAGAAATATTTTATTCAACTACACTTGATGGAAGTTCCTCAAATCTGCCGTTAAATAATCATCAAAATTCATTCATACATTTTTTAATTAATAAAACATTAAAACCTATACATGAATGCATAATTAGTTTAGTAATGAAACGATGAGATGATATACAGAGTGCTTCTCAAAACTAAAGACCATTTTCAATCATGCTTCCAAATTGTTCCGTAAACTCAAGCACATCTCTCAAGTCTTCGAAGTCTTAAGTGAAAACTTACCAATTTTTTTTTACAACACTTACAAACACTTTTTTCAGCGCTTTTTTATTTCAATTTGATGGTAGCTTCAGAAAATATTCTAATGAATTAAATTGTCAAATAAAAAGCAAACACAATCTGTTTAATAATTCGCTTCAATTCTTGACAAAGTTCAGTTAAGCATTTATGGGAAAGGAGGGCTTGCCGTTTTATGTTATTTTCAGTACATTTGTGTTTGATGAAATCTAAACTTCACACGCATCCTTTTCAAATGTGAAAATTTTGTAAAATTTTTTGCACAAAAATTTTTTACTAGCAGTCGGATGTGTTCACGGTCACGCACTTATTTAAAATGAAAGTTAAAAATATTTTATAGAATGCCCTGGGTTTGATTATTATAAAAATTGTCATGGCTGTCTATGATAAAATTTGAAAAAAATTTTTTACGACCGATAAAAGCCATCTAGATCGATTTGAATTTTGATTTATGTAAAGTAAGTTAACTAAATAAAAACTACCTTTCATACATAGTAGCAAGTAGAAAAAAGGGAACACACTGTAGCATCATCGAATCTATATTTTTGCCGTTGCTTTTTCCGTCACTTGGTTCTTATAAATTTTTTCACTTTTGAAAGTTTTTTGACAAAGAAAAAAAAAAAATACAATTGCAAAATGAAGCTTTACTCGGCTCTCTTGGGCCGAATCCTTGCGCCATCATATCACCCTATTTGTATAAATTTTTGTTTTGCTTTGGTTAGGTCTACAAATTTGCGATTGTCTAATTAGCCAATCTTCTCAATCTGCGTAAAAACAGAACGCTTCCAAAAATATAGGTGTTTAGTTGTTCCGGATGGTATGAGCGATTTATTATGAAATTCTGGCGAGTTGTATATTTTAGGTTACAAACCGAAGATGTGACTTGATGCACTCTTTTCCTGCATTTTAGTCAAGACCACATCATTTCAATTAGATAATTTTTGTATTAGAAGAAAATGGAAAAAAAAAAAACAATACGACATAATGCACACAGATGTGTGCGCGAATAATGCATTAATTTAATGAGAATTTTACCTTTTGTTTATTTGTTTGTCTGTTTGTACGCGTTTATATGTGTTGGTGTATGTGTGTGTGTGTGTGTGTGTGTGTGTGTGAGCAATTGAGGTAAACGCGCATATTGTCGAAACCTATCTATGCACACGTTGATAATTTAATTCTTATTGTTGTTTTGCGGACATTTTAGACTTTTTCTTCTTCAAGTTGAACTTTTCCTGGATTACACAGCTAACGAATAACGATACATGATTTTTTATTCATTCTATGAGAGCAATATATTGGCCATTATCAGAAGGAAAATGCTTGTACTTACTTGCTCAAGTTTTTTTTTTTTCTTTACTTTTGTGGGCTGGGGTGGAGGAGAGGGGGAGGAGGGAGTTTGCAAAAGAAAACAATTTTACGCAGAACTTTCTTTGATACGATTTTTGCCGTTTTTTGATATATTTGTGTTGCAGCTCTGATATAAACAAGCCACTAACTGTTTTGCGAACTTAATAGATCTCTGCCAAGCAAACATAAATTCAGATTCGTTTTCTTTTCTTCCTGCGCCTTTTGCTTCTTTTACAGTTCCTCCATGATATATATTTCGTTTACAAAATAGTAGAGCGAAATGCAAATTTGCGTTGAATGTATATTTATATAATTTTTACACGATTTTTACTTTTTTCCGCTTTTTAGTTTGTTTTTTCCCTTTCTCCTTCTTTTTTATATTTTCTATTCTGCTCGTTTAATTCCCATTAAAAACTTATACTAGTTTTTGTTAAGAAAAACTCGATCTTAATTTTTCTTTTATTTCATATACGGAAAGAAGAAAATATTTTTTTTTTTTTTTATTTTAAAAAAATCGTTCAATTAAAAATGAACTCCTCCTCCGGTTATAAAAAAACTGTTTATTAATAAAAAAATTTTTTCGGTTCAGAATATAAGTTGAAAAAAAGTTTTTACACGCGCTCTTTGTTACAAAAAAAAAAGTTTTTTTCCAGGTAGTTTTATAGAATTTTCAACAGCAAGTAGCTTTTTACTCGAGTAGTTTTTGTTAGTGTTAAAGTTACGTACTCACGCAAACTAATTAAGTATACTTTATCTAAAATATATGTAAAGTAAAAATTAAAGTTGAGTTTTCTAATTAGAATTCCGATATAGGCAAGAAGCGCGATTTCACGTTATGCAGCCAAAAATTTTCACACTAAACTGAATTGCAATTGTAGGAAAAATCAATCTTTTTGTAAAATTTTCTTATGAGCCAATTGTCTCGTTTGACACAGCGTTGCATTTCCTTATATATTCAAAGAACAAATTGCTCATAAACACACGCATATATTCCAATTTCGCAATCGATAAAATCAGATGCAGAAAAAATTTTTCTTTTAAATCCGAAAAATAGTATAAAAAAATAAATAAATAAAATAAACAAATATACTTAGGTCACATAATTTATTTTTCTTATATATATCTTAGTATATTTATTAAAAGAAAATCATCGCAATTTTTAGCTTTGAAAATTATCTAAGAATTCGAAACTTGACATCACTGTCTTGCTCTTGATTTTATTTCTGCGAGGAGATATCTTTGATTACAATCGTACCTGGCATTGTTCTTGTATAATTTTGTTTACTATAGTCAAATAAAAAGGAAATTTCAACTTTTTAACCTTGACAGGCAAAGTTCTCCTCTTCTCTAGTTTCTTTGATAAAGATAGTACTTTATCTATAAAGATAAATATTTCTTATCTTTGCTGTTGAGGGAAATTAATTAACATCGGTTGTTGCCAGACTTTTGCAGCTAATCATTTATGATATACACCGTTGTGGAAATCTTTTCTAACAATTATCTTAGCTATAGAAACTATCACTAACAATAACGATGTATCAAGACCGATTACTATGAGATGGCGTTGCAAAAGACAGCGATCGCAAAACTTTCTCCTTGCTTCTTAATACTTTTTACTTTTTGTTATTATTATTATTTGTTGTATTATTATTATTATAATTGCTTTAGACAAAAGGAATAAATTCCAGGTTTAAAAGTAGTATGAGCACTGGCAACTAAGGCTAACGGTTCCTTTTTTTAAAAGATCAAGTAGCCAGTTAGTCCAATCGCTTCAATAAAGCTAAACGTTTTATTAACATGAATTTCTACAGATATTTTCAAGAAGTGCATAGGATTAAACGTTCCAAGTATAAGTCATCGAATATGTATGGGAAAGGTTCTCGCATTTACATAGTACATGTTTATCGCAAGATTTTACCCACAACTGCAAATTGTTCGAGTAGATTTCTTAAGAACTCATTAGTGTGATTTAGTTGTATGAGCAGGAGGAATTCTTACAAAGGTTTCGATCTTGATATTTTCGATATTGATTGGATATAGTGGTGAAAAGAGATCAGGATTAACGAGCGAATACGGAGAAATTACTATTTTCCTTCTATTTTCTCTCTAGCATAATTCGATAAGTCAATCATTGTGCTGTCGGAATTTAAGAGGCCCGGACGGTGAATTTAGCTGCATGGTCTGCTCGCCCATCACCTAAGAGGCCAGTATATCTTGGTACTTAAGAACTTTCTTCTTGTGTGCTAGTGAAAGGTAATGCTTGCTCTGCCAATGGTGTTCCAGTTGGAATTTAAGGGATTTCGGTTAACTTTTATGACCAACAAACTATTTATAATGGTGACCGTTTTCAATTTGCTTTTGGGAGAAAGGCTTGTGTCTTGAAAAATAGCTCCAGCCATATATGAATATCAACCTCTGTTTTAACAAACAAATAATACAGGATGCGAACCAGCAAAACTTAGCTTTTATCTTAGTCTCTTCAAAAGTTGATAAAGTCAGTTACGCTGTCTCAGTATTATGGAATCTGGAAATCTTTTAATATAAACCTAATGGGCCTATATAAAATATACGAACGAAAATAGATATAAGTTGCTTACTTTTTGATAAGTAGACTTAACATGTTTTCTTGAATTGTCATTACTTTCATAAATATTTGTCTATCTATTAACATAAAGTAATTAATCAAAAATTAATAGATTTCGATAGACGACGCTGTAGGTAATTTCGATATTATTGAACCGATTATAATGGAATTAATATGTGTAATATTTATATATTATAAATAATTTAATAATATTACTATGTAATAATTTTCATTTTCATTTGTTAATCGACTCGCTGAAGTTTCTTTCGGGGAATTTAAAAAAAATAAATAAATAAATATATATATATATATATATATATATATATATATATATTTAACGTATGTTATGAAAGTTAAATTTGAAAATCAACACTTACTGTCTTATTATAGGAAAATATTGCTTCAGACCGTGAAAATACCCGGCGACAGTAAGAACATGTATTAGAAGATGAAACATACACTATATATTGCAAAAACTTTATATAACATAAGATTGAACATATTTCGCTAGCAACGTTCACGGAAAAGAATTATGAGATCGTAGATCCGGACATCCGATATAAACAAACGATATCAAAGAATATAAGAGAATTAAAAAAAAGTGAAACAAGCACACTCTATGTGTTTGTGTTTGTGTGCGTGTATATGAGTGGATGTGTGTGTGTTTCGATGTGCAAGACAACCCACCTATGTATGCAATGTACTAAATAGATCTGTACGCGAGCATGCCCTTGCTTAAGAAATATATATATGTAAATGATCATAAGCAAAGCCAACTAATTAATAACTTATGTGTTCACAATTAAAACTAGGAAAATAATCTAAGGAATTTTTCTGGTTTCTGTTATCAATAATAACAGTAACGGCACTGTTAATTACCAGCCATATCAGTCATTTATTCTCATTATTTGTATGGATTTAAGTTATGTTAAACTTCACGTACACCGATTCTAATAAATGAAATTTACAACTCTGGTAATTCTGCGAAATACACGCAGAAAAAGAAATCATATAAAAGAATTGAATTTTTGTTTTGCCGACGGCTTTGTATTTTGTATAACAGAATTGAAGCCCTTTGGTCTGTTATTCAACAGAATTGAATCCCTTTGGTCTGTTAACTTGGACATTTAACATAGCTGGATGGCGTTACCATTTAAATTGTTAAGTTGGGCTTTTAACCATTTATTTATTATAAGCGACTCTGTGCTTTGCCTTTCAACAGGGAATTCATTGAAAACAGCTTTGTAATTTCTGTGCTCTCTTCATTCTCAACAAATGGGAATTCTTATGTAAAGGGAAAAGAGAAAAAACCGGATGGCGTACGATGGAGAGAGATTACAGTTAGGAGGTGAGAAAGTTAATATACCTTTTTTTTTTTTTTTTTTTGCTAATGAGTTACATAAAATTCATATAGATCGAGGAAATACATATATATTATAAGAGAATAAAATTAAGTTATTTTGCATAATACAAACTTTACATATAATATCACTACAAGTTGAAAGGAGTGGCAGGCATTTTTTTAATAAGTAATTATATGCAAAATGAAAAACAAAATTAACAATAATTGAACAATAATTATTAATTTTAGATAATAGGTAAAAATTTCTAAAGTGACAATAAATGAAGAGCTGACGAAAATGGTAAAGCATATAAATGAATAGGTTACCGCGTTAAGTAAAAAAACTCTTTAATAAATCAAAATTAATTTTAGTCAAAGCCAATGAAAAGCTATAGAATTTGCAATCCACACTATCAGTGATTGCACAATAAGAAACGGGTAGTAGACGGCACATTTTTCTGTTCCTGTTATTGTTTGCTATGAGTTCGAAGGCTGTTATATATCCATCTGTATAAACAAACATTACACAGATGCAAAACCTTACGCATATGTAGTTTGCTTTCGAACTCGACCGTTTGCTTATCTGCCAATCCATTCGATGATTAACGACTATATTCGTGATAGGTGAAAAGTAGCGATTATTTGTTATTTAAGCTGTAGTTTTAATAAAAAAACACTACAGTCGGGTAAGGTTGACTAGTGGACTCTCTACAAAATTTCACCTGATACAGTCATTTATTCCTTTTTGGGGATAATACACCACAAATTATACATTCTTTATATCATGCATTTCTTGAAAGCCCTCACTTTCGACGGTATTCAAAACCTCAACGTAACGTTATCCAAATTGAACAAACTTATTATCGTTATCAGAAATTTTATTATTTTGCAGTTGCTTCTGTCATAAAAGACATCACACAAATTAACAGATTAAAGATTTAATATTTCATGAAAAGTAGTAGACCTACTTGATCCAAATTCCACTCAGTTAAATTATATATCAAATTACTCTCGCGGACCAGTTTTCATCATAAAAATCAAAAACTCAACAAATTTCGGCTTATTTTTCATTAAAATCCTGATATAGGATTGGATGAGAGATCCAAAAAATAGACCTGCTTGATCCAAATTCTGCAAATTTTATTTTTATATCAAATTATTATTTTATGGAAAACTTCATGAAAAAATATTAAAAATTAGGCATTTTCGCCTTTGTATATAGTTTCACTTTTCGGAAAATCGGTTATATGGCAGAGGTTTCAAAAGTACGCCCCCCATCTGATCAAAAACTTTCGCGCCAAAACAATATTACTCAGGAATTTTTGTCGCGCAATTCGGATAGTTTCAAAAGTTTTGATAATATTGTATGGGCAGTGGTCAAAGAGATTGATTCGATCTAAACCAATTCCAGTAGGATTTGCCCTTGGACCAGCAGGCATCAACGTATCAAATTTCGCCATAATATCTAAAAATTTTCAAACTGGCAGACGTCACATAGACAGATAGGTTTAGATGCATTGATCCATTGATAACGTGGAAATCGATGAAAGTTGGGTCTGTCTAAAGTCCTTCTGATGAGCACAAACTTAATATATCCGATTCCACAAGCGTTGTTTGGTATAATAAAACATTTTCATTGTTTGGAATATTTGGAAACCAAGAGGAGACCAAACATAGTAAAGCAAACCAATTAAAATATATGTATAAATAATTAATTTAAAAAATATGATTAAAAATAAATCTTCAGTTTTTCGATATCGTTTGTTGTTGTTTGTAAATTCACTGATATTATTTGGAAAGAACAATGGAAATGCAGTTATTCCGCATCAACTTCTTGCAAAACTACATTGAAAACACAATTCGATCATATTCCGTTTAAACTGTGAAAAATACCCAAATTCGGGTAACTATCGCTGAGCGTGAAATTTCAAGAAGTAATCGTACGTACATGAAAGTGTCCTTTCACATTGTGTCTAACAAATAATACGATTTAGAAAGAATCAAGATATTGATGTGCAATTTCATTACACATCATCTTATCTAACTAATGACTTTCAAATTTCATTGATTTTTCAACCATCTATGCTTAGGTATTATTCATAAAATAAAAAATATATATATATATATATGTATATATTATTTCATTACAATGAAATCCAATAATTATAGCCATCAAATTCATACTGTGTGTTTAACGAGTATACTCGTTATAGTTTAAATGTTGCGACGCCATTAGCTGATTAAAATAATATTTGTACGGGTATTAGGGCTATGAGCAAGCTTTATGCATGCAAATATGGATGGATTAAATGGATATAGATGCTGAAGTGCCAAAATAAATAAAAGTCATTGATCATTCATTAAATTCAACGTTTTTTTGAGACTTTAATGTCAATATCAGTCTTAAAATTCGTGCATTTTTCTTAGGCTTTTTTCCAAACTCTTTAAAAAAAATAATTTTTTAAAAATACTTTACCCTATATATAGTACTTATGCATTGCATAGCTTTACAACAAAACAAATCCACACATTTTCTGTTCCATCACCTAGGATAGGAAGGAATATATTAAGTTAATCAGCGCATTTGTAATACCTCGAAGAAAGAAATTCATAGTCCACCTAATGACGATGATTTTTTCGCCATCTGCCCGTCTACGGCGAAATTTCTCCTGATCGTAACAATGAGGATTCTTCTGCATCCAAGTTAATATTGAAAATCGGTTAAATCGCTCTAAGGACATTGTTAAATGTTGCAATGGATAGCTTGGAAAAAAAAATGGAAATAATCAACCACGCCCACTCAATATTATAGAATTTAAAAAGTTGCGTTTTTTCATTTCTCTTCGTTTTAGCCTTTTTTGGTCTAACGAAGATGGTCGTCGGCCATAACTGAATCCTTACTGGCTCTCTTTTTTATTGGCTTTGTCCGAAACAGTTATTAATATCTGAATTTCCACGTTCGCTCATTCACGCACGAGAAATGCTCATCGTTTCATGGCTCCTTTCTCTCACTCTACAAGAAAACAATTACTATCTGGTTTAAGATTTTTTTTGATCGATCTGGTCATGTGTGAACGGCAGATTACTTAAGTCCAATTTTCCAATTTTTTTTTTTTTAAATTTTTTTTTTTGAGAATCAACCTCTGAGATTGTCTCTGCTGCCTGTCAATCCACAGATCAAGAGCAGTTCGGCACAAAAATCGTATACGAAATGAATTCTTTTATCGCATAATGTTAGGAAGTGATCAAATCCCAATAAAAGCCCTCTGAGAAGTGCAAGAATCCGCCTTATAAGATGCAACTATGTAAGAGGAATTAAAACACACCGTTATCTATGAACTGTAGGCCTTTTGTATACATCGTAGAAATGATCGAAATGAAAACGAATTATCTGCATAGTCTTGCGTATGTATGTATGTGTGGGCCACGGCCTAACATTAAATAACGTACAACCTCTAGTTATTCATATAATGGATTTTTCAAATAAAGCTTTATATGGGAAATGATCGAATAAGTGATCCGATCCGGATGATTTTTAATAGCTTTCGTTCTTGGCACAAACCACCTCGGTGTACCAAATTGCGACCTGCAGCTCGAAGACAAGTAAACGCGACAGACGAACGCACTGACGGACAGACAATGTTAGATCGGCGCGAAAAGTGATTCTAAATCGGTTAGTATAATAAAAAATGCGTCTCAAGAAAAAATTAAATCTTAAAGTTAAATAAAATATTTTCAGACTGTTGCACGTTTGACATTATAGGCGATCTACAATTTCTACGAACTTTTTTATGGACCAAAATATAGACTTTTTTAATTTTCTTTCGGTTGTAATTATGCGATATTGAAATGCTAATTTAAGTCACACGGACGGAAAATCACATTCGCTCCAGCTCAGTCCTATTCAAAATTTCCCGCATAAAATCAACTTAAAGTTTACTTGCCTCCTGCGAAGTCTTATGTCGTAATAAATAGTTTGATTGTCGTTGACATTTCAATTTATTCATATTCACGATTTAATGGTAGAAGAGAGAACATCTTAACAATGTTCTGAATACGTGTTCCCTCCTTTCGGTGATGAGTTTTCTTAGAAAAGTTGAGTAATGATTGCATTATGCACTTTCTAGTATGTCATGTATGTCTACATTTGGCAAACTTATAAATCCAATACATAAGTAAATTCCGCTCTAATATTTACTCAGTATATAAAGAACATTAGAAACGAAAACTTATTCTATTTTAAAAGCAACGTGCATGCTATCATCATAATATGTTTAAAATCTTATTTTGTGTATATTTTATACATATTTTACTGCCGTCATCTTCTGCTTATCAGGTGCCCGCTGCTCAGATCAAGCTGCTTCAACCGAGAGGCTTCTCAGTTTCCATACCAGATGAACAAGGCATAACGCTGTTTGCTTTCCATGGTAAATTAAATGAGGAAATGAATGGACTCGAAGCTGGCACTTGGTCTCAAGATATTACTAAATCGATTAATGGTTGGTGGACGTTCTATGACATGAATGCAGAGTTAAAACCGGGAGACGTGCTTTATTTTTGGACGTATGTTCTTAAAGATGGTTTAGGTTACCGACGCGATAATGGCGTTTTTACAGTTTAAAAGAGCAGCAAGGGAATCTAGTGTATAAATAAATATACTTTGCTTTCATAGAAAAATATTTTTGTTTGGAAAAGTGCAAACACAAATACATGTATATATATATATATATACATAATAAATATATATTTATACATACTAAAAGTCTCGAAGCTTTCCACCTTAGAATTATAAATTCTGGAAACAAAGCAAACACACAAAAAGAGAAGAAACGACATTACAATCAATGCAAAGTAGTGAACGCAAATTGTTACCAAATTTTACGATGATTTGCTTTCAAGTGTAACTTCTTAGATTATAATAAAAATATAATTGTTCGTTTCGTGTTCCCGAGTTTTTCGTGTGTATAAAATTCTACTTGCTTTGTATGTTATACTAGGCAGTATAGGCTATAGATTAACCAAGGAACTTCGTCACGTCTCTTCTCCCACTATCCAAGTCAATTCGTCTCATATTTAGAATGAGTTTAAATGTGTGCTTTTAATTCACGTGTTCCTCTCTTTGTAATGTTCCGACTTAATCTTGCAAGTGATTCAAAACTATTTTTTGTTTAATATTAAGTCCAACCCTAATAGAGAAAATGACGGCTTTCGCCAATTTTCTGAAGAATTGCATTGATTTCATTAACGATTGATCGATCAGAGCACAGCACGTCTTTACCATCGAAATTTCAATAGTAGACACGAGCAAACATTCGCGTTCTGTTGATTTTGATAAAATATCTTCACTGTAAAAGCAAAGTTTTATTACAACCCAACGCAACATTATCACTTTACTTGAATTGATATTTTAATAATTTAATAGAATGGATTTTTTCAGAATGTTTTCTCGTTTTCAAAACGCAACTATTGCCAATAGAGTTAACGACAATGGAGATTTTGTTTGAACAGTTTCGCTTTTTCAGTTACTTGCGGACGCATATACCACATTCGCGTTCTGGTTATTGTGACGATAGTTACGGGATTGTACAGTCACCTGTTGGAAGAAATATTACGATAAACTAGTCTTACTCCGTTTACGGTATTATCGAAGATACTTCCTCACCAATTGACAAATTGCTAATACGCACATATGGTAATATAATATGTAAAAAATACAGTACGATACAGTACGTTACCGGTTAATGTGTCTGTTAATCTCCTCTTGTTGTTAAAAAGAAAAAAAAAAATAAATAAAAATAAAAATTTGAGCCAAATGACAATAATAACTTACTGTTTAATACCCGAGGATTCTTTTAATAAAAAATAATTAAAAATGCAAAATAATTTAAGTTTGTCAGGAAATTTAGATAAAATTTTTTATAAAAAACTTAAGAAATTTGTTGTGTTCTTTAATCGCTACAAATGGAAGTCCGTCGCAGGTGAAACGCTTAACATTTTTATAATGCTTAGATTGAAATCATATCATTTCGAATTTAGGTTTGGCTGAGGCCTATAAACCCAAAGAAGTTGAAGCTGGTAAACGAGAAAAATTACAGGAAACAGGACGTTGCGTTCAAACAAAACGCGAAACTCCTACATTTCGTATGCTCTTGCCACCGCCAAACATTACTGGGAATTTACATTTAGGTCACGCTTTAATGGCTACTATACAAGACGTTATATGTCGGCATAAAAAGCAATTGGGCTACGATGTGGAGTGGATACCAGGTACAGATCATGCTGGTATAGCTACACAGGTGGTGGTAGAAAAGAAACTGTGTAAAGATTACAGTTTAACTCGGCAAGACATTGGACGAGAAAAATTTCTAAGAGAGATTTGGAAATGGAAGGACGATAAAGTCAATAATATTAGAGAAGATCTTAAGAAATTGGGATGTATATTGTCCTGGAATAGAGAATATTTTACTATGGATAAGGTAATGAATGATCTGAGAGTTATAGAAAAGAAGGGTAAATAATTTAAAGACAATCATGTAACGATTTACAGACTCAAGCCTATGCCGTTAACGAGGCTTTTATAAGACTTTTTGAACAAGGATTAATTAGTCGTCAAGAATCTCTAGTCAATTGGTCTTGTGCTTTAGAATCAGCCATATCCGATATAGAGGTGGAATTGTTGGATTTGAAAGGGCCCACTCAAGTGCCTGTGCCGGGTTATGATAAAAATATAACATTTGGTCGTATGTTTAATATAAAGTACAAAATTTTGGATAACGGCACTGAAGACTACATTACCGTATCTACAACCCGACCCGAAACTATGCTCGGCGATGTTGCTGTAGCTGTGCATCCATTTGATAAACGTTATGCAAAATATCGTGAATCAGATGGAGTTTGCTTAATGCATCCAATACGGCGGCAACTCATACCCTTGATATTTGATGTCGATGTTGATCCGCATTTTGGTACGGGTGCAGTAAAAATCACGCCAGCGCATGATCGTGACGACTTCAGGATAGCGAAAAAACACGAATTAAATCCCATACAGGTGTTCTCCAGTAAAGGTTTCATCGTTGAAGATCATAAAGAATTTGCCTTGAAGCCACGTTTTGTAGTGCGTGAAGAAATTCTACAAAAATTGGGGGAACAGAATTTGTTAGGTGCTATCAGTGATCATAGCATGCAATTGCCAATGTGTTCACGTTCAAAAGATGTCCTCGAATACATGATAAAAGAACAATGGTTCCTACAATGTCAGCAATTGGGTTTAAATGCTCTATCGGAAGTTCAAAGCGGTCGTTTACAAATTATTCCAAGTAAATATGAAGTGGAATGGCAACGTTGGTTAGAAGACTGTCATGATTGGTGTATATCACGCCAGCTATGGTGGGGTCATCAAATTCCAGCATACAAAGCGCGATGTAATAGCGAGAACGCTAAAGAAGTATGGGTGGCCGCCCACGACGAGCAAGAGGCTCTAATGAAAGCTTTAGAGTTGTTAAAAAGCATCGATATTTCTATAACACGTGATCAGGATGTTTTGGATACTTGGTTTTCTTCTGCTCTATTACCGCTATCGGTGTCAGGTTGGCCTAATAAGGAAATTAAAGGACATTATCCTTTGGACCTTATAGAAACTGGCCATGATATTTTATTCTTTTGGGTAGCACGCATGGTTATGCTAGGATTGGTATTTACTGGGCAAACACCTTTCAAAAAAATCTTGCTAAATGGTATTGTTTGCGATGCTCACGGTCGAAAAATGTCCAAAAGTTTAGGTAATATAATAACGCCGCAACAAGTAGTGGACGGAGCCTCTCTACAGGTAAATGTTAATTTAAGCACAAGTTTCATGTACTGCTTGACATTTAATTTTATATCAGGATTTGCAAAAAGAAATAGAAGTCTCGCACAAGGCGGGTATCTTGAACGACCTTGAAACTCAAAAATCATTAATAGGCGTGCATCGAATGTTCCCGAGTGGTATACCAGAATGCGGTACGGACGCTCTTCGTTTCACTTTGTGCAGCCATAATATTAAAAATCACTTTATTAACTTTGACGTCACCGAATGTTATACGAACAAAAAGTTTTTGAATAAAATATGGCAAGCGGCGCGTTTTATTGCAGCGGCGGCTGAGAGTCTAGAGATATCCGCGAAAGTATTTGAAGACTTCAATGAATCGCTTCTATCCAAGTGGGATTTATGGATATTAAGCCGTTTGGCACATACTCTCCAGCAATGTAGAGAAAGTTTTGAAAATTTTAATTTGCACTTTGCGACAGCGGGATTTAAACAATTTTTTTACAATGAATTATGTGATGTTTATTTGGTAGGTTTGGTTTGTTTAAAGCGAATAGAAAAAAAAAAAAAAAAAAAAAAATGAAAAAAGGAACAAATCTGTTATATTAATAATTTTTCTTCATGTAGGAAACTACCAAAAATAATATTAAATTGAAGTCCCTCGATGGCTATGTGCAATGTTCCATTCTCTGCATATGCCTTCGGTCCGCCTTACAAGACATGCAGCCATTTACACCTTTTATATGCGAAGAACTCTTAAAATACATACCTCAACCTATTACTTTGGACGTATGTAAATTTTATAATTCAACTTTGGAAGCAGAAATCGAGGCAATTTTAGAGGTGTGCGAGCAGATAAGACAGCTAAAGAGTCGCAGTCAAATCTCACGTAAACATGAACCATATCTTAGAGTATATGCCCATTCTTTGAAAGCTTTAAGCATATTGCAACCACATCTCAGTGAAATTAAGGCGCTGACGCTAACCAACACTGTCGAGTTGCGTTTGCTGCAAAATAACGCACAAATTCATAAGGACTTGACATGCTATTCAACCGCTGGTTATATGTGCAGTTTCGGTTAGAGAATCTTCGATTACTTCCAAATTCAATATATATATATATATCAATTAAATAATAATTTGTCTTCGTTCGCAGGTATAGTCACTAATAAATTATATGCTGAAGAAAAAGAGAAGGCAATTCCCCAAACTAATGTAAATAACCATAAGTTGTCAAAGCTCGAGAAAGAGCTAGAACGTTATAGTACTCGTTGGGAGGATGAAGGTTTCCGCAAATCGGCCAGTTCACGTGTGCAGCAAAAGCACTTCCAAAAAGTTAGTTTCAATTCATCATCAATTTAAACTAAACTCCATCTCTCTTTTACAGATTCAACAGCTTAAATCTGAAATTGAAAAAATCAAGACCATGATCTAATGTATGTTACGGATAAATATTTATTTTTGATATGTTTCTTGACTTCATTCATAATATAAATAGAGAAACTTATTTTTAATTCAATTTTAAACGATTGGACAAGCGTTTTGTGCGTAGGCCAAATAAAAGCCTCTGTTCGATATGTCCAAATCTTCGTTGTCGTCGTTGTTCACATATAAGACGAACGGTTTGGTGGCAGTAGTTGTGGCTACCAATCCTAGACCACAAAAACGATCACTAGGTAAATTTTCACCGTTTTGTTGTGGATTAGGTATCACAATAAAATCTGTATTGCAATCTTGGCTCTGTACGGCTGCTGTTGCCAATAAAGCAGGATCCACTGCGCCAACGTCGTTAGTCAAGGTAAAAGAATAATTATCTGAATCGACTTGACTCCATGTTATTGAGCACATATTAGCTGCCATACGTATACAGATTCCATAGCGATGATTAGCTATTTGTCGGGTACCTGGCACTCCTATAGTATTGGGTAAAGAATTACCAGCTGACATATAATTAAAACTTTGTACTGTTCCCGTATCTTGGGTATAGTATTGTAGACAACCGGATGGAGCCAAAGTCGCTGAGGCGCAAGATAACTGTGCTATTTGAAAATGCCATTGACGATTGAATGTATAACTGACTGAGCTGGCTATAGCTATCGTAATCGGTGTTTCACCGTTAAAGTCTACATAAACATGTTGTCCAGAATTCTCACCACATATGGAGGGTACGCGCGATGAGCCTCCCATAATTTGCAAAGAGTCTGTTAAACAGAAGCCGTCACCATTGGGTGGTGCCAACGAAAGCGATAAGAAATCGATGCGTAACTGGCATATATTAGAATCACAAGGTTGAACCACTATAGTGCATTTACCGCCACCACTGTAAGTACCCGGATAACCAGCATTGTAAAAATATGTATTATTATATAGTGTCGTTGCACCGCAAGTCCGAACATCTGAATGCGATAATTTCAAGTATTAGAATTGTAATTATAGGAAAACAAGAACAAAAAAAAACAAACAAAAAAACAAACAAAAGTAAAACTTACATATGCAACAAACTGCTTGATTCGTTATAGTCGAACAACTACCAGCTAAAATGCCGCCATTATCTGTACACTCTCCTCTAACCATGCATGTGCCCTGTTGATTGTTGCTGGCCACGCAATTGTCATTACGAAAACGACCAATCGTATAAAAAGGAAACCCTAGAGGGACATAAGGACTCTTAAATTCTTCTTATCACAAATACAAATGAGTCAATAACGACTATCGATTAACAATAACCGAACGGGAAGGGCAAATAAGTTGGTAACAAAAAAAAAAAAAAAAAAACACACACACACACACACCTCTTGTTTCAAGCTCTAATTTATACTTTGCCCCAAGTCCTATACAAACGAATTACAAACTTAATATATATATGTCTACAAATTCAATTGTTGTTCATTTTTTGACATTTCATTTAAAAACTCCTAAACCAATTCGCCCTATACTAGGGTAAATTCATTTCACTTCTATTCCATTCTCCAATTAATTACATTTATTATATATTTATCTCTTTCTTTTATTTAGTTTTGTTAGTTTTCATGCAAGTAACGGATTTTCGTTACTTTTAAGCAAGCATATAATGTAATACCGATTGACGGCATACTTAAATTCAAAGGCAAGCAAAAAAAAAATATTCGAATTATATTGGAAAAGAGCATTACATTAATAAAAGAAATCAGTGAAATAAATTGATGTCGATAAAGTTTTCTGAATAAGATACGGTGTCGAGTGTAACATTTTGTGTAGGCGCTGTTATTTTTTATTATCGTATTGATAAGCGTATTTAATTGAACCCTTTTCTATGTGAAAACATTAAAGCTGCTTAGTGAATATTTCTATTCATTAAATGTCAATTATAAAAGAAAAATATAATGATGAAATCAGTGGGAAATTAGTAAAAATTGAAAATGACAAGCGTATCGTGTAGAACCTAAATTAATTTTATTAACTGAAGCTTGTACATTATTCAATGACTGCTAAAGGTAAGTTTATATTTTTTTTATATTTACCCGTATATATACATATATATATATATATATATATATATATATAATATCTTATAGTAGCAATAGTGAGTGAGATGATTCTAATCTACTCGACCTGTCATCAAATTCATTATTAGCTTTTTCATATTTCATATAAATCGACCGTTTTTCATCATTTCTACGTATTACAATATAAAGAATATAAGCGTAAGCATCCTAAGAAGCCCATTTGTAAGTGACTTAAGTACGAATTAAATTTGGATTTTTTGAAAATCGAGACGATGACGATGTGCTTACTGCTTGCTGCTTGCTACTTGCTGCTTTAGATTTTACTTTTTTCATTTTTTGTTTTTCCTATTTATAGCTAATACTACTTACTTTTGCAGATAATATGTTATATATATTCGCAAATGTTTCCTCGTAAATGACAAACAAATCAAGTATCAGAGGTTTGAAGAAACAGCTACGTATTAATTGTTTATTCAGTTTATTTTCATTGTTCAAATGCGAACGTGCAAGACTTGAATAAAAGTTTCTTTATTTGCTTTAAGAGCATAACATTAGCTGGTGCGACGCGGTTCGGCACACTTAGAATGGTTCATTTATGCAAGCAAAGATTATATATTATCATGAATAAAATGTCAATATTTTATTTTAATTTATATCGCATAGACTCGAATAAAGTCGATTTTCAATTCACCATTATTTAACCATTCGTCACGATCTCGCATATAATTCCAGAAGACATTTTTAGCGCGTGGATCAGATTCGGTCCATGGCCTCCCCTCATACCAAGTATTATCGTTAAAGTCGTTGTTGCCTCCAATGCCGTAACCCAACGTAATATAAAATTCTTGATCAAATGGTGCCCATTTTGTACCCATAGTTAACAACTCACGATTCGGTAGCCGCTTGCCATTATTCACGCGTAAATTCTGAAAAGCTTGATCATCATCTTGAATTTCGATACGACAATATTCATCACCATCCTTAGAAAATGCCATGTAATTGGGCGTCCACATCAAGACATACAGATGAAAGTCATCGATTGATTGGTTTCCTTCAATCTTACACATTTTTAAAGAGCGCCAAGGTTCTTTGGCATTTAGAATAACTCCTGCTTGTAGACGATATTTATGGCCATTAAAACGATTATCGGCTAAACGTATTTGACCGGATTGGTAATCTTTATGACCGTATCTAAAGCTAGTCGGTTCCAGCCATATCTGCGGGAAGACCCATTTAGCGTTAGGCAATTTTGCCCGTATTTCTACCCGACCATATTGAAAAGTAAACTTTTTTTTTGTGGAAAACTGTGCTGATATATATGGTTCGAGTATGTCAGGACTACGACCATATTCATAATGACATTCCACCGATCCTAACTCACCGGTACAATTGGGACCTACATCGAAATTTTTCCTTATACTATTTGCACCTAATATAGAATCGGTTTTTTTGGGTTTGATGGTAGCCATACCGTCATGTAATCGCAAAACTTCGCTTTCATCATTCTTATAAAGGCAAAATTCATAATCAGGCTGGTTGGCACGGCGTTCTTCTAATTTCCACTTATTGCTATCTAAAACTTGATCGTCAAAATTCTCCTCGAATAATAATTCATTTCTGCACGTCACAGAGGAACCATTGACTTTGGTAAAAGGTGCCTCACATCTGCCTGGTACGGTTGTGTTTGAATTAATACAGCGATTTACAACGTAAACGCCGTCATCTTCGCGATAACCCAAACCTTGATAGATAACGTAAGTCCAATAATATAACGTGTCGCCCAATTTCAATTTTGTTATACGGTCCGTGAAAGTCCAGCTCCCGTTTTTCGGTTTCACAATGTCACGCGACCAAGTTCCACCTTCCAAACCGTCCATTTCTTCATTTAACTTTGCATGAAAAGCGAACAATGTGATGCCATCTGCATGCGGTATAGAAACTTGGAAGCCCTTAGAGCAATTAACTTCAATCTTGGCTTTAGGCACATCATAAGCCTGGCCAGATGCCAGTAAATAGTGAAGAAAAAGCACACTTAAGATTTTAAACATATTTTGTTTTCTCTGCTGCTGTATTCTTAATAAGAAGTAGCTTGCAAGGTTCCTTGTTGTGCACTAACGAAAATTAGAAAATTCCCCAATCATTTTAAGTGATCATCATCGTTTGAGTCACCCGAAGAAATTGCTTTCTGAGAGAATGTAAGTATGTGCGTGGTACATACAGTGCTGGAAAAACGAATTGCAATTTTTAGCGAATCAAGTTTAGAAAGAGGCTTTAGAAACATTGCATGCAAAACGGACGCAGGATTTACTTATTTGTTATTTTTTTTTTTATTTTTTTTATTATTTTGCAGTTTTTTCAAGTGTGAATAAAATTGACAAAAAACATGTGCTAAGTAAGAACTATGCGCTTTTTCTTGTACTTCTTAAGCAAAAAATACTCAATAATATCGGAAATAGTGTATTACAGAAAAGTCACATCGAAAAATACTGCTGCTGTTTATTTCAAAGACAATCTTGGCCAGAACTGATGCAGATCGGATCGGTTTTGCACTGAGAAAGCTTTGACTTTTAAAAGTAGGAAGTAGGTGGGAAAACCAATTCTTTGTAACGGTAAATTTTTGCGGTACACGCCGTTCTTAGGCAAATAAAATTGTCATTTAAATACGGAAACTCTGACGTTACTAATTTGTTATTTGACATTTTCTTCGCGGATCAGCTATTAGGATTTTCAATACTATTCCTTATAATTTCTTTAATTAGGAGACGATGTGCTTAAATCAAAATTCGATTGTAGCTTTTTGTGATCCTTTAACAATTGGGGTGAAGTTTTGATGTACGTAATTTAAAATTTCGTGCCTCTGAATGGCTCAATCGGAACTTGAGTTACGTTGATTTTTCAATTAAGAAATATTTGTGCGAAATTCAGTATCTTCTATAGATCTCAAACTAAAGTTTTTTTACCTTTTGTTAAGGGGGTGTTTGTGTGCGGAGAAGTTTCTTGAAGAAGCTGCAACTATCGCCAGCAAATATTTGCACGAAGTTGTAAATTAGTATTTCAAAATTATCTCAATACTGAAAGGTTGAAACTTTTCGCCTACTATGACTGCGGCACATCCGTCTTTAAACTTTCTAGCAATTAAGATTATACCTACATATATACCTCAATGTTTATGTCAACTCTTACAACGTAGACGTAGACGGATACGGTTAATCGCTTTGAATTTATTATATATATATATATATATATATACAATATATATATGTGGTCCTTGATAAGGAATACATGGATTTTTCTCCATCCGACCCTCTTCGCGTACCCTTTTTCACTGGTGGAAATGTGAATTACCTAAAAAAATGCAGCGTCGGACTATAAAAGCAAAAAAAAAGCGTAAAAAAAATGTACTTGTATGCATAACCATGCATTAACCATCTCCGTCTGTATACATATAGTCAATAATTGCTGGAAACAAATACCTTTTCACTTTTAAAAACTGTTTAGGCTGAACAGAATCTACAAATATTGTTACTGGCTGTTAGCGTAGGGCGCGTAGCATGGCAATATTTCGTTAAAATATCCTTTTCGAACAAATTTAAGAACTCTTCAAAAAGAACTTGTTGCAATTGTTTCGATTCTAATTGTACATTCTATATATATGTATAAGGTTTTTCTCTTCTTCCTCTCTCAGTTTTAATTATAATTTATTAAGATCTTATGGATATTTATTTAACGTTTTTGGAAGCTTAGACATAAAGAACTACCTGACCTTTATGAAAGTTTCTATTTCTGAGTAGAAATATTAAGTTAGTCTTTCCTCAAAACTTTCATTTTGATAAAATTTTCATTTTACTCTTTTTTTTTTTTTTTACTTACATCGTGGAATCCGAGAGTTTTTCAAATAAAACATTTCCGTTTCTTTTTTATTTAAGAATGTGTGTTGACAGTTTATATTAACGATTAAATAAATTGTTATGATCAAGCTGAACATATTTTCCATAGATTCGTTTTCTTTTTTTTTCTTAAGAATCAAAACTTGTCAGTACACTTGAAACTTTTAATGGTAACTGACGCTGCTACACGAAATCGTATACCAAGCGCTTATGAAGATTCAAAAACATTTTTTTTACTCAAACTGAACCGAACTTTCTTTATACTCTATATATGCGCCTTACTTTTTAAACATTCTTGTTCTTGGTGGATAATATCTAAACGATTATACCATTGAATCCTTTGTCGCTCGAAATTCGATTTCGCCCTATTCATTTAATATGTATGCTATCTGAGTGTAAACTGAATTCAATTCATTTTTGTCTGAAGACAGGCAGCAACAGTTTCAGTATACTTGCTTTCACCTTAGCAAAACGTGCTAATTGGAAAAATATATAACCATACATTTACAATTACTTAAACAGTTTAATTTACTTAACATTATGCTCCGTTATGTTTAGATGGATGTATGTAAAAAATGGTATTGAACACGCGTATCTTGACAAAACTAGAAAAAAAAAATATTCTTAGGCATTTTGTTGATATTATTAATCTACACATAATAACGATTGCATCGCATCTTAACTTATAAGCACGATAATGTCAATTCTATGCGAGATGTACGTTTCGACGGCGAAGACGTTTTTGATACCAACCATCACGGTTTATGATCAAGGTCTCTTTTGGGAAAGCGATTTTTTTTCTAATTTTGAAGAAGTAATTTCTCATGTGAGCAATGCCCCCCCTCTCACGAAACATACGTAACAGTAGATGTGTTGTAATAAAATTTTCTTTGTTTTAATATTAGGACAGCGGCGAAAAAATGAAGACAATCATGTCACTAAAAGAAATATTTTAACCATAAAATTCTTGATAAACACAGGTATGTAAATTAAATTAAAGAAAATTTGTGAAGCCTCAAGACGCCAGGGATCTTTACTTAGTTTAAGGATGACTGATATTTGACGTATTAAACTAAGCATTGTGAGTGTGTATGCGCGAGGATAAATGCAGCTGTACTCGATCTGGGCCAAGCTAGCACAGCCTAACACCGCGTTAATACAACTTTGCGAACTTCCCCATATGTAAAATTTCTAGCGTGTAAAATCTGAAACCTGGGTGTGGTATGGATTACGGGATTATTTTAGACGAACACCTTATTAATTATGTTGTTAACCTTTTATTAACTTTTTAGCCGCTGTTAATGGACACAGTACTATAAATGTTGCTTAATTACTAAATATAAGCTAACTGATGCAACTTATGAAAACTTAATGACGCTTTAAACATACGTAAATAATTTTTACTCAATTTCAATAATGGCACCTGCTTTCGTTAATGCTTCTTTAAGCTTCTCAGCTTCCTCTTTAGGTAAGTCCTCTTTAACAATTGTGGGAGCACTCTCGACGAATTTCTTCGCTTGCACTAAATTCATGCCTTCTAGAAGATTTTTTATTTCTTTGATGAGAGCAACTTTTTGCTTCTCATCAAATTTAACCAGTTTTACTTTAAAGGCGGTTTGCACTTTTTTAGGAGCTTCTACTTCTTCTTCTTCGGCGGAAGCACCAGCAGGTCCGCCTGCTGGTCCAGGAGCGAATTGTGGTGTTACGAAGGCCGTTTCCGGCACATTCAATCTTTTTTTCAATAACGAACTTAATTCGGAGACCTCCAACAAACTTAATGCAGCGATACTGTTGACTATGCTCTCCAATTTTGGATTAACTGGTTTCTCCTCACCTTCTGGTGCAGGAACTACTAACTTTTCTACTACCGCTTTAGGCGCGACAATATCCTTGCGGGCTGCATCAGTAGCAGGAGCATTAGCAACTTTAGCGGTTGCAGAAGCAGCAGGAGCATTAGAACTTTTACCGGTTGCAGCAGCACTAGGTATATTTGAGCTTTTACCTACTTTACCGCTAGCAGGCATATTTTTATCTTTACCCGCTGCATCAGCAGTAGGTGCATTGGTATCTTTACTAGCTGACCCAGCAGTAGCAGCGGGGGCTACTTCAGTTGATAACAAACGCGAAGCAGAACGAAATGTTATTTGACGTAATAAAATCCGAGTAAAATTCATTTTGTAACTTTTTTGATGAATTTGCTAAAAAATAATTACAAAGTTTATGCTTTATTATCTATTTAATTAAAAGCTACTTAAAAATTGTAAAAAAAAGAACACTTACTGGGGCAGAAGGAAATATTTGCGGTTATGTGAGCTTCAATTGTCGCTAAAGTAGAGTGCAACCAAACTAATAAGATTTACATAATAATGAAAAAGTGAGACCAAATTTGCGGCAGAGTAACTATTGTCAACGTACTTCAAACAAACAGCTGATCAGTTGTTTATCAGAATCAACACTTTTATATAGCTTTGCGCACATTAGTGTTAAGCATAATATTGAATTAATGAATTGAAGTAATGGCTGGTGTAATAACAGAAATAGCAGAAGATAATGCCGCAGGGAAAGTTGTATTTAAAAGGACAGCTAAGAGGAGTTTACGACAGCGTAAACAGTCTGAAGAGGAGCAAGATAGTCAAGAGGATATGTAAGGATTTCATTTAAGTACTTAGTGTTTTTTTGCAAATAGCTAACATTTTTTATTCACATTAAGAGTTTCGTTGGAAAATATTAAAGTACGCCAAAAATTGCGAGAACGTCCACATGGTGTCAGTGTGGTTGGTCTAGCTTTAGGCAAAAAGCTGGCACCCGAAGAAGAGATCACTTTGAAAGATCCTTTCAATGCTAAAGCGGGGGGCTTGGTTAATATGCAAGCTTTAAAATCGGGTAAATTGAAAGAATGTGATGACGCTTATGATGTGGGCATTGGCACACAATTTTCTGCCGAGACGAATAAGCGCGACGAAGATGAAGAAATGATGAAATATATTGAACAGGAATTGCAAAAACGCAAGGGTATTACGACTATTGATATGAACAACGATAATAATAGTCTTAACAGTGAAATAGAAGAAACGAATGACCTCCAGAAATATTTAACGCCTGAAGAAGCTGCTTTAATGGCTTTGCCCGAGCATCTTAGGCAATCATCGTCGCATCGTTCTGAAGAAATGTTGTCAAATCAAATGTTAAACGGTATACCAGAGGTTGATTTAGGCATCGATGCCAAAATTCGAAATATCGAAGCTACCGAAGAGGCAAAACAGAGATTATTGCAAGATCAGAAAAATAAAAAAGACGGTCCTTCCCAATTTGTACCCACCAATATGGCAGTGAATTTTATGCAGCACAATCGCTGTAAGATGTTTAATATTAATTCTCGTTTTTAGCTTATTCTTGAATTTGCTTTCAGTTAATATTGATGACGGCAATGAGAACAGACGCAGAAACTTTAGGAAAGAAGTAAATGATGATCAAAACAATCATCACAATCAATTGGGCCCAAATGGTGTTAAACGCGCCACGGATGATTACCATTACGATAAATTTAAAAAACAATTTCGTCGCTATTGAAATTATTCTATATATTTGGTGAGCTTAATAAGAATAATTTGCAATTCGCTGCGTTCTATCCATTACCGTATAAATTTTTTCGGCGTTTTGTTAATCCGAAACATATACGAAAGTCTTAATTAATTGTATAATTATAATTTAAGCAAACGTTAGGCTTTAAAACAATTTATCTACGTTCTGTTTGTCGTCCGTCTCTGAATGATCAAAATCGGAATATAATGAAGTAGAAATCTAAATCCTGGCAAATACATTTTCTATTCTCTGGGACTGTCCGTTAACACATGCACAATAATGAAAAATTTGAAAAAACGAAATTCTATCAGTTCGCTTATAATGCCATTAATGATGATGATAATGGTGATGGGTGTTCACGAATCTGTCCAAGACAAAAATTCTATATTTAAAAACTTTTATTAATCAATAAAGTAAGAGCTATAAAAAGATAAGAAAAAGGGAGTGCGAAAAAAAAAAAAAAGTTTAATAAAATTTTGTAAGCAGCACGCACGTTGATAACGTTTTTTTAGTTTCTTAACTCAACGTTTATTATCCACCAAGTTAAGGAACAATTGCTATTAATAAAATTAATATCAGTATGAAAATAAATTCTTTAGAAAGCATTTCTTCAACTTTCATGATTAATATTACTTCAGTCTCAAACAAGAACATAGCATGGACAAGAGCTTAACTCGTAATGTCGTAACGTAAGTCCCTTTAAACAAATGAGGGGCGTCCAAGTAACTTGGAAGTTTTCGAGCATTTTACGAATCCGTATTACAAATCGAATTAAATACGTGACTTAATTAATTGCAATCTTTCTATGGAGAGAAAAACAATACCAGCAGAATAAGCTTTGGCAGAAGTAACATAATGAAAAATATTATCAAAATAATGGAGAAAAGGAATTAAAATGGAGTAGACATTTTCATCCACTATAAGACGAATCTTGGATACCCAACACATACTTAATTAAAGTAAGAATTATGCTTCAAAACATCATTTTGCATTTCACGCGATAGATAAAATAGCATTAACTTAACAAAACTTATGAATATTTTTGTTATTTGTGTACGCTTGAGCATATCTCGGCCTTACGAACGATGTAAAAGAGTTAATATGTCTTCCTTTCTTAGTTAGTAAGTGAGAAAAAAGTGAGAACTACACCGATAAACTAATGTATGAGTGTTGGTACGATTGGAGAGGGGTATCGAACGGCAAAACCAAAGAATCCCATAATGAACTGGTAATGACTAACAAAAAAACGAGCAACAAGAGAACATTGTGAGGGGACGAGTGACAAGAAATGAAATAACAACTAAGATGTGCAAAAAAAAAAAAAAAAAAAAAAAAAAAAATACAGATGTGCGAAAATTCTGCAAAAATGTATAAAATTAGATTCAATGGTCTATCATATCAAGACATTGTATTATTTAAGATGCATTGTGGCACCTTACGTTGATTTATGTATGCGGACATGCTTTTCGAATTTTCCTGTATTTTTGAAATGATAAACAATTTTTAGGAACTCATTTTCTTAATTCACAATAATAGCCTAAGATGTCTTAGCATTAGTAAGCTTGTAAACCAAATCGAAGAAGTTTCTGGGGTAAAAAAATTGAGAACAAGGTTGATAAACTAAGAAACTTACGATGATGCTTATACTTTGGCATGCACTCTATGGAATTGTGTTTGTGAACTGCTTATCACCAAATCATTGATCAATGATTAAACCAATGGTGAACTTTGACAAGTTGAAAATTGAAAAGGGATTTGCAATAAATTTCTTAATTACTATCGATTTATTTTAAGTGGATTCGAATCATGTCAAATGATGTGTGCGAAGTTAGCAATACAAGAGAATCTCCTGATTCAGTGGTACGAACTTCGTTTCAAAAGGAATTGAGTAAATAATGTAAAATTATTATTAAAGTTGAATTTACATGGCACTGGTGTCAGAAGTGGATATGTGATTTATAGCAAAAGGGATGGTAGGTGGTTTAGGAGATCTAATAAGGGAAAAGCTCAATCAACGCGTTCGAGAAAAAAACATACGGACAGCCTGTCCTAAGGTTCAAGTGAACACCTGGAAAAGAAGGGAAAAGACATTTAGGCATGCGAATTCGAACGGAACGCTGACGAAGTGGAAGACGATACAAATATAACCGAGGAAAAACGGGGCGAGAAAATGGGCAAAGATGATACAAGTACATCGTATGCCGTTATTATACAATTCATGTGGCAAATGCAACAACAAATGCAAGGTGTAGAACAGCGAACGGAAACGCGATATCGGAAAAAACGGCAAATATCGAACAAAATGGCAGGAAATGGCATCAGAAATTTTGTAACAAAGGCAACAACAACAACAGGTGATAGAAATGGCATCAACATTCGATGAACAAAACCAGCTAGCGACGGCGACGAAGTATCTGTGCAGTTTGCAGTCAAAATCGAAGTTATCGCCGGGGAAGCTACTGAAGTAGTGAGTCAGTTTGATGCCAAAATGGAAGCCTTAGAAGGAGAAATTGGTGGAGCGTTAAGCGAGATGACAATCTTAAGGATTGACGTAGACGTGTTAAATCAATCAATGGCTAATCTGCAAGTTAGTGTTGTAGATAGTAGTGCTAAAACTCAAGCATTAAAACAAGAAGCGATCAGATGCAATCACGCGCAAATGTTATAGTTGCGACAAACTTGGGCACTTTGCTCGTGTATCCAAATTTCGCCGGAACGAATCGCGTTTGTGATTATCCAGCAATATTAAGATGGGCGTCAAACATAAGAGTTCGTGTGGTGTCCAAAATACACGCAACGTAGAAAAAAATGAATCGAAAAAATTAGCGGATGATTGCTGTAGCTAGAGGAGATTAAGAGGACAGAAGTTCTTAAGAACTCCACAAAGTAGAGAAGATTGTGAGGAACACATGCTTGGGAAATAGAAAGCTAAGGAAAATGTTGTCGTTTGTTGGACGATTGTACAGACAAATTTAAAGTTAGCGAAAGAAGGCGTACGAAACGCATCGATGAACTGGCCGATTGTGACTCCAAGGCAATAATATTTGGTAATAAAGGTGTACGTCTGACCAGGGAACAAATCGACAGAAAACTTTCATATCAAAAGCGTATTGAGCTCAGTGTGAAAGTCTTATTTTCGAACACAGATGTCGATGCTGGATATGGTGGAGTAAAAGCAGTTCATGCACAAAAAAGTTGTCGGTGGTGTAGCATTATCGCTCTACCAAAAAACAATAGTTTACCCTCACGCATTATTTTCGTATTCCAAGCATTCATTACAACACAAGCATAAGCATTTTTTGCATAAACATTTTCATATCACTAGTGTAAACATTTCTATTTTTCTAGCATAAGGATTTGTTCACATTTAACATTTCCGTCAACGTAAGCATATTCTTAAACTTATGGTACTATATTAGAACGAAGTCGATAATAAAAAGCGTTCATTCATTATTCACATTTCAATTCAACAATCAAGTCTTCTCGTCTTCTAAATATACATCCAAGTATTCCACGACTTGCTCGCGAAACCAAATTTGCGACTTGCGCGACCGGCAAAACTTGAAGATATTAAAATAGAAAACAGAAATACTCTGGAAATATTTTTTTTAAATTTTTTTTGAACGCAATAGTAGTCCTAATAGCCTAAGCGGTCAAATGGAGAGCACTTTAGTGTCACGAAAACTGTTGAGGAAATTACACAGAAATTCTACTGGGTAGTATGCCATAGCTGAAAGGCCTAGGGCGGCCAAAACGATGTACAAACAGAAATCAAATAGCAAGTGACAAGTTGATGAGAAGATGAGGAAGTGATCGGAAAGCAAGCTTTGTTGAAGGAGACCGAATGCAACTGTGTAAATCATCGTGTAGCAACAGATTGCCAGCAAATTTGCAATCTCACTGGAAAAACCGTATAAAGTTCTTACGAGAATAACTGGCGGAGTCTATCGGATCTATAAACATTCGAAAGGCAAAGAAAAGCTATACTCAAGGTGACATACGTAAGCAGATTGACAGCCTGTCAAAACGGCCTCGTTCGGGAGAGGAACAAGAAGATTAAGTGGAAGACAGTGTTACGGAAATACTATATTTGATGATTTGAGTTTTTATGAAAACAGGACGAGTTTCTAAGAAGCGAAATTCGAAAAAAAAGGGAAAACCAAATGCACATATATAGCGCCGTTATCTCGCCTCAGTTGCAGTTGTCGACTGGCGATAAGATTAAAAACAATTTTTAGAAAATTTAGCGGGAAAACGGATTAACGGATTAATGGATTAGAAATGTCGAAATGAATTTTGTTTATGAAAAAGTATATAAGTGGAATGAATTTGCGGAAGACAAAGTTAGTAGCGAGAGTCGAGTTCAGCAAATAACTCAAAATAACGAAAGACAGTTTAAGTTACATTATGAACGTTAACTCTTTCTTAGACTATATTAAGTTTGTGCGGATGTATGTATGCAACACCCAGAAAGACTTAAACTAGACTCATTTACTGAATGCATTTAGGATTTCTGTCTGTCTATTGCTTATCTTTTGTTTATCGGTCCAAAAATGAATCTGGTTCAAAATGGTTCGGATCGGAGCAATTTTTTGATCACTTCGCATATAATGTCTTAGTGTTTTCTCTTAAATTTATCTTAAAATTAACATATCATCAGATAAAGTTTGCAATGTTCACCTTACGTCCCTTTTTATATACCATACAAGCTACTGATACCCTTGACATATAGGACTCAGTTCATTAAAAACGATATTCAAAAATAAAAAAAAAATAATAAAAATAAATCATCCTATTTGGACGGACTTGTTTTGATGTACTACGAACTTGTTAAAATCTATCACTTAACTATAAGACAATACACGCTTTAGAAAGTCTTGCAAATTAACAAAATTTGTTATCAGCGGTTTTGCGGTCGTTAGTGGTACTTAATAATGGCTGATTTCAATTATACCCAATTATATCTGGAAGCATTGCGAAATTGCAAATTGACGATTGATTTGAGAATGAAGTGCAATTGGGCGTTTTTGCACTTCACCTCTGGTACTGGTCATTTAGTACGAGATTTGAAAGATTTTGTCCGCTTTGACAGATTGGTTTTGCATGAGGGACGGCCGTGCAAATCGCGTAATCGGTGAAAGAGTTGAAAATCAAGTTCAACAAAATACACAAATGATGAAAGATTCTACATTGTATTAAACTTTCAGGTTAAATTTGCGTCACCGTTACGTGTTCTCATCTTTGATGCCTAATTAGTTATGCGTGATTTCTTTGCGTCAACATGCCTTGTGTTCTCGTCTCTAAATTTCTTACAGTAATTTATACATGTATAGAATGTATATAGAGTATATGCATAGAATACTCCAATGATTTTTGATTTCCCTAAACGTTCTCGATTTTAATGCCAGTGTAACCAGCCATTGTTGTTGTCTGTTATTGCGCTACTCTTGAATATTTTCTATTTCCCATTCGTTGCTACTGATGTTCATAAAACCTTATATTGCTATGCATCTGTACACATGCATATATATACATTTGTATGTACCGTATACACATATATATATATATATATATATATATTAACTGACTGAGTGAATTCTTATTGTTCATCGTTACTGTGTTTAACCATAAATTCCTTTGGTCTTTATGGTCTTTTAGACTTGCGTTAGTTATTCTTGGCTTTGTATACTAAATAAATTCAACGACTTTATATTCAAACCGTTTGCTGTTTATTTTCCATTTTTTCTCAGTCTTCCTCATATTTTTATTCCTTCCATTGTCATATTTAACAGTTTTTTGCGCTCGTTTTTATCGCCATGTCGGTAACTTTCATAATCAATGGGGCTCGACACTTGAATTGAGCTTATACCCAAGCACAAAGGCACACGCTCTCACACACACACATGGCAAAAGATATTCGTCCGCTCAAAGTTCATGCAACATAACACTGTGCAAGACCATTCTCATCTCATGCTTTTGGTAAGCATTGATATCGCTATACATAGAAAAATTATTCGGTTACGTACACTAGCTAGACGTCAGAATCAGACAGTGAACGCAATGAAATGCTAAAAGTGAAAATGTAGCGCAGGTTAAAAATTTACAACAATTGTTTGGGCTTAAATGTGTTTACTCTAAAATTGGAAAACATTTGGAAAACCGAAGAAATCTTCACTTGCGCGTAACAGATACTTCTGGCAAAATATTGGAATGAACTATATATACGTATATATATATATGTAAGCGGACGCTATTTAAAAAAAAAAAAAAAAACAGATGCTGTCTTAAACATTCAAGTTGGATTCAGAAAAGATCGATCAACGCCAGACGAAAATAGTCAAGTGTGCGTTATTCGAATGTGTGAGATAACGCTGGTCAGCATTGCAAAATAGAAGAGTTTACATAAGCCGCGATCATACTAGACAGTCTTGCATGATGCATGTGAAAGAGAGGAGATATATGAAACCATGTCGGCCGTGTCCGCATCGAAGACCTGGAGCGAGCTGGAAAAAGCGAAATGCAGTTGACAGATTGTTCTCTCGAGTGCTCCTACGGGAGTATCCTTAGCAGTGTGACGTTGCGTTAGTGCGCTCTAAAAAGAATCACATACGCATACATAAACGGATTTTATTTGTTTATGTGATAAATACGCATACGTGAACGTATGTATACACATGTGTAGTTTACATGTATTTCAAGAATAGCTTTGTAGAACTGTTTTCAAAAATAATTTTTGCTGTTGCTGTGGTGTTCTGTATGGTGGTGTTGAAAAAAAAAATGTTGCATTTAAAACGCAACTGAACGTGTCATACACGTCTCGAGTGTAAGCTATGTTTCGTGAGGCGCTATGCTTGCTTCTTTTGACAAAAGATGATTGCAGCAAGATCTTATGTATCTTATTGCTAAGTCCTATAAGAATTGAGAAATAGAAAAAACAAAAGAATCGAATCGATCTTGTGATAACCTAATACCATCTTTTAAGATTCTTCTATTCTATCGTATTAGAGTCGAGGTCATTCGCGTATTTGGACGACTAATTTTTTTGTGTTGACCAGTTTCAAAGGGCTCTTCAATTGCTAGATACAGTCAGGATTGAATCTGTTGTACTATATTTGATGGAGTAACGTTTAGAGTTCTTCCAAACCGATCAAATGCGCACCACAGCTTTCTAGCCTTGGCGTGGCCATAAACTTTCTCTTGATTCGATCAAATTTCTTTTATGCGTTGTCAAATTTCACGGTTCCATTATCAACTGTCGCCGACGTGAATCGACTTCTTTAAATTAGATGCTTTGAGTCGAAACGCTAAATTCTTACTCACTTATGCTGAAGAGAAACAGGAGCAGGAATTTTCTCATGATATTTCAAAAGCCTTTTTCCAGTATTCTCACAATTGAAAAACTATCTTCATATCATTGACATGAAAAGAATTAGTTATCCACTTGCGTTTTAGTTCATGCATGCTCGTTGAGAAATATGTACAAAAATTTAATAACAATTTGGAAAATGCTGAATTTCTTCTTCTAGTTTTTATTAGACCCTGCATTATATATGGTACACGGGTATATCAAGTTTGCACAGCTATATATAATGCCCGGAAAGACTTGGGATAGACGCAACGTTTAACGCAACGATCGGTTCAGAATCATTTTCTGAATCGGTCGACGACATGTTCTTGCTTAAGGACGAACGCTATTGCAAATGATTCAGATCAAAACACCTTTTTGCACCACTCCCCATAAAATGATTTATTTTGAAAAGTCGCGAGGGGTGTTTCAAAATTAAGCGAGCTCTTCATATTAACATAATTGATAACATTTTCATTTTATTAGGAGTTATCTGCGCTACAGAATATTTGAAAAATAACCGGCCCGGATTTAGGACGTGGTTCGATGTATGCTGATGTAATTGCTTGGCGATATTTGTGACATTATTTGTAGCTTATGAATATATACTTTTATATTTATATTAAGGAAGAGCATCAAAGAGAATATTTTCCGATATCGTGGTTCATCGTATACACATCACTTTGCTGCCTAATAGCACTTTATTGATTTGTTTAATTTTTTGCGTGCCATAAATACACGCGCAGTATATTGCATGTGTACTTTTTGCTAGAATGTGGTTAGACTCGCTTTATCTTTTGTACGTCTCTACTATAAATTTTAAACCAAATTAAATTATTTAAAATCGTTTCGTGATATTGAACCGATATATGAAATATTAATTCATTTGGTTATACCGTAGATAGAATTATATAATTATATATAAAATATAAATACACATATATATGAATATATATACATTTTATAGGTGCCTGTTTGTGTGAAAATGGCTGCAAATAAGTGCACACTAGATAATATCCACGCATAACTTGCATGCATACTTACTTAGTTCTTTGTATATGAAAGAGTACACATATATATATATATATATATATATATATATATCGGAACTGTGGCTATTTGTTAGGTTTCGCTGCAATACAGTATTAGTAGCAGGATAGCAAATGTACTCTTTCACATATCGTATGAGTGGTTAACCACATGGATTTACTTATCATCAGTATAAAATCAACAGAAACTAAAACAACAAAAACAACAAGATTAGCAACAACAGTAATATCATCATCATTATCAACATTATTGTCATTATCATCTATAAGATATCAGAAAGAGATTTTGTAGCAACTACTTGCACGTTGTGATTCTGCAGTATTAGTTTTCTTTGAACTAACTCACACCCGCACTTAATTACAAATTTCATGAAATATTTACATTCATACAAAGCCTTAGACAATGTGCTGCAATTTTCCAACTGAGAACTTTCGCACATGAGCTTATAAGTGCACACGTACATATATATGTACAAATATATTGAATGGATAAATATGTATGTACGTGTAAATGCATTTTCACCCACATGTGCATCCGCATTTAAATGATTTTCTTTAATTTCAAATATCTATCTATCTATCTTTTTTCTTTTGCCTTTCTTTTAGCAGAAGATTACATAGCGTTCAGCTTTTTGCAAACGTTATCATATAAAATAGACTAACACATAGATACGCATCTTTAATACAGTTGCTCTTTCTATACATCTATGGGTTTCTCATAATGGATTTACTGATCATTTTTGATGACCAACTCAATCAGTGTTACGGATTTGATTTTGAAGAATGTTCTTATTTATTTTTTTTTTGTTTTTTTTGTTTTTGTTTTTTTTTTTTGTTTGTTGTTTATTCCGTTGTGCGACGTAGGTGTGATTTCGGGTTGGGGTCGACGGAAGTTTATCGAAGATTTAATACGTTTCGGTGCTCAGGATATTGTTACAGTCGGTATTGAAAGTCAATTTATTTGTGGTTTGCACTTTACTACTCACATTAGAGTGTGATTATTAAGATTTACTGATAATAATTTCAAATATTAAATCAGTTTCGAAATGGTAATGATTTTCTGTTTTACAATGTTAGTGAAAAATTTTCATTGCTTTAAGAATATGAAGAATTAGTTAGGAAAGGATTGTGAAATAGTTCGGTATTATGTTCGGTATTATGTCCAAAATCTTTTAGCGATTATTAGATGAATGATAAGAAAAATGACAAATGGTAAAAAAGCTGGATGCCCATTGCACTTTAGAAGCTCGGGAAAAACATCATCATCAAATCATTTACTTTTAGGCGAAAAAATTTAAAATTAAATTTTTATATGAAAAATGTAAATACGAAAAGCACATTGTTAACGAAAAAAAAAAAAAAAAAATAAAAAAGAAATTGCCTACTTTATGGCTGTTCGGTTTATCCATAGTTGTAGTAATATTTTAGTGAAACTTTTCGCTACTATCTGCAATCGCTATTGCATGCAAACGATCAACAATCACAGATTGAAAAAAAAAATAAGCTGTCGCTACGTCATATAATGCTTTCATTCGAAAAGTTTCCATGCAATCAATATGAAAGCCAAGCTAAATGCTACTCTGGGAGCTTTGCTTCCTTCCCTTACAAATACGAAATATAGTATAGCAAGAATTGAGGGGGAATGCAAGAGCTGCCAAAGCTCATGTGGTAGTGGCTGATCTGGAAATGAAATCCACAAAATGGTGGAAGCCAACCGTCAACTAAGAGTGAGCAAATTGGTAAACGCGGTAAACATGTCAAGCAATCCTGTACACCGTATATGAACTTAAAATGTGGATCTCAGAAAGCTGTGTCCACTACTATCAGTCTTTACGAAAATAGTAGTCAAAATCGAAGAGTGAAAGCCCAGTTGGTGCATTATGCGTCCTATTCGCTAGATTTAGCTCTTTCGCCGATTGTTGTCTTCTTCTAAACTTGAAAAATAAATCTTTGATAAGCGACATAAGAAGCCCTAATCTCACGCCTCTAGGGGAAGGTAAAATGATATAATGGGGAACAAAAATCCATAAGGATTCATCTTGGGGTAATGCGAAAGCGGTTCAAAGGATGGCTTTGATTTTCGGTGTAGAGCCACTAATTGGTAGCGAGCTGCCACTACGTTCATTAAAAAAAAAGAAGTGTACGCTTGTGTACCACAAGTGATGTGGGATATAAAAGATAACTTTGCACGCGGCTTACTGTACACGTAGATGTAGAAAGGGAATTGAATGTTTGTTGAAGATTTTGAATTGATCTTTCGAGACTTTTTTTTTTAACTTCTTTTGCAAAATCCCAAACATATAGGGAGGAGTTAACTTTCCGGTCAACGAGAGCGGAACTAAGCAGAATATTAGACTGCTCAAGAACTGATTAAATGCCGTCTGAAATACTTTTTGATGCCACAAACACAATGACAAGTTTATTGTATACATATTTTCTTATGTGAAAATAAGCGATATTTTTATTTGTAATACGTACGGATGGCAGTAAATCGCTTCAACTCTAGATTTTCATATTCGCTCTTAAAAGATAAAGACAGGGTTTGTTAGTTTTTTTGTTTCTTCGTTTGTAACAAACCGAGAGTATATTGAATGATCATTCTGATAGTCAAAGGGAGGGAAATTTGATTTGTTTTGGTTTGGTTGCGTACGCTTCACGGATCGAATTTGAAAATGGAAAATGGTAGTCCGATCTCCAGAGAGTGTAAAACTGAACAAAATGTTGAGAGCTGAAAATTCATCATGAGTTCATTTTATGTAGAAATTACATTTTTTTTTTTTTTTTTTTGACGTGTTTGACTTAGATGCATATTTCTATGCTTATGGGCACCTATGTAGGCGCACCTGTAATTTATATTCAGGTGACCGCAAAATACCATCTATTCATTTCTCATGTTTGAATTTGATTTTAATTCAATTAATAGTCTCATTTGCTTATGTGTAAACTTTTAATTACTTAAACATGCTCTAGTACTTAGCAAATTACAGTTAATCAGAATACTTTTCGTACAATCATTTGGCTAAGAGCTATTTCTCATTTTCGAGATTATCATTAAGACATTACTATCATCATCAGCATCATCATCTTGCCTTTGCAAACGTGCACAACGACAATCCGCTTAATCGTGCAAATGGATATCTGAAGATGCTGAACTTACTAAATATGCGTCTCGTTCCTACTACGTGAGATATCGGTGATATTCCTGTGCATAATATCGATTGGTTCTAGTACGAGAATTTTCACTTGCTGCGGACTTTTTGTACTTTCCATTTCTAATAATAATACGGCGTTTAATATGGAACGTTTCGACTAAGACTGTTCCCATTTTGGTCTGATTTTGGGCATTCGTCATGCGTGCATTATAATTCTTATATATTGTATTTTAACTCGATATTTGATCCATAGAATGGGAGAGCCAGGTGTTAGTTATCGGTCGTGTCCCACGAATATATGCGTTATATATATGAATGCATTTTCTATGTTCTATGTTGCATATTCTATGTTAGTTATCGGTCGTATCCCACGAATATATGCGTTATATATATGAATGCGCCGTTAGTGGCGTTAACAAAGTGAATCATTGCATTATTTTAGGGTATAATGTATTTCTTTTTTAATACATGTGGTTCCGTCAATATTCATAACTGAACGCAGGTCGTTTTGAGTGATAGTGCATTTAAATGTATGTAAATATTCATGAATGTATGTATGTACATATGTATGTATGTATGTGTACATTTATAGCTATATATAACCAGTTATGTTGAGTACAATTTTTAGTCCTAATTAATACTTCATTTTAACTCCATAATTAAATAATAAATAGAAAACATATATAAAACATGCATTTAATGTTTGCTCACATCAAGGAAAATTTTCATAATGTCAGTGCTTTGTGTGCGTAAGCGTAAAATTAAACAGTTGTACAAATATGCGAACGTATATATATTTTACATTTAATTAATTCTGCAAAATTCATTTAAATTTTTTCACTTTTTTTTTTTTTTTTTTTTTTTCTGCAGCCATATAAACAACAGTTTATTATTTAATTACATTATGCCGCACAAAACTATTCTATGTATTGTTATTAAATTAAAATTAAAATAAACTTTATTAAAATAAATTGCAATTGTTTCGTTTACTATACTCGCATTAAATTCATTTATTTTTGTTAATTGAAAACATATCCCGGGAACTATTTAAATAAGTTGCGGGCTTTGAAACAAACTTCTTGATATTTCGCATTCGTTTCATTCATTCGATACTGGGAATCAATTTGTGGGTATTTTAATTAACCTTCACAACCAGAGAAAGCTGACAAGTATGGGAATTGTATTCGTGTTAAGACAAATTCTTGATCCTTAGTTTTTTAGCTACGTTTATGTCAGCCGAGCTATGGATGATTGTGTTGGATTGACATGCTCATGCTTTTCTTCGCTTAAGACTGTTGTATAGGATCAATTTTTTTATAAAAAACCTTATAAACGATTAAACCCTCCGTTTATAGCGACATAACAAATGTGAAAAGACGTTACTTCTACGATTTTCCTTCTCTTCGATTAGCTCATTCATTTTCCTTTCTTTTGTATCGTGCCCACTGCATGGAATGGAAGTGAAATTGTTTGTTGGCTTATTCCTAGCTGTACAGTAAGCTGTTTTTGAATTTTTGCTCGATTTTCGTTTTAGTGTAAATTTTGACTTTCTTCGTCGAACGTCTGCCACGGGGCTCCAAAATGTTTATGGTATTCAAGGCTACAATTTTCTCCATAAAATCCCGCAAACCATTTCCTAAATCGTTTCGTGGTTATTGCATTTTTGTTCCAAGTCAATTTCAACACTTTTATGATTCTTCAGCTGAGGATTTCTTCAATTTCAAATGGAATCACATGCAGCTCCTGAAATGCTGCTTGTTAACATCCATCTCTGTACGCTTTATTGCAGACTAAACACACAGTTTGAAAACAATTGAAACTTATACCGTGCAAACACCAATGCCTACCAATGCCTACGTTATCCATACCGAAATTTCTAAAGAAATACACGTGTTAGATGCGCTTTATAAAGCAAACGCAATTCTATTTTTATATATTTTATGTAATTAAATTTCAATTAGCGCAGTACGCGAAGCCTTTCAAACGCCAATGAATGTGTAATGCCTTATAGTACCTGAATGTATAAATATAATAAGTACAATATAAGTATAAGCATAGGGTTTATGAATGAATAAAGACTAAATTATAATTCTATTATTACAAATTATTTCATATTATAAATTCTTACGTAAGGGACTTCAAAGTAGACAAAGCAATTAATTACAAAATATAAATTACAATTTAAAATTTTCAATTTGCAATTTGGCTTCCGAGCCCCACACAAAGTCCCAAGGACGAAGATTAAAAGCATAAGCATTTAAGAAAATGCCGTAAGGTAGTAAGTATTGACTGAGTAGAATCACAAGAGGATGAAATGGCTTTGAACAGTACCAATAAATTGTAAACTTAGCAAATTGATGATGGTCGAGAAACACTGGGATTAAAGACCTAGGATATACCATTAGGGGGATAGGTCTCCTCAGGTCCCATTAGTGGTGAAATGAGAAAAGGATTTCACTCGAAATGCATTATTAGATTGGGAAAATATATGTAAAGTAATGGGCAGGCAGTTCCAGCATCGTGCAACTCGAACTGCAAAGGAGCGCTCAAGGCAGCTGGAGAGGATAATCTGTGGATTTCTGGTAGGTCGAGTAAAGGAGAATATGGAAGCTAATTGAATAGGTCGACTATATTTACTAACCTAGGTTACGACATAAGGTAAACTGCTTAAAGGTGCATCTAAGGGAATGCTTGACATATTCAGAAATGTCATATTGTAGACATTACGCTCTTTAAGGTTAACACTACGATTTAGTACCGAGAATACATAAGTCATAGTTCCAAAAACGAACTCTAAGCCATACCGGATCCACGGGATTAGGAGACCGTGGGCTAGTTTATATGTCATCAGCATGTTTTTCAAACGTGAGGAGCAAGCACTTAAGAATGTCAACAATATCTATTCTGCAATCGCCAATCAGGATATCCACCAGAAAGAGGAAGATAAGCATCATTATGACCAACAAACATAGTTTTAGATTTGGATGGGTTGGTGAGTAGGGTACTACTCAACGCCAATAATTAATAACATCAACTAAGGACATCAGAGTTGCTATTCTCAGTGTTGAATAGAAGAGGGATATCATCCGCAAATATGAATGGCCTGAAAATATTGGTTTCAATGTATACAGGAAGATCGTTGATATAGGGAGTGAAAAGAAGAGGGCCTAAGACAGAGCGGAAAGAATAAAAGGAGAATATCGCAATGAATTCCATTTATATTAACGAACAGATCTAGAAACTCTGAATCCTCCAACTTATTTATTAATACAGAATGGCTAATAGGGTTAAAGGCCTTACTTAAGTCCACGGATACTGAAGATGCTAAGTCAGCCCTGTTAACGTCACACGTAATGGTATCGGTCAAGTTAAGCAATAAATTAGAAGTGTTATACCCACAACGAAAACCATATTGAAAGAGTGAGATAAGATTCAGAAAAGAGGAGACAATCTGGTCTTTAACAATGTGTTCAATCAGCTTAGATACAAGGGATTAGCAGGGAGAATATAGACATGCCTCAAGTCATTCACCGCATAAACAGTTTTAACTTTAGGAATAGAGATAGCACGCGCGATCTTCCAAGGTGAGCCAAACACAGACTGAGCCAGAATAGCGTTTATACGAAAAATCGAAGAACGAGAAAAATGCGTTTAATAAAGAAAATTGGAATTCAATGATTCCGAACCGATTTAGACTTAATTTTACACAGTGCTGCTAGTAGTTCAACGTCAGAAATGCACCTGAATGAAAATGCCCCATAAGAAATAAGAGCCGCTCGGAAGGACGGCAACGCTAAATCCCGTAAGGAGATCATAAAATGAATAAGACTTGACTTCACTCAACAATGATTACTATGTGGAAATATTTTTCTAACAGCCGGGACAAAGGCATACGAAGATTCTAGCAGAGAACTTAAGAGTCACCACTGTAAGTCAATATTCGAGGTCCTAAAAAAAGAGAGTGTGCCAAAACCGCTTATACAGGAAGAGAGGTCCACACAGTCAATATTTTTGAAATGCCTACACTGAACGAATGGTGTGGAATTTCTACGATTAATATAAAGACTAACAAAGAGTAAAGCATGATGAGATATGGAAGAGCACTTTACCTGATCAGCATGGTGAGTCATAGAAGAGTCACTCACTAACTAAAAGTCCAACAAGGACGTAGTCCGGTGAGTCATATGGAATTGAATAGATGTAGAATTACGGAAAATCGATTCATCAACATCCAGTTCAGAAGCTTTGCAACACAAGCTTAAACTTAATTCCCTCTGTCTTAACTTAATAATCTGTCATTCCTTAAGAGAGTAAAGCCAGGAATATGAAAAAAGAACCACTAGAAACATATTGTTTCCACCAGGTTTTAGAAATAGCAATGAAATCAGATTAACAATTCATGTCTGCAAGGAGATAGATGTTCAGATGAACATGGGACTAGCGGTCAGGGAGATCTATTAAGGAGCTATTACCTGCAACGGGGCATGTATTATGGTTAATCATAAAGATTAATGAAAAAAGTTCATTCTTCAGGTCAGCCAAGATAGTATCATATGACACCTTTAGGGACTTCTCGACTGTCGAGGCTAGATCATCAAAAATAGACTGCAAGGTAACAATATCTATATTAGTAGCAGGATTAGAGTCACGAAGTCCATTAGCAGCAATTTGCACTTTGCATGGTGTACAGAGGTACGAGACGTCCCTGCTCACTAACTTTAAGCACATCTTCATTCGACATGCGAATGTGTTAAGTGCAAAAAGCAAAAATCGTGTTACTCAGGCATAGAGTTACCAACGTATATTGTTACGCCGGGAACGTATTGATACACCTATTAGATACTCGATAATGTCTGTATTGAGCGGATGGCTTTCGTCCTTTGCTGGCTAGTTTTTATTGTATAAAATTTTCAGATCATAATTGCAATTTCAGCCGAGCTCGCTGCTCAAGCAAGTCAAGACGAATTGAACTTGAGTATTAAATTCGTAGTTGATGAGTCGAGCGAGCAGCAATCAACGGAGTCAATGTACAGGCAAATGCATTTATTTTCTTTCATATGTAAATAGTGACTAAATTGAAAATGTCAGCTCTGTCTGTCAGTCAGATCCGATTTCCGCCTAATGTATACAAAACTTCGTACACTTGACGTGTTTTTATGATAGGTACGTAACTCTTCAAAATATAGAGGAGTTCAAAAAAAAAACAGAGGGCTTTGAAACGTTTAGAAATGTGTTATAATAAAAGTGAATTGTCGTCGTTTCCCTTAGATTATACAGTCAACGACAGTTTCGGACGGTTGGATTTCGCTAATAAATGTGTCGTTAGCACGACAATTACAAAAAATTTGAAAACAATTTTTTCTCATTCCCTATAGGAAATTGAACAACAAACCTAAAACTTTAAGGAAATTGAAAATGAACGCATCTGCTAATGCGATATGTTTCTCGTGATTGGTTTGTTACTGATTTGTGTCAAATGGATTTGGAAGTTTATTTTTTTTTTTATTTTTTGCCTCTTCGTTGCAGCAATTACTTAACTTGATTAATAATTCATCTAATCATCATTTTGTCATTTCATCCATTGCTTTTATGGCAGTTATTCATTTACATTTATGCAAGTAAGCAAGCAAGCAGGCAAGCAAGCAAGCAAGCAAGCAAGCAAGCAAGCAAGCAAGCATGCATGGCGTGTCACAGTCATGATACGATGTGATATTCGTTCTCACAAAAGCACAGCAATGCATAAACGTAAATACTGCTGCAACGCTGTACAATCATGACACATTCATCTTTAGCTGTTGTCGTGTTTGTACATTATTTTCTGTTTCTCGTTTTTTTTTTTTTCATTTTCATTATTTTTTTTTTATTTTCGTAATTTTTTTTTTATTCATTTATTTATTTATTTTTTTTTGCATTATAATGCTCTCTGATGAGGGTAAAAATCATGTACGTGTACATGTTCACCGCGTACCCTTCGCTAAGCTAAAAGCAGAATTGTACGTTTTTTTTTTTTTTTTGTTTTTCTTCTGTTCACACTTTGAACTTTGCTTTAGGATGGAACAACGAACGCTTGCTGAACTGTCTCAACACTTCGGTAAGAACGTCAACACATGGAGCTTTTGTTGAATTTTCGTCACTTGTCAGCAAGGCTGGCTTGGCAGGCCGATGAGCAGACAACTAAAGCTAACGAAGCCGGCAGCTAAGCAAGGAGTTAGGCAAAGCAGGCACCTAGGCAAGTAATCTTAAATTAGTCACTAGTGTCGTTGAAACCCTATTGCATCCTTCAACTGTTTAGCTGCTTTTCATTTTTAAGCTTTTACTCAGATTCATCCAATTTCCTTCCTATGTTGTATGATTGCCTTGCTGCGTTGATTTGGTATGTGGCAAACGAAGGAAGAGAGAGAAAGGATGAAAAACATTTTGAAAAGAAAAGTGGTATTTATTTAAAATTTTCCCAGTCTTAAATTGCTCAAGAAGCAACAACTTAACCGCATACCTACGCACATTGCTTATACAAAAGAGCGAACAGCCCATTACATATTGGTGTAGAATTTTATGAAAACATTCGTTTCGTTGTTCTCTTTTTTTTTTTTTTTTTGCTAAGGCTCAAGTCTTTTCCATATACCATATACCATTGTCAAGGTATATTAAACCGACCAAGCGATTTACAATATCTATGTATTGTCTGTCAAAAATTATGCATTTTTTTTTAAATTTTTAGTTTGACTTTTCGTCTCTCTCTCTCTCTCGCTCTCTCTCTCGCTCTGTTCATGTGTCCTTCTTTCATACTTTAGTTAAGCGCATTAAAACTTCATAGCTGATGTTTGATTATTTGATACATAATAAAATAACAAACGCTTTCAAGGTCAAAATCTCACAAACTCCTACAGCAAAAAAGAAAAAAAAAAAGAGGAAGAAAAATATGAAATTATTTAGCCATTCCATTAAAATGTTATGGATACCAAGTCACATCGGTTTATTGGGAAACGAGCCGGCTGATCGAGCGGCAAAGTATGCTGCGTCTGCTCCTCTAATTATGGATGATGTCATGGAAAAGTTGGATCTTCAAAGATACATTCGAAGAAAAGTTAAAGAGAAAATTGCAGAAACTACTCTTCCATTAACCCTCAATTAACTGCACCTTTATATCCAACAAATGTTGAGAAAACCAAGATCCAAACATTTTCGAGAATTCGCCTTGGTCATACAATTGCAACTCACCAATGGATCTTGAAGACATCCTCCTCCCCAATCTGCAGTTGTGGACAAACTCTCACTATAAAGCACATTCACTGCGACTGCCTTAACTTTTCCTTGGCTAGAAGTATTGCATTTGGAACGGCTAACCCTTTGGACATTCTAAAATCAGCTTCAGAACCGAAAATCAATTCTATATATTACTTTATTAATACTACTAAGCTCATTATCTAATGTACATTTATTTAAATTAGAGCCGATAGCCTGTGCTGCTAGTGCTCAATGCCTTTTTTTTTTTAGTCTAAGAATTTATTTCATTAGTCTAAAATTATAATAATAATAATAATACTTTCGAGCTGAAATTAGATTAGCATCCATTCAAAATTAAATGCTTGTGATTGGACAGAGAGCATTTTACATGAAACGTAATGTGCAGATTTCTTCATGAATCTCACCAATAGCGGAGACAACTCTACTAATATGCTCTTAAAGAAATTTAAATTAGATTCATTCTTAAAGTGTGTGAGTGGAGAACATTGGAAAAGAAAAGAAAAGGAAGGAAAAAGGCGACCGGGTTTAATTAATCCATGATCGATATTAATATTCTTTTTTAATCGTATCGTATAAATCAATGATCAGTTGTGATCATGATTACAGATAGGCGAGGATGGGGCCAGGAAACCAAAATTGAATTGAATGCGACATTGCGCTCGTCTCTATCTCGCTCTTTCTTTGTGCCGTGCTTTTCTCTCTTTCCCCGACATATGTGCACATTTCCGTTAATCAAATTCAATTCGAAAATAAGAAAATTGTATTCATGTTGGAGCTCTCTACAGGCAGTAAGTAAAAATTAGAATAAAACTTGTGTCAATTGCAAATCAATTGAAGGTTTTTCGCCACGCCCTTCTAAATACCCATCAAAAATATCTTTATCATGTATTTTATTTCAATGTCTGCAATAAGTTGTAAGTTAAAGTTTTATGGCATTGTAAGCGTACCTTTCGCCCGGTCATGACCATTTTTGGGCTAATTTTTCAAAACACTTTCATAAGCGATTTGTTTCAAGTTCTAAATGGCTATCCATTTTAAATTGTCTGATTGATATGCAGACTGCCAGACGGAGAGACAAACCGACACACCGAATTAAATCGGATCATAATTTTACATAATACATACGGAGAACATATATATTTACCTTTCATGGTAGGTATAAAAAGACAAAAATATTTACCTATGAGGTAAGTTGTGATCATTCGTATCGTCACACCAAGAATTTATATTTAAAATAAAGATGACATTTTAATTTGAAGGATTTTGCCAAGAATGAAAGCTCTTTACAGCTTATTACGGCCGCGCCGTTAATCATTTGCAATTATCTGTAATTTTTGTGTTATTTACTTCTACTTTCTTCTATGACGAGAGGAGAAATCTTTATAACATGTCTCTCTTCCCGAGTCTTATCGGTAATTTCTAACATCGTTTAACTCGGCTTACAGTCAGCCAAAAGATTTTGTTAGACGGTAGACGGCATAGTTTTGCAACGAATTGAAGCTTGTGTTGAATTACCTGCCTTTCAGGCAGGAACCCACGTTAAACCCATGCCATAAAATCTGTAGAGAAAACAGAATGAATGAAAAGATGTATCACAACAGTAAGACAAAGTTTAGTCAAATCACGTATGAGATTTAAAGCAAAAATTTCTCCAATTTGAAGGCGTAGCGAGACGTAAGAGATGTTTGAGGCTTGCAAAGATTTGCGCTTTTTAACATTGATTGAAACTTTGATCTTACATTTATGATATAACATTTGCATAACCGATATTGAGAGGTATCGAGAATTCGTCTATCTTTTGATTTTTCAGTTTCGGTTCCTCAATCTCGTCATCATCGTCATGACTTTTCCTTTTTTTCTTTTGATGATTTGTGTTTGTTATTTATGTGCAGCGTAAATATTTTTCATCTTTTTTGTTTGTTCTTTTTTTCCCTTTTTTTTTTTTTTCTTGTTACGTCTACTTTTTCGTACAAAATTTTACTTTTTCAACTTGTGTCTGACTTTCATTTCTCTTAATGATCTTTTAACTGATTGTATTCTGCGTTTAATGTGTAGTTTAGTCAAGAGGGTGCTCATGTGTATGGCAATCAGGAATGATGGCATATTATTTCAAATTTTTGCGAAAAAAGACAAAAAAAAAAAATTGTCTGTTTGTTTTTTGTTAAACTTCTGCCTCTTAACCATCGTCTAAAAAGTTTGGTAGAAAAGGCAAAAGGAAAAGAGAATGAATGAATCATTTGCAATATAAACTAAACTGATTAACAAAATGATATGAAATTTTAGATGAAGGTATACAATGTATTTGTAATAAATTCGGCAGCAAGGTTTCTTTAATAGTAATTTTGATGAACACTTGAGGCCTTTTTTAAAAGAGCTTTCCTTTCGATCTGATGCATTCTCGTATGATTTTATAATCAATTCTTTTTCATATTGTACGGTATCGCATTACCATCGCTCCAATACATTATTACCCGTGCACGTTATGAAGTGTACGATGAAGCATCGCATCAAATGACATCTACACGACATTACGGTAACTGATGAATGCGAATATATTATATATTAAAATATCATCTGATCATCAGGGGCGGATGTTTATGGATTCGCATTTTAAAGCTTTTCAACTCAACTTCTAATTATAATGTTTATGTGTTTGCATATGTGATATTAAACGCTATTAAACTCCTACTCGATGCCTTTACGAAGGTTAGTTAAAATATAGAATGGCACATCATTTTTCTTTACGTATTTTACATCCTTACCTTAATCTGTTGAGAGCATTTTGAAAAAAAAAAAAAAAAAAAAAAAAGAAAAGCTAAAGATATTATTACAGTTATTATCGCTTTGAGTATGTTTATGCTTTTTTATTTTTGGTAAACTTCCGAATTATATTTGCTTTAGCTCAGAGTTGTTTTTATTCGTATTACCTGCGTAAGTAGTAGCACAGCAATACAGTATCTCAGATCCTTTATAAATATGATCTTTCTGCTTGCAGCAACAAATTCATGGACTGGAGGTGCTTAGGGATTTAATATTGGCCCTAATGGCGTTACAGATGCTTACAATAGACACAAAAATAGGGGAACATAGCTGGCTTCTTTTTAAAATTTCATGATTATCACATATTTGAAGGGAGGAAAAAATATTTTATGTAAGTTATCGCTCATCGCTATACCTAACTCTAACGTGTATTGCGTGTGTATTCCATTTATTAAAACGAGAACCGATCTGTTATGCAAGCGTAAATTGCTTGAGTATGATTATAAAAATGATGTCGTTGTGGTATTAATCAGAAAGAGAAATGTTTGGCAAATGCAACGCTGTTTAGTGCTCATTAGGTTTTCTGGAAAATTCATTTACTGCCTAAAGTCAAGTCATGAAAAAGCAAGGCAGCTGACGGCGCTGCTCACCGATGGCTCCGTTGAATGAAAATAGCCTTTAATTAAAACTACAGCCGCCACCGGTTCAGAGGACTATCGGTCATCTTAACTGTTTTTTTTTTTTTGTCGGTACTATAGTCCTTTGCTGTTCTGATACTCTATCCTATTCACTTTTTCTACTCTTCTTTTTCCGCAAACATTTTTTTTTCGAATTAAAATATATTTTATTTATTCCCAGATTTAAAGCGTCACCGTTCTTCGGTTTGTGTTTGCTCTACTGTTTACCCTTTTTGCATCCCTTCAAAAGGTATAATCGCTTTATCAATTACTTGCGATATTGCCGGTGCAGCGTTTGCAATTGCAAAGGTTTCCAATGGCATATCTAATATTGACAATTGATCGCCGGTTGCATAAGGCATCGCTTGGAATAAGAGAGGTGCACGTAACGTTTTTCTTATCAAAAAAGCAAAAACTAAACCAAATTTACTTTTTAAAATTTTTGTTTTGCAATTAAATCTATTTGCTATATCTCTGTTACTATTTTTATCAAAAATATTAACGATTTGTTCGAATTATCTGATAATACTAACACTTTATTTTCATATTTCTAAGTGTACATCGATTTATATTTTTCTCATTAATTATTAAGAGATTTTGTAATGGAAATAGTTTATCATTGAATATTTGTTGTTTGTATTCCTCACGGTAATTATATAATAATTAAAGGGGGAAGAAAAAACGGATTCAACCACCATATATAAATTTCAATAGTTTCCCCACTTTACCCATTTTCTTGGCCAAAGCAAGCGACACCAGTTCTAGTTTTTTTATAAGCTTTATTTATATTGCATTTGTTTAAATAAGAAAATAAATATCATAAGAAAATTTTCGAAAAATGTAAATACATTTGTTGAATGTAAATATTTGAGTATTCTGCATTAAACGGTGTAACGTTGACACTACATATTTTGCCAAAACGACATACAAAGAAACACATCCATTCATTAGATACCTCTTCACTTATCAACTACGCCGACTGTAACTATGAAAGAAATGACAATAATTTCAAGCCTTAGCTTAGCTTGAATGATACTTGCAAACAAAAGGGGGAAAGGCTATTAAGAAAAAAAAAAAAAAAAAAAAAAATTCAGTAACAAAATAGCAAAGTCTAACATTGGCATATGTTAGTGCCAACAAAAATGTCACAAATATGCGGTATATTGGAGCATAGGTTTGTGCAAACGAATGCAATCGAAAAACAAGAAAAATTATATTAGCGCAGACTCTCATTCATCTCTCAAAAGCGTTGTAAATAGATTTTTTGGCAAATCTTTTCTTGGTCAAAGATTATTGATATCGACTCGCACTCTAATGCTTATTGAAAATATCATACACGTATATATATATATATATATATATTTATATATATAAATAGGTAAAAGAAAAAGTTTGTGTTGCTTTCCCCAACAGCTACTTTCGAGTTGCGTAAATTTCGTAACTTTCGTAATACTAAACCTACTAAGCATACTATGGCCAGTCCTTAGATAATTAAGAAAAAAAAAAAAAAAAAAAAAAAACATCGCTACATTTGTATAATGCAAACAAAAGTGAATGTATTCCGCAAATGAGTTGAAATTCTGAAAAGTTCCCCTAACTTTTACGCAATCACTTTGATCAAGGCGATAGCGCTTCGCAAACTTGTACGAAAATATTCGCGGATGGTTATGCCGAAGAAGCTTTGTCTTCGTCAACTTGGCCGGACGATTTATTGCATTCTTCACTATCACGACGTAAAGCGCGTAATATATGAAAAGTGCTTAAGAATTGCTCGATAGAAAAGGCATCATTTTCCCTCACATCTTTGATAGACCAAATATATTCTCAATAAATCGGTGAAAATTAAGCGGATTCGATTGGGAAGTTTTTTATTCACTTTCACATACCACAAACATTGACTCGTTCAACTCGCTTTCTGCGCCGTATCTTATAAATCTTACAATATATAAATAATAAGGAAAAAAAGACGACTGACTATATTTTTGAAATATGATGACCTAATGTTAATAAGCAATCGTATTACGTCTGTTAAACAACATAATGAGAATTGTTTGCTTGAATTTTGGGTAAAAAAACGACACGAACTCATCCCTTGGTCATGTATAACGTGACCACATGTCACAGACATTTGCAGTTATTTTTAGCATTTCAAAAAAACAAAAAAAAGTCATACGAATAGAGCGTCAGTCCATGCATACGTTAAGAGTTGCATACATGTTTAAACATGAATGCTCGTAAATAGATGAACGAAATACGCATTTCTCGCAGTTGGCTGAATTTTGCTAGCTGCGCTAACTTATTATTGATCAGCTTGACCTCATTTCCGTTTTCCTCTCAATATGTTTATGTTTGTACAATGACGGTTAGATGGCTTCAACAAAAGCAAAATTTGACTGATTTTGACTTTACGAAGGAAGGAGGAAAGAAAGGAAGGAAGGAAGAACAAGACTACTTCATTCAATTCAATTACGGAGCTTCAAAAATCATTTACCCACGCCTAGAGAGTCACGATCCGAAGAAATTATGCACGCGCATTGAAAAGGAGGTAGCATTTGAACGCGAAGATTCTTGAGACTTGAAGAGATCATAAAAAAGACATGAGCACTTGATGTACTATGAAGCATATCACTCTCTTTTGACAGGTATTTGTTGACCCAGGTCTTCACACAAATATCAAAAAAAAAAAACATTAAGCAACGCCAAGTAGTTATCCAATATGACAACACACGAACCATAAATGAGAGAACACTTGATGGTAAATAAATACAAAATTTAGGAAAGAATTTACTAATATTTGCAAACAAGAATAATATAATCGATATGTAAAAATTTAAACAAAAAAAGCCATCTTTTTTTAACAAATTTTCTTTGCAGACAATAAAAAATTGACCAAATTTTTGTACCTCCTTCCCTTCTTCAATGATAATTCGAAAAATTATACACAAGTTTTTGCATTGCCTCGTTGTTAAGTTGTTAAGTGTGTCTATATAGACAGACTATCTGCATCTATCGAATAAAGCAATCAAATATTCAATACACATGTGAAATTATTTGAAAGGATAATAACATAAAACATTGTAATAAATAATACTTGTTGTGTTATCTCGAGTATGTGATTATGTCACTACTCGATGCTCAACAAAAGTCTTAGCAATATTTAGTTGTTATGCCCATAACTATAAAAACACTAGAGCACAGGCACTTACTTGTTATGTTAAATACATCGTTACAATGTGTGCTTTCTATTTCAGCCAGAAGTAGATTTATGCAATTTTAAGTAGGAAAGATTTCCCTTTTTTTCTTCTACATCATCAACCATATCCAGTAAGAGACAACGGACCAAGGAGGTGATTGACAGAAAAGAAAAGAGAGAAACAGAGCCAGATAGGTATATGATAATAATAATAATAAAAGTTACCGCATTGTTATCATAAAGCAGTGAACAAAGAAAAAAAAAAAAAAAAAAAAAAGAAAACGCAGGAAACATTATAAAACAACAACATTGATGAATGACGGGAGAAGTGTTTAGATGAGAGCACATTAAGTAGGCCCGAGACAGTGAATAAACATTTTGGACAATGCTGAGCAAATCCTTGATTTACTTTTGCAGAACTTTTGATCAAATTTTCAAGTGAATTAAACTAAGGGACACAAATATCGGGAGACATATCTTTCTTTTATATTTCCATAAATGTTCCGGCAAATCTGTCAAAATTACCATCGATTCGTGGAACGTAAAAAGTAGATTTTAGTAATTGGTGTAAATTATTGCCAACTATCTCGATAAGCTAGGTTCAATAATAGTAATGATAAGCGAATAATTAAACATCTTATTAAATACAATATATTGAAACGATGCGTACACTTTCGTATTACACAAGCGCGGCCAATGAACAGATTTGATGAACTGATTTCATTGATTCATTATGGGACGCTTTCAAAAAATTGAATTGAAAATTTCTACGTTGGCTTGTTATGTGTCTTTGGAATATCGCACAAGTCAGATGGCCGAATGAGATGACAACTATAACTGAATTGTGGTAGCTTTTGAATAAACGAAATCAGTCCTCCACAGTCAGCCAGCCAGCTAGTGGTAGCCAATTGCCTCTAAGTTCACTTATGTATAAGCGGCGCGTGTTAAAGGCAAAAAATCTATCCGCCAAGTATGCATTAGGGAGATTACCATCTACATATATATTTGTACTCTAGATCAGCATTCAAGTCGAACTAGTTGTATATTCAGTTGAATGTTGGCGGCCCCTAGGTTCGGCTGCGTTTAATTTTCGCAAACAATTCAGTTTAGCGAGTCTGTGCGCGCCTTGTAGTCGTATCATTTACTTCATGTGCAGAAATATTGGAATTTTTTTACATTTTATTGCTTTATTACTTTATCGCTTTGTATGGTTTTAGGGCCTAATTAATTATAAAACTCAAAACTGCTCAAACTTTTATGAAATATATTGAACTTTTTGTAATGATATTCATTTCGATCGTGCTTGCGATCAGCAGCCACCGGTGCTCTTGTTAAAAAGTGTTTGTCTTCTTATTTGTGTGCTGTTGCTACCGAACATCAGCGTTGGTTTCGCACGTTTACAGTCTTTCCCTCTGTTTACTGCGTTCTTGATAGCTATTGTGTTTTTCAATGAATTACTCGTAACTGTAATCGTAGATTGCTTGACTCTTGCTTTGCCAATTTTCCGGAGATAGCAGTAAAACCACTTTGTCCAACTTTTAGTTTACCTGAGGATCCATATCATCCAGTAATTTGAGTTTACTTTCACTACAGGCACGATGGTCCATTGAATCATTCTAATGTGCCAAATCTAACTTTCTTACATAAATATATAATAAGTTTGGTATAGCCCCCGTATAACCCTCGCATGTATCTTTGAATGGCTCCAAATTCTCTGGTAATATCGAAATCTCAAATCTTTTTCTTCTGATCCCGAGTTAATTGTTAACTATCCGCATCTGACCGCAACTAACTCGGATTCGATTCCTAACTTGGACGCTTTACATGGTTTGAGGTCTCCAAAATATAGGTGTGCGCTTGTGTACTCAAATCGTGCTCTAACGACCTATGTGGTGTTATTTCAAAAAATTTGTAATCAGGCCTTGAAATCACTTGTTTTCCCTTTGCGTTAAAAGAGTAGTCTTCTTATTCGAATTCACAAATGTGGAAATAGGCATCACGTTGAGAACTATAGAGGCATTGTCAAGTCGACCGTCTTACCTAAATTGTTTGAGTGAATTGTTACTCAGCGTTTAGTTTTTGCCATCAAATCTCATGGCTTCCTGAATGGAAGATCGGTAGGATCGGTCATCTTATGGGATATGAAAAAATTTTCAAATCTCTTTTTTAAGTTGCCTCAGTTTATTCTTCATTTTAGGCGTGCTTGCGAATGGATCGCACTTATTTTCTAGCTTTAGATTCTTCAGTGATCAAGTAATATTTGTATCAAACTTTAACTTTCTATTTTCATTTTTTGCGATTGTGATGAAAGCACAAAAATTAAGGGTCAAATGTTTCTCTTCTTTATACAAATACTTGTATGTAAAATGTCGGTAGTTCGGTTGTGTTAAAATGCTAAGCAAAATTCAGGTTGTTCATGGATTTGCCGTGTATGGTAGGCAACCAAGACTCGTACGGAGAGAAATTTTTTTATTTGTAAAATATAAGCAAGAAAGTAATTCCCATCAGATTCGGCTAAATTGTGTATATCCATGCATACGAATGAACCACCTTACAAGCTCGAGCGCGTGCTGAAAGATAATTTACTGCAAATAAGGGTTCATTTCTCTGGAAGTGTCTCTGACTTTTAACTTATAGTATTTAAAGGAGCGAACGGAATAAGTTGCTAATATGTAGCATCAGGGTATAATAATGTCCTGGAATTTTTTCGAAAAAATGTTATTTACGAAAAGGCAGACCGATAACGTGCAAATTATTTTTCGATAGCTAAGATTGGGAAATATCTACTAATAAGATATTATTCGGACGTGCTGAAGTCGTTGATTGTGTCCAAAATATGTTGTGTGCTTTTAGGTGCGCATATGTGTGATAAAGATGATAACGATGTTGTTGATGATAATGATGATGATGATGACAGCATCATTAAATGCATCAATAGCATTTTCGACATCATCAGCAGCATTTTGCTAAGCATAAACGTTGTTGGCATGTATTGAATATAATGCTTAAACAGCATTCGTGAGTTATCAAAGTCAAAAGAAAGCGGTACAAAGTGTGATAGCAGAGGAGATAAATGAACCAAAACCGGGAGCTAGAATGAGAAAGTTTGAATGAGAGAGAGAGAGAGAGAGAGAGAGAGAAACAAATACATATAAGTTGGCCTTTCTTGCAGCATCATAAACTTATTAACATCAGTCAAGCAAAAGCCCAATAATGAGAAAAGTCAGAGGAAAGTAAGTAATAGAGCAGGAGTTTCGAGATGCAACATCTGTACGCCATAAAATTGTATCCTTTAGACACATAGTGTCGACTATAAGTACATATATAACGTGATGGTGTATTGCCTGCACGCATATTTGCACCATTTCACATATATAACTCCATTTAGTTCCCTATATACATATATTTTGTGTGTATGTATACTTTTTTTCATTTTTATTTTTTATTTTTTTTTGTTTTCTAGGAGAAAAGCCATTGTATATGGCTGTCAAAAGCATAAACTGTAAATGATGAAAAATGATATGAAATAGAAATACTCATACATAAATCGACAGATATATAGACAGACACCTACATTATTGTTGTATAAACTCAATTTTTTTTATTAACTTTGTTTTCAAAGTCATTCGGTTTGTGTGTGTGTGTGTGTGTGTGTGTGTGTGTGTGTGTGTATGTACGGCCTTATTGAGGAAAACAACATCAAACTGCACCATCATCATTAGTTGGTTCTTGTTAGTTAGTTGAAAATAAGGGTAAAAAAAGAAAGTAAAGGATGGGCGCTTATAATAATGAAAAGAATGGAAACGACAACAACAGCAATTATTATATGACCTGTTTAACGCGACGTTGAAACAAAACATGCTTCTTTGTGTGCTCGCGTTAAATTTTAAGTCTTAATGACATCTTGATGCCGTGAAACTGGGTAAGATCCTTAAAGGAAATGCCAATGTAGTTCTTAATAAATCGCATTTCTGATTCAGTTAACGAGGAGGGGTAGCGGAATAGCACAGATTGTTAACGTGAAAGAGAATGCCTACCTTCTTACCTGTCTTCCTTCTTCTTTTCAAACGTGATACATACAATGCTGTGAGCGCGACAGCCTTGTTTCTATAATAAAGAATTTCGTTTAATTTTTTAATAAAAATTTTTAAAATTAAATTCATATTTCTATCTATCAACAAATAAGAAAATTATATGCGGCGAAGGCCGAATCTATTTTGCATTCTACTCTCCAAATTTTTGTATTTGATACCCATATCGCTGGCATGATTAAGAAAAAACTAATTGCGTTGTTTACTATAAACCTTTTTAAAATTAACCCATTTCTACGCAGATAATATATCTTTATTGAAGCAGTGTCGAAAATAATTTTAAGCATTCTGTCTTGCCTGCCTGCCTTACGATAGGTAAGCATAAAATCTCAAAATTTCGGCATTCCAACTTGAATAATGTTCGAGCAACGAGTAAATTTCCAAAAATTTTTTGTTAAAAAAAGCAAAGTCACTTTCAGTTCACGCTCCACTGTGCGCTTCTGCTCTGACCAATTTTGCCCATTTTCAATACTAACTTGCGTGCAGAAACCTCCAACGTTTTAACCAAATTTCAAATAGATATCTTTATATTTGCGACCAAGGAGAGTGCCAAAAACACACACCACACATTCACAAGAGACGAACAGAATTTCACGCCGAACAAGAGCACTTTACAAGCACTTTATAGGCTCTCTATGATGCTTCCTTTTGGGTGTTACATACATTATCGACGAAAACGAAATGAGTAGACCCACATCTTACAGTGGTGGGTACAATGATATAATGACAGCAAAATATTGTAGTGTAGGTAAGAGCTCTTAGTGTTATGACGGAAGGAGAATGCTAACTGAACGGCTGATCCTGTTGGTCTTATAATTGCGAACAAACTCTCTACAAATTTTTATTACCCAGCATTCCATTACTTCTATCACGAATGCCTTATTTAATCCGATCAGACCAGATCAAATCTTTCTCTTTAGGTATCCGTGAATGAAAAACCCGACCAGTCACCTCTCGTTCCAGTATACTGCACAGACCAGTTGCAAAATAATCGCAATCATTTAGTCCGTATGTCCAGAGATTATCAACTAAGCTGTAATAGCGTTCACCGTCACGTCATATTCATCTTTAAGAACCAATAACACAATGTCACTTTGAAAATAGTTTGCGGATTTTTCTAAAGCGAATCACTTCGCAATCATCAAGGGGTTTATTTTAATGGAGACGGGATCTTTTATATAACACAGAACGCTTTCCGAATTTTGTGCAGTTGAAGTGCGTATCGAATTCCTGCTACATTTAAAATTTACACGTTTTTGCGATATAGGGGCTGACTTTTCATAGCAACGGTTGTACACAAAGGAAATTATTATTATTTTTCAACGATTTGAGTCGAGAAATATTAAAAATTATCGATTTTTCTTATAACGATAAAAATACTCTAAAATTCTAATAATCTTGCATCTCTACAATGAATGGATGGACGGGAAGACTTACTTAAATCGATTCTGAAACGGATCGTGTACGCATTGCTATAATGAAATTTAGATTTGTCTTAAGTTTTCGAATGAAACTTTTGTCCAAATAAATTTTTTAAATTGAGCTACACTTTGCTATTAACACACACCAGCGGCACTTTTTGCATCTCATTTGTAAATTGGATGGAAATGGCAAGTTGTTGTACGACATTGCGTGAAGATTCATGGGTCCTGTTAAATACTTTTCCAAGAAACCAGTAATGCTTTCAATAGACCGTCCGCTGCGTTGGCGTTCTGTCTGCTATGGAGTTCTTTTTTTTTTCGATTTCGATATAATGGTTTTTGAGGGTACACCAGGGCACTATCAACTTTATAGATTATATGTAATTTTGATAAAATGCATTCGAATTTAATTGAAAGTGATTAATCGAATAGTTTTGCTGCGTTAAACTAAATAGTAAAACTTTTCATAGGATTATCTAAATTACAGATATGAAAAAGTTTTCAATTTTTGTGTATGGATGCTTCAATTGCCAAATCAATTAACTACATTTTTGGAATTCTATTGAATTTTGTTATCAAAGCACTTCATTAGCACTTAACTGTACATATTCAAAACGAATATCTCTAATAATAAGTATTAACACCACTAAATGACAAAATCGTTTTCGCCACTGAATAATAAATAATTTATTTATAATATTTTATAATTTTTCTCAATTTCTTGCTTTACGGAGTTAATCGATTTGGCAAGTTAAGCATCCATATATTAGTCGTCCCGTATTTAAAGCTGCGTATGAGCTATACAACACCATAATGGATTTGCCAAATATTTGGCAACACAGAAAAATACGAAGAATCCGTGAAATATATTCTATGCCCTATATTGGCTCGTTCTCAAAACTCTTAAGAGAATAAGATCGGGAATTTTTCCTTATCATTTCAGTCATGCGACTTAAATCGCAGCATGCCTAATATTTTCGATTAGCTAAATTCTAAAAATGTTCCTATTCTTCGTAAACTATGGCTTCAAACTGTTTTTTAGAGTTTGAGGTGTGTGTGGCCTTCAATTTTTTCTTTATTAAAATTCCATCAACGAGTTCATCTAAAATCGTCGATAAGTGTAAGATAAATTCGCTGCTGAAGGACGATTTCGCGATACATACATTAGATGATACTTACGATATCATATATGATATACGTGAACTCTTAATCAACATTTTGCACTCAAGTATTGTATACATTCAATATATATACATATAGATATATATACATATGTAGAATGAGAGACGCTCGTAACGCAGTAAGAAGATTTTTGAGATAAGGAGTCGAATCGATCCAAGCGAGATCTCCTTTAAGGTGAATATAATTTTCATCGTTTTTCAAGAATATTTTTTGTATATATAAGAAAAATAAGAAAAAAATAATAGATTCTTTATAAGCCAACAAATATATGGTTCGAATTTTTGACAGCATTACACTAGAAATTGCACTGTAATTTGTTGTTTGGATATCTTATTTTTGCTTTGCTTTCATTACCCATAATACTAAATAATGTATACAATAATTCCGGCATATTACCAAAAAGTTATTGCATATAATGAAATTTCAAATATATATAAATTAGTTTCATATACATGTTAACGTAAATATATATATATATATATATATATATATATATATATAATATATATATATATATATATTTAACAACAAAATCCATTGTTTTACTCTATTATCTAATTTAATATTTTGCAACAAATAGTATGAAAATTTTACTCTAAGGATATATATGCGTATGCATATAAACGGCAAGGAAACGCATTAAAACATTTACATGCATTTCATGCGATTGATTTTATGAAAATTTCTAACTACGTTCGTAGTGTTATCAAGCCAAAGTTAATTGTATGCATATGTTTAATGCATAGATAAAACATAAATTTTCGCATTCATAATAAATATTTGTATTTAGGTGTATAAGTAAACAAAATGTGGTTCTGCTTTCAAATATTTGCACGTTATATAAGAAGCGTTGGTAAGTACGAAAGATATCCTGTAAATTACTATATATGAACTCATATGTATATTATATATGTTAGCATAAATCAAAGGGAATAAATTTGTATTAGTTTGGCGCGAAAATGATGCCGCACTTTGACGACTTTGAGTGAAATGATTTTACTTTTAATCAACCATCTATGACGTGACTCTGCCTTCTTGGTTAATTTTTATTGGTTTAACGGTCGAACTGCACGATTGATTGCAATAATTCGAATTTATGTTGCTCAGTCTGGTTTAAAAGTTCTCTGTAAGAACTGTTACTATGAACGATGAATCTCCCCCCGACATGTGTTGTAACGAGAGCTAGACATCAGTCAATACAAACCTATCGTTCAAATGTTTATGACCATCTTAACAAGCAGATATCTGTTATGATCTTTCGTACAGCCTAGGATTTAGTTACTAGAGAGTATGCAAATGGTTTTACTTTATTTTATTATTGTACAGTACTTTTCACTTTGCTTAACCAAGAGGGAGACGAAATAATCGTTCAATTCGAGGATAAGACCAAGCCACGCAATAAAAACTTGCAAAACACAGAGAAATTGCGCTTAGCTTGCACTGAATTTTTGTTCATATTATATATCCATTAGTGCTTGCGTAGCACATTCATCAATAAATTTTTGGCAACAGATGCGAAACAAATATCTTTTTTCTCTTTTTTTTTTTTTTTGCATAGTTCGACTTTAGTTTTCAAAGCACTCTCCTTTAAGTGTGATGTTGTCAGTCAAACACTTATGTAACGTTTCGACGCAGTACTTGTATAACGATCGAACTACGTTTCTGTTAAAGCAGTGACAGCACTTGATCCAAATATATTTCTCTGGGGAGTCCTTTTTGATATTTGCAAGCAGATGATAGCCATTGTGGGATCAATTTTGGAAAAATCGCTTTATGCAACTTCGCGATCTCATCGAATTATTATACTAAACAAATTGTCATGCACAGTGGGCAATAGGGTGCTTTCTGATATTTTTAGAATGTCAGCAATTGTTTGCAAATTTCATTTTATGATTATCGCGAATAATATTTGGGATTTTTTTGCATGTGTTCAGATGTTTTCAACCGAGATTAGTTGCTAGAGCATTTTTCAAGGCATCATGGCGTCATGGTTAAACGAAATTTATTTTTCATATTTTTAAGCTCGAAAATGTTTGTAACTCGTAAAGAAACAATCTGGAGGATATGAAATCTTGAAATGCTTCATTTGTGTCCTGACACTTTTTAAAAATAATATTCGTAAAGGTAATATCTACATTTGAGTCCTGCGAGTCCTGTTGACCGATATTCTAGATGGTGTTGATATGAATAAAGTTTTTAATGATAATTTTATCATTTTTTCATACTCGTTCACAATACATACATATATATATATATATATATGAGTAGAAATGTTTCAGAGATGTATGATAGAGATGTTTAACTAACAAATATTACGACATTCGACAAACTAATATCCATATTTTGAAAACATATTTTTGGCGGCACTTGGCACCATCCGACAGGTAATTATACAAAGTGCAATTTTATTGCAATCATGGGGATCTGAATGTTTGACACGATTTACACATTCTGAAATGAAAATTCGAAAATGATATACAAAACGATCATCATTCTCTTGCTCATTGTGAAGGGGCCAATTAGATCGACTAAAGATAGGAAGAAATCGTAATCATTATATCAAAAGCTGAACGGCCTCAAATGGCTAAATTGATTTCGCTATTCGCGTTAAACGTGACTATATTTCAACACGTTACAAACACTTCATGCATCTAGTATTAAGATATATATATATTTGAAGAGATTAAGTGATAAAGGGATGAATAACAAAAAAAGCCGGGCTAGTCTTGAATTTTAATTGTTGTAAACGTGTTAGTTTAAAGTTTCTACTTGTGCAGCCGCACTTGGCTAGGCCTTGTTTTGGATGGAAAAAAATTAAGTACATATTTTAAAATTTGCTTAAAAGAGAAACTGTGCCGTCATTCAGTAGTTTATACGTTAACATAGTGTCAGGTAAAAATTGTGATCGTTGTCCCGTATCATATGTATTCTATAATTTTATAGGCGCAAAAAAAAAAAACAAAAAACTTTTTATGACGGCTCTCTAAAGGAATTTCTTCTACGATGCATTTAAAAATTGAAAGGTCGCCCTATTTTTTTTTTGATCTTTTGCTATGTAGTGCAAGTAGGCCTTGGCTTAATTCATTCATTTTTATTCTATTATTAATATAAATAAAATTGAATTACTTTACTTGCGAATATCCATTAGAATAATTGATTAAATATCTTCTGAACGCATTTATGAATGAACAATTTTTGGCCATTTTATGCTATCTTAGAAACATAAAATTAATGGCTCTTTGATGGAGGAGGGACCATTAAGTGAAAAGTACAGTGTACATATATACAATAGGCTATAGAATGTGCATATATAGATGTATGTAATTATTGTATGTAGTTGAAAGAAATTTACTGTTAGTTTTATATATTCTATGTTATACTTCTACTACTACTACTACTACTACTACTATTACACTATACTACTACTATGTATATTAGCAAGAAAATAAAACAAAAATTTTAAGAGAAAAAAAAGAAAAAACATCCCTTATATTATGAATGTTTTCTGTATACAATGGCAATTATTCATAGATTTGTGGATTCATTATTATAAAAATTTTTGAATGGCAAATAAAAAGATGAACTTACTTTATCGTACATTTTACTTTATCATAGGCATATGCATGTGTATATTAGTTTCACGAGTTGTATGCACGGCTAGTGTATGTATTTGGGTTTTATATTAGGGTCAGCAAAGCGCAAACAATATAAGGCACTTGTGCGTGCTTATGCGCAAATATGTGCATAACAAACATTCTCTTGAAATCCATTCAATAGTTTCGTAGGCTTAATTTAATAAATTATGCATTGCCAGTACATCATAGTTGCATATATATATACATATATATATGCGATATATATATATATATATATATATATGCGATGTGTTGCGTGTTTCTGTTTCTGTTTTTGTAGCATGCTTTTTGAGCTGTTGTCTGTGTTGCCTGTTATTCGAGAGTACATTAGCGAGAATTTTTAATATGGGCGCCCATGTTATGCGTATACATGATATAATGCGTATGTATGCAGTGTTATTACATACACATTACACTCCCTAGGATGATGTATGGTCATCATTATCGTTATATCGATGTCAAATGCAAATAATGCACATAATCATAGATATAAATGCGTTGTATACGCACGTAAGGGTACAAGGGGAACGGGAGGGTTTGCGGCGGAAAGTTTTCGTTCTTGTTTTCTCTTCTTTTTTTTTTTTTTGTTATAATTTTTTGAAAATTTGCCAAAAATATCGGTACAGCGAAATAGTCAAATATCGAAACGAACCTCATTGAATAAACAGTGATTCAGCCGACATACATATGTGTGCCTATAAGCGAATGTGTATCATTGGGATTTTTATTATTTATCCGCTATCTGGTCTAAGCTAGTGACGGTTGGTTGACGTCGATGGGTTATCCATTTATGAGTTCGTCATCATTATTACCCTTTATACGGTGCGAAAAGCATGTTTATTGTATGACTAGTTCATTTATTTGTTTTTTCATTCACATATAGTTAGTTATATATACATATAAACATTATCTATATTGACGCGTGTATGCGGTTTGCCGTCATAAATAATTATAACACAAACTGTTAGAGAATTAATTGCTTGTTATTAATGACGCTGGCATTATGTAGTGTTTAATAAAAACAAAAACAAAAACCAAAGGGAAAATCTAGTAGATAGCTTTAGATTTATTAAAAAAAAAAAAAAAAAAAAAAAAAAAAAAAAAAAAAAAAAAAAAAAATAATTTGAA
>NW_023998415.1:15573495-15611480 GCF_014805625.2 Glossina fuscipes | reverse complement strand
AAATACATTTATTTAAATTGGAATTTCGAAAACAATAAAACAACAAAAACTATCTTTTCAAAGTGTTTAGACAGTCGCTAGAAGAAGGTGGGCGTAAGTAAAAGTTTTTCATACTCTTGGCAATGTAAATTTGTACCGATTTCACAATAGGTTCTTCTAAGGACCTATAAATGTTTGCGTTAATGTCTGCTATTGATGATGGGTAATAGGAGATTAAGAGTTTTATCCTTAGTGCCTGTGAGTTTTTAAAACGCCTACACCAACTCCTCCCCATATACATATATATTTCCAATTTCATTACTAATATAACTTGCATCAGATATAAAAAGTCGAAGGACAAAGGCCTACGATCAAATCAACTCTGATCGTTCGCAAATTTATATTTTCATGAGGATTCTCAGAAATAATTCTACTCTCCTTTGTTGTGTTTATTACAAATTGTCGTCGCTCTCAAAATGCCTTAAATTTTCGGCTTTCTATTAAACCCATTTTCCATGCAGAGGTGTTGAAGTTCAACCCCGTCCTCTTCTGTTAACTGTTAAGATTTTCAGCTTTAAGGCTGTAATCTTCTATATGCTTTCGTTACTATGCTAAACGTTGGCCACTGCGTGGTTTACCAATCTATTGGCAAAGAATCAATTATTGTGAATTAAATTCGTGTTCACTTATCAGCATCGTTACTCTTCTTATAAACCCCTTTAGATAGATTCTCTGAAAATATTTCAATCGATGTCTAAATTTCGTATCATTCCTTGTTGATAAGGCACAGAATGGTATGGTGTCCAGGGAGTTGCTCAACTTGGTAATGAGACGAATTTATCGGCTACGTGCCTTTACGTGCCATCATAAGGTATTTTAACTGCAAAACGATAGACTTTGCGATAAGTCTGTGGAATGCGATTTCAGTAAGACTGTATGTAGAACGCGTCACGCGACCGAATTGAAATGAAATTTCTTCAGAATTGTATTTAAGATATTTGCGGAACGTATTGGGAGAGTTAGTTCTTTTGCGTTTTAAAATAAGTGTAGCAGCGCTATTGAATTCGTAGGCAAGAGTGCTTTTTGTGTCCTTCAAGCCACGGTCTCGTTCGTGGTGATTCCGAAGTGTATACCCTATAAAATTTACATTTATATATGTGGAAATGCTATCGGAGAATAACTTTACTTTAGCTGGACATATCGAATCTGGTGCCATATTTACATTTTAATTTGAACTTAATGGGACTATTTGCGCTTAGGATTCATTACTTCACTGTTCACTTAGAATGCACCTCATCGATTATATATTACATTTGCGAACTTCCCCGTACGCCACATTTCACAACACCATCAATGAAAAGTGTGCTCGGCTTGTAAGCGTTATATGTCTCTTTGTGTCGGTTGTCTTCGTAAGACGGAAATGGCTTATGGCTGGCGAGGCCAAATTTGCTCAGCGATTTTGCAATCATCCATTAGCACCCATTACCCCATTTTACAACTATCGCTGCCCAATTAACTGTTTTAGGTTCTTCTTTGTTAAGAGTTTTGTCGCCCGAAGTTTGAAAATGTTGTTGCTATTCCGGAGAAATTCCCGTTTATGAGTACCGAAGTTGATGGTAAACGTAAAGTTGGTATAACTAAGACTGCTATCAAAGGTATAGGACGTCCTTATACGTACGTTGTGCTAAAAACTTGTTTTTCAATACACAAAAGTATGTTATTGATGGTGAAGACACTTGATGGTAAGACAGCCTGCATATTTGGATTCCAAGCTACGTGAAGATTTGGAACGTCTCAAAAAAATTCAATCGCACCGCGGCGATCAACATACTAAAACATTGGACGTCGGGGCCGCGCAGTGAAACTAAAACCAGTATGTAGTTATTCTTTTGACAACAACAATCATAACAATCATAATTCTACGTAATAATGGGTCATCGGAACGCAACGAACGGACCATGCCAAAATGAGAAACAGTTTTGAGTCCACATAGGACTGTTGTGTCGAACTTTTCAAAGGGCGCATTTATCAGATGAATGTAGATTTTTAACTGATTTTTTTTTGTATTTTTCTACTTTCTTCATTTTTTCACTTATATTATTAAAGTTATTTAAATAAAATATTATGTAAAACATTTGGCCTGAGATGACGGGACTTGTAAAATCGTTCCTATTATCGGTAAAGATATTTCGCTTTAATTATACATTCCATTTAATACGAAGGATAAAATATTTTTAAAATTTCTTTTATCCTTCACATGATTAAAAAAAAAAAGAAAAACAAAAGAAGAAAACAAACCATCAAATGTCATTGGAAATTTTTTATACCACATTTAATATTCATATATGCATGTGTTAATATATCGTAACACACGCAAGCATGGTTGACTTGTGCGTATAATTGGATTCTTTCGCCCGTAGATTATATATAAATCTGATTACGTTTTCTGAATTATACGAAACAAGGAATTACAAATGCTTGATAAGTAATAACAATCAATCAAAAAAAAAAAATAAAAAATAAAAAATTAAATCAATGATGAAAACTTTAAACATTTATTGTGCCGGAACGGTTTTGTCATTGCATTTATCGAACTTAATAAACAAGCATTGTCTTCACAATCACAATTAGTCCCACTTGCAGTCATACTCTGACGTTTTGACCGCTCAGTGGCCATAAGGGGAAAAAATATAGGCTTTCTTGTCGTATTCTTGTTCTGGCAACAATAAAAAACTCTTCAATATCATTGCAGTTAGAAAAAAAAAAAAAAAAAAAAAAATGCTCTAAAAGTGACACAAAAACCACAAAACAAGAAAAAATGCTTATGATTATGATGACGTATCTGTGATATTGCTTAGAGTGCGACTATTACTGTCAATGTACAATTATTCCGTTGAAGGTAACGCGACTTGCCCTTCCATCTGTTATACCCGAAAGTAACCTTCAACAATCGCATAATACATATAATATATTGTAATATATAATATATGTAATGTAATGTATAACATAATACATTGGTATATCATAGCACGAAATTGCCTAAACAATACGCATGTATCTATCTGTATGTCCGCTTGTAATCCATTACGCAAGGTTGAAGGTATGATAGTAAAAGCTGATACAAAATTAAGATGTGTTGTAGAGCGTTGAGTACTTAATGAAATTCAACTCGACCACTCGACCACCTATGAAAAGAATTACACAATGAATCTTCATTATTATCAAGAAATATGAGGAGAAGAAGTAGTAGTAGTAGTAGTCATCTCATAATATCTCACAATAATTTTATATGTGCTTACTTAGAGTATAAAATAATACAGTTATATGAGAGTAGTAACTATACTTTAGGGAAATCTACATGCGTAACGAGACGCACAGTGATGTATAAAATTTTTAATCCTTTATACTGTATCCTAACGAGTGTATGTATCTGATTTCTCACGACCATTCTTCCCCACAGTAATTACGAATGTGTTGTTATGTTTTATAATTCATTAGCGAACCAGTTTTCCAGGATGTCACACCACTTGCCATTATTATGCTTAAGAATCCTGTTGAATCAAATAAAAGCGAATTTTTGCGAAAAATGCGATTTGTATAAGGCATCTATTTACCTTGAAATTGCTTCAAGTTATTGAAATCCATTCCCTCAAATGAATATTATTAAAAAAAAAGAAAAAGAAAAAAAAAGAGTGTCATAGTCTATACTTTAGGTAAACAAAAGGAATTAAAGGATTCTTATTTCTTTACTGCTCGCCTTAGTTTCAGTTTGAAAAGCCCCGAAATCTGTTAATCAATTAATTATTTAAAAAAAAAATGTTGGTTTTATTTTTCTTTTCTTTTTTTTTTTTTTTGTAAAAATTGGTCTTGAACGTGGGGCTTAAAAATCAGCCAAATCGATCAGCATAGTGCTCGTAAACAATTACCAACAAATCATATACAAATTTGATCGACCATTTCAAATTTTTATATGTACTGAGTGAATAGATGTTCGGTCTCTCTTCCGCTCAAATATGGTACACAAGTCATGATTCCATAGCCGATTAAAAACTTTTTCATTTTTTTTCTATTGATCTTTCTTTTGCTTAACTTCCTCCTCCTTCTATGTTTTACATATATTTGCATGTAAGGACTCAAAGTAAAAAGCATTCGTTCAGTTTCAATGTTTCGTTGCTTGTTTTTCTCAAAAGTGAATCGAAATTGATATCATCAGAGTTGTTTTCGATAACGAACCGTCAACAAACGCACGATGTTACATATTTAAAAGTGATCGCGACGTTGGCTGTTAAATATATCCTTTTTGTCGTCTGATAGCTTTGGTGATGTGGATCGCGTTTTCTACTTAACATTGGAAAAGAGAAGGAAAAAAAAAATTTTTTTTTTTTTTTAAAATAGTTCAAAAAAAAAGTGCAATTTGGGGCTGAAACGATCGAAACAACGATTGCGGGGGCCTGAAAATCAACTATAATTTTAAAATAATTCCTTTCCTTTGCATGCTTGCGAAAAAATTCGTTTCGAACAGAATGCACTGAAGAAAATTAAGTTATTTTTTAACTGCAACGACAGCGAAAAGGTTCATGACGTTTTTCGTACTGGATGAGTTTAAAGTGTCGTTGTAGTTATGGTAAAGCTAATTCTCCTATCTCCTAGTGTTAATACTTTATGGAGATCAACCAGCATACAAATAGTTTGTCTATTTTCGTTCGCGAAATTTCGATGTTTAAGAAGCTATAAAGGGCACTGGTATATATTCTGCTCTGACATCGATGATGAAACTAAACTTTGAGCAAAGAACAGATCTGAACTATTTTCGTGAGATTGGATCAAAAACGAAACTCGATAGGTTGATAGTGCAGGAGTTAGCAGTAAGAAATTTAGCGCATTTCCTCATACCCAGCAGCGAATCACTGAAACGAAACGCAATCTATGCATAAGAACTCTGCTCTACTTTTCTATTGTTCAGTATTTCAAGCATTGTCAAGCGCTGTTCGTTTTTCCCAACGGAACTCGTATAGTATAGTCGTATAATCTCGCCACTCTAATCATACCATTCTTCCCATCATTATCCTTATGCGATTCCCTATGAGATTAACGGCGATACTTGTCTATAATTCGCGTTGTATTTCTGAAAACCCTAAAGACATAGTTTGTGTCGATCGAAACTTATTAACTGCAAGCTTAGCTTCGCACACTGGAAGTTCTGAGCAGCTACCAGCTCAGCGGTCTCAGTACATTTTTGTAATTTCATTAAAGATTATGAAATTTTCTACAATTTTTTTTTTAAATGCCTAATATTAATGTTTTAGAAAAAAAAAAAAAAAAAAAAAAAAAAAAAATTAAAATGAAAGCACACATTTAGGCGAATGTAACGTTAAATTTATTAATTTTATTAAAACTTTTTTACAGCCTCCACAATAAAGGCAAACAATTTCATGATATAGGCATTGAATGTGCTGATGTGCTTGTGTGTTGATATATCTAATGCAATGCAAATTGCTTAGTATTCCAAGTGGAAATTTAAACGATATTAAAAAGTCAAATGTGTTTGAAAAAAAAAAAAAAAAAAAAATTTAACTGCATTCACATGTTACCTATATTAAAAAGGTGTAGCTATATATATATATACCCTTAGAAATGAAAATTTTATCATGCATTAACAAATTTTTGCGGAGCTGACGACGAGTGAACTACACTGCATATCAACATCTAGTGACATTTACAGGAATTCCTGCGTACATGCCATATGAGTGCAGTTGAAAAGACATTTAATCGTGAAAATAATGAAATTGACTTTAGAAACTTATATGGTGGGTAAAAGATATGACTAAAAATCATAGAAAATTGTATATTAAGACTGCGAGGAGATTACAGTTTGTATATGAAAATTTAAGAGTGCATTAATAATGAAAATTTAATCAGTTTAACCAACCTGACGTGAGTTATTAAGATAAGTGTTATTCAAGTGTTAGATAATAGTCATCTAACCCAATATATGCAAACTCTTCCATGCACTTTGATTATATTTCATCTTCTTACTCTTTCCGCCCTTCATATTCTACATACTACGTGATAGCGTTGTTGATATAATGACAATTTCATATGCAATTTCTCCAACGCAGATTTACTTATCGTAGCTCTTATCATAATGTACTTACACACCATGTATCAATGCGAACAAATCGATGGCTACTATTTTTGTTGCCATCAAACGCAAAATGACTGATTTCCAATTCATGTGCATATGTTTGCATATATGCATGCGAACCAATTGAGCTGATGTTCGATATTTTAGCAATATGTACTTTTTTGATTTGCATATCAGCTTCTCGCAACATCTTGGTTTTAAGCATTTAAAGCATAGTGCGCGTCTACGTTTCGAAAAAACTGCCGATAACATCTGTATGCAAGGAAACATGCAAAAAAGAAATTTCCTTCAAAACCCTTAAAAACACCAATAAATATGCAAAATAATTGCTTAGTTAGCATATTTCTGTAGGGTAAATAAAGAAGTAAAAAATAAAAAAAAAAACAAAAAGAAGATGCGAAAAGAAAGAAGTATTTTGCATACATAATGTTTGAAAAGAGACAAGGCAAGAAAGAGGTTCCTGCATTCAGCTTGGAACGAATCTTTTGATATCAACGTCTACATTACTTAATGCTTAATGCTGTCCTCAAAGCATTAATGTGTTCCTTCTTTATATTATATCCTCATATATATAAATATAGCCACATAAGATATTGTAGTAATATTATACTCTCACTATATTCACTATAAAGGCTATGAAGTCAAGGCTTATTATGTAACGGGATAATATTTTACTCTGCCAAAAGTCAAGTTTATTCTATCTTAAAGATGAACTCGTGTATATCAATTTCATTTTATTTCGATATCATTTTAAAAGTTTCGTAGTTCTCGTTAGTTTTCCAGTTATTTATCTTGTAAAATTTATATATTTTTTCAAAATTTTCAAATTCTATCATAGATCTAAACAGGATATTAACTGATAAACTTGTTGATAATTGAGAGAAAATAGGTGTGTTAAGGAGAACTCGAAATATTGTATTGTATTGTATTAAGAAAAATCTATTTAAGCATCATTTTTCTATAAAAAAAAAAAAGAAAACCGATAACTACATTCAAACGTACATAGTGCAGCGAGGAGGAGAAAGATATTTATAAGAGTTGATGATACGAATACGAGTTTTACTTCTAAATGATTGCTACATATAATATCAACTTTAAAATAATCAATCATATATTTGTATTAAATTTCTTATCAAGATAAAAGTATTATATAGAAGAAAAGAAGAAAAAAATAAATAAAAATAATTGACCTAAAGCTTATAAAGATACGTATACGTAAGATAAGTTACAAAAAATCCTGTCAATTTTAAAAGGAAAACTAATAACCTGTTGTATTAATTTCGAAAAGTAGGCAATGTTTCATGTCAAATACAAGAAGCCTTAACATCGGCAACAGTTTCAAACATTAATGTAATAAATTTCATAAAAAGCGAATGCCTGCAAATGTCCATTAAAAGTAGGCGATGCTTGTTGAGAACACGAAGCTACAAAAATAAAAAAAAAAAAAAACAAAAAAAGAAAAATAATAAAAAAATAAAAAAAAAAAAAAATGGACTTTTATTAAAAAGCAGAAAAAGTTGAAAAACTGCAAGTTTATAATCACTAGGTTTTTGCTGCATTTGTTGCATTGAGAGCTCGAGGTCATTTAACACTGTTAACAAGCATTTGCTTTTTATGATGAACTTCGTGTTAGTTTTATAATAAAGTTCATTTATGGAAAAGCGAATAGCATTTCCCGGCTAAAACTTAATGAATAATAACAATTAAAATTTTGCTAATGGTCAAATTATTTGAAATTCTTTTAAAGAACACTAAAAATATTGCAGCCTACTTTCACTACACAATGACTTATTGTCTTGCCTCTTTTCCGGATTCAAATTAATTAAAAAAAAAAAAAAAAAAAAAAAAAAAAAAATACATAGGAGAAAAGAAAAGAAATTTCAATAATCTGTTTAACAAATTACTATATATGTAGTTAGTTGTTATACTCAAGTTTTTAATGAACTTTTTAAAAGTTGAAAAGAAAACGTAAAGGAAAAGTTATCCGGTATTTTACAAACTTATTTAATCTCGTTTGTGTATTTTGTAAAGTGGAAAAATATTGAGAATAAAAAACCGTCAATACATTATACTTATCTTATCCCTCTCTTCTCGGCGATATTCTTTAGTGTTTCTTTGCTTTAACAGCTTTTGCTAATAAAACGAAAGAAAGAAAAAGTTTCTATTGTTAGCAATTTCTCTTTTACGCTGTCGTTGTATGATAATTTCAAAATTCTTTTGTGAATGTCAAAGGAAAACCAGTTTTAAACATATAAACAGTTTTAACGTTTCTCTTGTCAAAGTGCTAAGCACATCTTAGCGATTGAGTAGAAACGCGGGAACAATCAAACGGGATTACTTTCATTTCGCAACATTAAAAATATACTTCTTCTTATCATATATATTTTAAAAAATGTAGTTCGGACGCGGTCAATGTTAATACATCTCTCGCGTGAGTTGTGTGCAAGTTTTTGAAAATCTACAAAGGATCGCCCGCACGGATTCGATGAGCATACAAAAGATGAGATTCATTGTAAGTAAAATATGTAAAACTTTCAAAGAAAAATCTTGCGGGTTTTTTAATATCTTTTCATAGAATACATAAGGAGTGTAGTAGATATGGCTGTAAAGACTCTCAATCGCCTCACTGACACGCCTATCGTCCACGTAAGATGATTTCATATGATGAGTATCAATGATGCTTCCTGAGTTAATTTGCGGCTCTCATTCAGCTTTCATGTCAGTCTTACTTCTTTTATACTCAGGAAGCACGTCAGTTTACTTTGAAATTGGATTTTGTGCTGTGCCCAGAGAAGAAACAGCATTAAAAGCGAATAAGAAAACAAAGGCAAATTAAGTGCAAATCTGTAAAAAAAAAAATCAAAGATATGTTTATTAACATCTCCTTTTTGTTTTTTGCCTTCTGCTTTTTGTGTTTATATATAAATTTTTCAGTTTAAAATTATTTTCTTTTTATTTAATCTCAAGTTGTAATATCTTATATCAGTATATAATATTAAGTTAGCCTATTTTAGCTGAAAGCTTACTTACCGCTGAGTATTAAAAAGGACAAAATTGTAAAAATCGAACTAAGCACAAACATTGAACTTTGCCACGTTTCTTTGGCGTTTTCAATTTCTAATCGTCTTTGGTTTTTTTTATTGTCCTATCAATAAATCGATAGGACGTAGCAAAGGCAATATTTCAAAATCAATGCACATAAAAAAGTATTGCACTAATTTAAGCACATCCACGCAGCGAATCATCTATTGTTGATTTGCTGATTCACAGAAGAAGAAGAAGAAGAAGAAGAACTTAAAGATATAGAAATCGTTCCCCATTAAATATCCAAAACCACTTCGTTTAATGTTATTTATTAACGTTTATTACACAGCGACTTTTGAAAATCAGCCTTCATATTAGTTTGGGGAAAAAGAAATCCATTATATTTTCGGTAGATAGCTGCACTGATAGATTAGTGGTCGGTATATGAAAGTCATTCGGTCGCGATCGTTTTCAACAGGGCTCGTTCTTGGACCAAACCGCATTTATCAAAATATCTCAAAAATCGCAATCTGTAGATTGAAGCATATACGAAGCGGATAGACGGACATACCAGGTTAGATCGAGTCAGAAATATACATTGTGCGGTTTTTGAAGCTTGTTTTTTTGCTTTGTGTTATAAAGGTATTGAAAAGAAAAATTAAATTTTGCTGCGGTAATGAATACGAAAAGAAAGAACTAAAACGGTTAGTTTTTTCAGCAAATTTTGTCCACCTAAACAGCCTTTAAGTTGCCAGGGATACCCAGGCTTAGCCAATTCGTGTAGTTCACAAAAATTACAACATGAACCATGTCGCAATTATAATTGGACGAAAACGATACGAAAATTTATCTGAACAAATGTTCAAATGTTGGTAGTGGAGAAGCTTCTCTCCGTCAGAGATGAACCAATGCCATCTCCTTCACTTGAGAGTCTCATTTCCAATATTTTTTTCAAAATTTAAGATGAGATAAGATATTGTGTCACATATATATTGATTAACAGTTGCAACTGCTCACGACAACACCCAGCAACAACATCTTGAACGGTCATAGTAGGAATGTAGTTTTTCCGTTTTGCAAATTCTTATATTTCAAGAAGCCGCTTCTTTTTTAGTGTATTTGTTATTTTATCGCGGTTCACAATTCGAAGTGATTTGAATGATTTTTCATCGATATAGATGAGGCTTCGTGAACTTTTCAGTTAACCCAACATTTTTATATAATATTATTTTGAATTTCTATATATCTTCCTTTAAGTCCATAGGAAAATGCTGACTTGTCCAATTTAAAATATCTTAACTTAAATTGCTCCGAACAATTTAATTAAACATAAGCATAAAATTGTAATAACTTACGTCTGACCTGAATATACGATAAACTGATGTGTTTACAATTAAAACTTTTAAGCGGTCGCATAATATATAATAAATAATGTATAATATATGTAAGTGAGCCAATGGATGATGGGTTATTATGTTTACTTAACGGCATGTCGAACGCTTTTATTGATTTTTGTAAATTAGTTAAAATTTCAAAGGCAACGAGTTTATTACGTGTCACTTACGCGTACACTTACTTCTCATATAAAATCAACAAAACAAAAACGAATAAATTTTATAGACAGCGTTAACAGTGCGCTTATTTATAGCCGTTTAGTGTGTCCATCGTATTGTAGAAAAATTATTCTGACAACAGATGCTGTTGATACCTGAGAAGAATTTACTATGAAACTGTAATGGCTTAACTTTTAATAACTGCACAGATTTTCGTGTCCGTACATAATATGTATAATTATTTCGTTAGCTTAAAGTAAATTTTAAAAGTTTTATTTATGTAAAATGAATAAGTACTTTATTGTTGCTTACAATATTCTCAGTTGTTGTTGTTGTTGTTGTTCTTGTTGTTGTTCTTTATTTAGTTTAGTTCTCTAAGTTCGACTACATTTTCTTTACTTTAGAATAACTAAACAAACACTTGTAAAAACTACATCTTCTTATTCTTCTTCTTCTTCTTCTTCTTCTGCTATAGTAGTTTCCTTTCTAATCTCGCTATGCTTGCAAGTTTTCATATAATATATTAAGCTTTAAATCTGTATCAAAATCCTGCTCTAAGAAGCAACTTTTCGCTTACAAAATAACCAACTAATCCTAACATATTTAAATAATAAACTATAAAAAACACTGGCAAAGGTTATAAACATCTCTCCCGAAATGTATGCAACAAAGAAAACAGTTGCAAATGTGAAACATCAACTTTGTAGGTTTATGGGATTGTTACATATTTGTGTGTGTGTGTGTACGTGAGTAGAAACGGGGTAAAAGTAAAAGGGAAGCTAAGAAGGAAAGAAACGAAATTCCGATACACAAAAAAAAAAAAAAAAAAAAATAGGGAAGAAAATGATAGGAGGTGCGGTTTCTTGTACACTTTCAAGGCGAACGAATTGCGAAAGAATTGCTTAAACATGAGACGGGTAGGAAAACCTCAAAAAGTGTATGTTTCTATTTTATTACTAAACCACTCAAAACAAACATACATATAAAGTAGCGCAGACTGACAAAGAATCGCATGCTGTATGTGTTTGTTTTCCTCCTCAAAACTTGTTGTTTAGGGTTTATTTAGTTTTTCGTATGGATTTCTTTTTTTGTCGACAACCTTTGTTTTTTGTTTTCATTTTATTTTTCTTACTTTTTTACTATTTTTACTTTTCTTTTTTCGCTTTTATGTACAGAGTTTTGATAGCACAGTCTGAGTTGTCAGTTTTATTAAAAGATATGTTTGAAATTTCATTTTTCTTTTTATTTTTTCTCTCTCTTTGTTGTTTCGTTTATATGTGACGCTGTTTATTGTGGGATAACGACATATGTACGTACATAGCTGGACTCACTACATAGTTATTATTACACTTCTTTTTTTTTTCGTTTATTTTATAGATAAAAACAAAAAAAAAAAAAAAGAAGCGAATTTAAAAAGAAAAGAAAGAAACTTTTCTTGTTAGCTTCTCTGTCTCAAAGTGCAAATTTCGCCGCCAACCATAAGTATAAGAAAAGTGAAAAATATTTTTTCATTCACATTTTCATGTTTAAGGGGTGTTTTTGTTTTTTTTGTTTTTTTTGTTTTTTCAAACGCTCTGCTATGCGCTCGTTGTATGCGGTGCTATCTGAAGAAGCTGAGCTGCTGTTGCTTATCAAAAGCGCGAATTATGAAGACTTTAGCCTTTCGCTTTTGTCACAAAAGCAATTTAAGCTTTAAATGGAAAATTATTATAAATTTGTTTTTTTACTTAGCGCAAGACTTTTGTTAGTCTTTAATGGATGAAAGAGCTAGTAAAGTAGCTTAAAATAGTATAATAATTCATATGAATCGCTCGCAATCAATACACTATGAACTGTGCATGCTCTTAGCTCTCGCGGCCTTATGACATAATATAATATAAAATGATGTTATTACACATATTGTACATAACATTATGTTTCGTTATTATATCAGATCGCATCAAATGTATTTTGAATACACAAATACCCTCTGACCGGGCATCGCAGTTATAGCAGAGTTTGACGACACCGATGTACATGTACATACCCTGTACATCTTACACCTCACAGTTTTGTGTTGTTCAAGGGGAAAACAAAAAGGCAAAAAGCGTTAAACGTTTCGGAAAAGATGTTGCGGCTTCAATTAATTTCAATACTTTCAACCAATCAATCGAAATTTTTATATAAATTATTATCGCTTTCATTTCCATATCTCGTCCACATACGTTTATTCAATTTATCTATGTAAATATAATATAATATAATATGTTTTTAACAGGTTAGCAGGTTAGCTCTTTAACTGTTTTAAGATAATTTATGCGATATATTAGATGTATTAATATTTCAATTAATATGATGGCTTCTTATTGCTACTACTTATTTGTTTACAATGTTTTAGCTATGTTTATATTTGCATGTGTGTTTATATATTATTTTCAAGTTTGTATACATGCACATTCAAGCATGAATATAAGCATTTATATATTAACGTAATGCAAGGCACATGCATTTTCGACCATAGGCATAATTTAAATTTAATTAGCATATATGTTTACTTACATTGCATAAATATATGCTTTATAATATGTGTGCGCATAAATAAATAACAATTGATTTGTTTAACCAAAAATGGCAGACAATAAAGGCAATCACTTATTATCATATTCTGCATATAAGAAATTTATTAATTTTTTTTTCTTAACAGTTCATGCTCTATCTCATCATCATATGTTACAGCAGCAGTATTAACATAAGTAAATAACTGATTGTTATAAAGCATATATATATATATATATATATATATATATATAAAGTTAACTACGAATACTATAAACAAAAGTCGATAAATACCAAGCGTTATATAAAAATATTAAACCACTTTTATAAAAACTTTTCTCTTTTTTACCATAAACGGAAGGATGTAAGAAATGGAGGTAACGTTAACATTACCCTTTAAGAGTCTCTTTGGTGCCACAACCTCGTTTTTTTTTTTTTGCTTATATACGTTCTCTTTTGTTCTCAGCTTTTTATTCTTTTTTTGGCAATTTCCGCTCGTATTCCTTATTTTCATTGGCATTATAAAATTGTTCTTTCTTGTTCAAAATCAAAAAAAAAAAAAAAAAAAAAAAAAAAAAAAAATCATAAATAAATATTTACATAGACTCCCTTAGTTACCGTATAAATGTTTCCATACGTATGCAAATCTTCTTAGCTTGTATTAAAAAGCCATACAAAGCATATATATATATATATATATATAAAGTGAACGGTTGCTTATGTGTTTGAGTATTTTTAGAAAAATGCATTGTGTAGTAGTTGCCATCGAATCCATGTGCTTGTGTCATGTCAGTTATTTCAAGCAAGTAAAGGAACTTACTTACCATCCGTAAGCGTTGGAAACCGTAATAAATTTGTCATTACATATGCCATTTATTGAAATTTTCATCCAACCTACCTTACATATTTACATATGGCTTTACACTTATAATATATATATAAATAAATATACATATATATATATATATATATATATATGTATATATATAAATGTTTTCTCCTAATGTACTTACTTGGCGCTATTAAAAGAATCAGTTGAAAATAGGGCGAGAATTATTTAGGATCCTATCTGCCCGACTTGCAAAAATAAATCGTAATATCTTTAATTATTAAGATAAGAAATAGAAGATAAGAAAAAGATAAGATAAGAATATTATTATTATTATTATTAATTTCGCCAGGGAAATAAATTCCAAGACTAAACTCTTAAAAGCACTAGCATCTAAGGCTATCAGCCTTTATTAAAAACTCTACCGCACTTGAGATTCGAACTCACGACCATTGACTTGCTAGTCGAGATTCCTCGCCTTCGGCGACTCAGGCGGATAAGATAAGAGTAAAATCATTTAATAAATAAATAGATTGATCTGAATATTATCCAAGAAAGTTAACAAAGTCTACGAAGAGAATAAGAGTCGAAAGTCTGTTGCAATATTTTAAATATTAGCACGAAAGCAATGCGTTCCATTCGCTCGGGGCTCGCTTTTTGGGCAAGTGTTCACTTGACGTTATATCTGCAGTTCCCCACTTAACGCGAACTTGATGCGAACTGGGCCTGGATTGAAAATTATGTGTCATGGGAGGCATCTAAAATTCAGATACGATTTTCTTACTTTTATTTTCTAATGCAAATATCGCTTACTTGCCGCTCAGTTATGTGTTCAGTTTTATTTCATCGTTAACACTCATTTGTTTGCGAAGTACATATGGAAAATTTGCGGCAATGGTAATTGAAAGATAGAATAATAAACTGATTTTGCTTACTATCTGTGTCATAACTTTGTCTTTTACATTTAAGTTATTCCGCCCCAACAAATCAAGTGAATCCAATTTTTATATATATATATATATATATATTATATGTGCACAGATGTACACGTTTATGTCATTTCAAGTTTTATTTTTATTTTTATTATTTATTTCTCTTTTTCAATTTAACACGAAAGCCTACTTAACTGAAGGGGGGGGGGGGGGGTTGCCATTTTGCTCGGCCATCATTTTAGCAAAGAGTAATTTTGAAAGCTTGTATTTAATTGCATAAATGTCAAGGATAAATGTGACAAATTCAATGTGACAAATACGAGAACGAACGATTGACTGATAGTTTTTCACGTGAAGCAAAAATTTCCCGTCAAAATTAATCCTCATTTGTTGTAAAATTCTGGATAACATTAATTTTTCGGTGAGATTCATTATTCGAATTATTATGTCCGGTCAGGGTATTCCTTTATTCAAAAAAAGACTTAAATTATTAAAAAACACATTTTCTTTCTCTATAACACTGATGGGGTTTGTCTCACTTTTTCTACTTTATGAAGCGTACACGTGAGCAATTAGTAGAGAACCTACAAAACGGATATATTCTCAATTTATGTTATGCTGTAAGCGGTTCCCTTAAACGATTTCTTTGCATGCAAGAATTTCGAGTATTTTTCCAAAAATTTGGACCCGATATCTTCATCTTTGCGATCTGGAAATTATTTGTTATATACGTCACTCAGTTGGTCAGGCGGACAGATGGACCGACAATGGGATGAGAATATAAACACCTTATAGCATCTGAGAAGCTTCCTTCCGGGAGTTGCAAAGAATTTTTTTGACAGAATGGATAGTATAAACGAAGTGCCCGCTAGCAGATGGCTTCGTTCCCATGATTACAATATATGGCGAGATCAACAGAAAACATTTCACATCACGTTTTAGAAAAAAGGTGCCGTTCATTTAAAAGAACTAACTAATTTTCCACACTCCCCGGATACAAAGGCTTTTGTCGAAGATTTATCTACGCTCGCTAAATAATTAAAGATTCGTATATTGCCGTTCATTCCTTACATTTTCTTTATTGAACACTCACACACCCGCATTAACTGTTTTACTAAAGATTATCTTTGATCGAACTTTCCTATCCCAAAGCTCACGAGCGGTTGTTAAACTTTGTAAGTAAAGTAAAGTAAATGCCAGTTAATCTGACTGTAATTGTGTGTTTGTGGATACGACATGTACTAGGACGCGTCGAATGGTTTTTTTTTCTCTTTGGATTTTTCAAGCCTGACTTCCTACATTCAAAACAATTTGTCATAGAGCTATTTGGACGTTGTTACAGCCTTCACTATAAGATATATTTCTCGACACTTACTTTACTGCTTTGTGTTTTAATCTCCACTGAAGTATGGGGATATGTTCATTTTGCGACAATGTTTGTGATATCCATTCATAAGGAAGTTTCAGAGATCGTGAAAAGTTATATTCTTGTTAAATTCTTTTGATAGAAATCAAATTCCAATCAGTCTAAGCAATCTGCCCATCTGTTCGCTTCCCTGTCTGCTTAACGTCATTGGTAGAAGTTCTCTTTAGCATAAACATGAGGATATTGACTTCAAATTTTGGCAAAAATATTGGAACGCAATTCAGCACGCAGTTCAGGACACACCAATAGTGAAACACAAATCCAGAATATGTCTGTTTTCGAATGAAAAAAAAGAATGAAAGTTTTGCTCTTTACTCATAAACTATCATGTATAGAACGGTAAACATTTACATGCATATACTATAGGTGATCCTACAGAATCTGCACAAAAAGAAATAAAATCGAAGCCTTGAATCTTATAGGGATTTGGAGAATTAACTTTTCTCAAGTTGTTGCTCTTATCTAAAGGCGATAACAGGTATAAATTCCTTAATTTTCTTATTTTTTTTATCGATTAGTTTCTGTTATCTGTAAGGATTATTTCCGATCCGATCCGATAAAAAATTTTTTTGTGTCCACTCTTAAACTCTGCGCTTTTCCTTTGAAAGCGAATTGAATGAATAACATAAATGACCCGTTTAAAGCCGCAGGCGGGCCCAAGTTGCCAAGTATCGATAGCGAGAGCAAGAAAACTCTGCATACAACGGCAACAAAACTGATTGAAAGCGGTTCCGTATTGGCGGCGGAAAGCGGATTGGCGGCGGTTCCACACTTGGAAGAGTACCGAAACATAATTGCGGGCTTTGTGATAATAATATACAAGTAGAAAGTGCACTTTCCTTGCTCGTTAACCATTGTAAAACAAACCGTAATAAAAATCGTCCCAGAAGTTGGAGAAATGTCGGGTGCAAGATTGCTCTTAAATGCACAAAAAAAAAAGAAAAAAAAAAGAAGAGATTGAAATGGTTAGTTGAAGAAAGGACGACTTTCTCTCTTTCAAGACGTGTGTGAAGTGCACTCACTGCGGCGAAAATCAAAATGTGAAGTACCTTATGAAATACCGTAACTAAGTACAGTTCGAGTCCAGCCCGTCAGGTAAGATATTAAATAGAGAATATGTGTCTTCTTCTTCATTAAGTTTAAGACCATAAAACTATTTCGTCTATTCAAATGTTTGTTGACCGTTTTTCATTTATGCCCGCAACTCTTCGAATTGACAAATTCGTATCTGAGATTTTAAGATCGCCACTGTCACGTCGCGGTTGATCGTTTTTTTGGAATACATTTAAGGAAATTTCCTAAAAAAAGTTCAACAGTGCCTAAGATAAATTTTATTAAAAATATGCTATTTTTTGTACACGAATCGATACCAGTAACGCGAAAGGCTAGAAGTAGACCCGCCTTTTTAATATCGATCCATTCGGAATTAAATATCGAATTTTTAACAAAATTATGACCAAGTTTGCTATATGCGAAGACCATGTTTCGAATCGTATCGAAAGTCACTTTGTGAAGACCCATTTACCGATTTTTTATTTTTCGCGAACAGTCTGTGAAAAATGGTATTTTGACACGTTAAACGATTGTACAAAATTAGGATGGGATCTGACCATCTATTGAACTACCTCTCACATAAACGTTTTAACAAAAGTTAGCCTTTATACTAGATATGCAGTCGATATGTTTGTATATATGTAAGATACACGTTATTTGCATGAAAATGGTAAAAAGTATTTTATTCGAAATACTGTCCTTCGGTAGCTGTGTGACAGTTTGAGCATATCACGGCTGAAAAGAGACAACTGTTTTTCGTTTAAATTTGATGCAAAGGAATGGTAATCGTTTAGAAGGACTCAAGGGTGGTAGGAAAGCCACGACGAATGTCATGCAAAAAATTACTTTTTGTTGTTCTTTATGATGTATTCGGTTTCGCAGTGGATGTGTCCATGAATATCGGCGACTGGAATTCTCAAAATAGATGAACTGTTCGTACTCAGGTAATATGCGATGTGGAAAGTACTTTCTCTTCTATTGTTCGGGCAAAGAAAAAATACGGTCGGCGAATGTTCTATACTTCCAGAGTACAGACTACATCACAATTGCATTGTTATAAAAAGAATGTCTGACATGCGTCGGTATTACGTCTGGTTATTCTTGCCCGAAGTTAGACGCATACGGTCTCTACATGTGGTGTAAGGGCCATTAATGGGCAAATTCCGATTTCATATTTACGTAGACGATATGATAACAAAATCATATTTTTACGATTTTAGGATGAAAATTGGTTCAGTGTACGGATCTAACGTATAAAATTGGAATGCTAAATTTGGACTAAATAAACCTATTTTTCGAACCTGCTCTACGCGAAGAGTCGTCATGAGAGATGTGTATTTATTCGTCTTTAACTTTTTGTGACAAAAAATTGATTAAAACTAGAAAGTTCTTTGACGAACATTTGGTTTTCCTTTATTACTTTTTTAAACGATTAGTATTCTTAGCATTTTTTTTTTTTTTTTTTTTTGCATTTGCTAGTGTTTTGAAAGTATTTAATGATCGGTTGTGATTCATTCTAGTTTGCGAAACACAAGATTGAGGAATTGCGTATATTGTGTGAAAGGCGTGTAACGTATGGGAATTCATATGGATAGCTCAAGAAAATTGTGAAAGACGATATACCCCGAGAGTTTTTCTTAAACTATTTAGAAGAAAGCTTCATTTAGTTTATGTCCGGATTAATAGGTGGTTGCATGTATTTTGATCAGCGACATCCATGTGTGAAAACGATGAAGTAACGCAAAGTATCAATGTACACAATAGTTAAATTTGATGATTTTGATGACCTTTCTCTATAAAAAGGAACAGTTTCCCATTTAATGAGTTACTCCGTGTATATCGACTCCAATTATGGGACGGTCATAATTGCATTTTCGAGATTAATTTCTTTTGTTGCTTTATTTGCAGAAATCTGCGGGCGAAGCCGTTCACATACTTTTAAAAATTTATGGTAATACTGCTCCATAATATCCCAATTGCCGGTTTCGGTATTAAAAGTGGTTTAAAATTGATGATATTTATGTCAATGACAAAGAAAGGCCTGGAAGCCCAAAAAAGTTGCAAGACAATGCATTGCAAGACTTATTGGACAAAAACTCAGGTCCAGCTTTTAAAGAACTTTCGAATACCTTAGCAGTTGATAAAGCAACTGTTTATTTGTAGAAATTCACATGCGATGGGAAAGCTCCCAGAAAGGAAGGAGGCTACCAAATGGCTACCAAACGAACTGAACTGTCAATGTCAACGTCAATGTTTCATCGCGGCATCCCTATATTGCCCGAAAGATGAGTAAAAGTTGTACAAAATGATGGAACATATTTTTATTAATATATATTATATTGTGGCAATTTTTCTCAAAAAAACGCCTTTTAAGTGAAAAAAATGATCGAAATACATGCAAGTGCCCAAAATTAAATTTTTAGCCAATTTACTGACTATAAAAGCTAATAAGTTCGAAAGAAATGCTAATTGCAATAAAAATAGCAGACGTTCGCTAGATCGTCATTTGATCAGTGAATGTTCCCTGCCAAGATAGGGATCATAAAATGATAGCGATTGTAGCGGCGGGGTAACGATCTATATAAATCAGGTAAATTTAATGCTCATTACTGTAGATTTGTCATTATCTTGATAATATAAATTTTAATTGAATTTAATTTACGAAATAATCCCGAATAATAATGAAAGGAATTAATTAACGGAGTTTCTTGCCTTTTCGAAAAGTTTTAAGTTAAACTTCATAGAAAATTTTAATTTGATTTTTTAAATTTACTTTCAATTTTTGTTGACTTTGTTGACTGAACACGCACTAGCTTGATTCTAGAATAGAGAACTTGTGTATTCGAGCTTAAAATTAATTGAAAAATGATAATTCATTATGCCATCATTCATTGTACCATCTACTCTTAGGGCAGATAGATGTACGAAAGTTACATTTGCTTTCGTTTTTGTTACCATTAAGTTAAGTACTTTATTAGGGGGGGAGAAAAATGTGTGCATAAATTTGCATTTGATACGAAACTTGACAAATGAGATTTTTTGAAAACTATGCACACAGTTTTTATGCGTAATTATGTTTAAACAATGCTTCTTAATGATTATAAAAGTAGGCACGCCCCGAACTTCAAAAATATTTAAAGCAATGTTAACATTAGCAATTAACGTTCATTATTTGCTGCCTTATCTCTCTCTCTCTCTCTCTCTCTCTCTCTTTCTCTCTCTTTCTCTCTCTCTTATATTTCAATTTAGCCGCCTACGACGCGGAACATAATGTGTACATTGTACGTATATAACCGGTATTATGCTTTAGTTTTACACGATATTTAATTAGCATTTAATTTAAGCTGAACACGTAAAACTTCAACGACACCTTTTTAAACGGGTAAAGTATACAAACCAGGAAAGTTGCTTAATTCAACCTGCATAATGTTGAAAATTTGTTTGGCAGAATGGTCAACGGTTGTTATACCTACTACTACTACTACTACTACTACTGCCATGCTAGTGAAATACTCATTTGTAACTGTGCTATCCGTTACTGTGACAGGAAATACAACGTCTACAACAACAATAACCATATAAATAGGAATTTTGCTCCTGTGCTAATGAAGAGAGCAAGAAAACCTTCTTCGTATATTTTTTTTATTTTACCTGACGTAACGTAACCTCCTCTAACACATACAATAACTAAAAATAAAAAAAAAACAAAAATTAGGAGCAGAGGTTAACAAACGACTATGTAACCAGATTTCCGTAATTCATAAACTCCTCTGAATTTCGTGAAACATCAACGAGACGCAAACGGGCAACGTTTCATAATTAATGCTAACCTCCTAATGCTCCCTTAAGGACATTGCAGATCAGCTAATTCTGCTGGTCTGCTTCGGATTATGGATAATAATTCTTTGACCGATCTATGATATGTATATATTATAAAAAAAAAAAAAAAAAAAAAAAAAAAAAAATAAATAAATAAATAAAAATGATTTAAAAGAAGACGAAGAAGTAGAAGAGTTATTATAAAACGATGGACATTTAACCTTAAAACAACAATCATCAATGTATACATTTGTAGGTACATGATATATGCGCCCGATCAAATTTATATATGCTATGTGTGTTTCCATTTCGATGACGTGCATGCGTAAAGTTAAATAAATTAAGTTGTCTATGTGCAAAAACATGTTCATGATAATAAAACGCATATATATATATATATATATATATATATACATACATATATATATATATACATACATTCATATATATATATATATATATATATATATGAATATAAGAGAGAGCATCTGTGCATATAGGTGTTGTCTATATAAACCTATGAACATGCAATTATTTTGTTGAAATTGCTCAGACTATAAATTCCATTGTAGTACCAAAAGAGAGTTGTTAATTTAATTGTGTGGTTTTCATTGTTGGTCAAACATAATAAAAACATAAAAACGTCCAGATTCAACCGGCCCTTATGGTAATGAAAGACACATTGATAAATTAAAAAAAAAAAAATAAATAAAATGAAAAAAAAAAAGGAAATTTTTACAATTTTTTATTATATATATATATATATATATATATATTATATTATATTATATAAACTTGAAATGAATGTTTATACCCTAAACCAATTATGGTGCAGGCTGTATTAAGTTTTTGTATATATATATGTAATATCCAGAAGGACTTACAGTAGATCTACATTTATTCTTATAACGATCGATTCAGAATTATTTTCAATCGATTACCGGTTTCGATCGAATTATTTTGAGCTTGTCTATCTGTCTATCTGTCCATTAGAAATGCAGTGTTAGTCTGATGTCGGCGCATGAAATTTTGTGTTCCATCTACAGGTCGTTATTATTTAAATATTTTGACAAAGTTTAACAGTGTACTGACGTATTTTGAAACAGCGATGAACGCTATTGAAAATGGATTTTGATGGGATTAACTTTATGGCCATACCTCATATAATGTTCTATTTTGGAAAAGTTCTTATATGAAAAAATTTTCGCAATTCGTAGTACTTACCGGCAAAAATAAATAGAAAATAGTATTTTCGACATAAAAGATGTATATGAAAGATGTATTTGGATTAGATAGGCCAATAATTGAAGCCCCAACCATTAAACGAATCCTATTTACGGCAAATAAATTGAATTCTTTTTAATATTTTATGATAACAACTCGTCCATAATAGTCAGTTATGGTCAGCAAATTAATTGTGCCACATGTAGATCAGATATGTCTATATTTTGTATTTCGTTCCATATAAGCGCTCGTATCAATAATAATCATTTATACGGTAGTTAAGTTTAACCTTTGCCATCACGAATATTAGGGTAAACGGTGAATGGCATTTAACGGCCGGGTATGACCGACTATAAGATTGTATTTTTTATTTTGTCCCGCTTTATTTCAATTGTTCATAATATAAAAACTTTTCTTATATAGACGATATGTTTAATGATAAGCACTTCTTAAATTGTAGCTCAATAGAAAATGAAAACATTATCTTGAATTGGCGGAACCATTATTCTAAACGAACCCTGACGAACTGCGAACAGTCAAATAGAAGACAAAGCAAGCATGCTGCCTATTAATATCGTCTTTTTCATATTGAGTTGCTATTTACGTCACTCTGGCCATAGGGAAATAGGGAGCAACTTTAACTAAATTTATCGCTTTTGCATTCTATATGCATATAGTATGTACAAGATCAATCGGGCGAATTGTTTCATTCGCCTGATCATCGATAATTTAGTATGTATTAAATAATTGCGGGTTCCATCACACCAGCTCAGACCATTTTAAATGATAAGTAATGAAAATGCATATACAATACGATGGATTTCATTAGTTTTCAATATATGTAGTACAGTAGTGAAAATGAATTGGTAGGGGTTCAAAATTGGACATAGCTGAGAAAAATTGTGAAAAATTTCATTTCTGAATGACTGACTAACTTTGTGAGATAAACAGTAGCGATAATAATACCGCCCTTAATACGGGCGGATGAAGAAAAGGTGCTAATATCATGTCAGTGTTTTCTTATTCACTATACATTGCATCTATATTCGAATGGTAGGGATAGAGGAAATTAACGTACACATACTCATTTGATAATGATTTTGATGGCAAAGGATTACTATTCAGAAGGGCTTAGCAGCACTTAGTTTATCTACTGCGTAGCATTAAGAACTTACCATTCACTTATTTGGAGTTGCGAACGAACATAATAGTTTCTTATACACCATTACGGTATTTATCGATAGCTGTTTCGATTAATTTCGAAACTGCATTAATTTCGAATAGGAACAACTTAAACACAAGTAAAAGGAATTTATTCGATCGTGACTGAAGCCTCTATGCCCATCACCGTCCTAAAAAAGGTTAAAAGAAAAAGGAAAATAATTATATTTTCATACTCTGTGTTATTGGATGGGCACGGCTGATTTTTTCCAAGTTCAGAATAAAAGTGTAAATTTATGTGGTGTACGTGTTGTAATGTTTATGAGTAATAAGGAAAAAAGATAAAACGGGGCAGAGGTGTTCACAGTTTTTATTACATAGACGTGCGGGCATTATAAAATTCTGTTCTTTGAAAGGTTCGGGTCATTTTCAAATTCTTGTACAAGTTTATAGACGATGTCTTCTTTTTTGCAAACGGCGAATACATAGGTTCGCAGTCGGACAGATTCGGAATTTGATACTGATCAAGAATGCATGTACTTTGCGGGATCTTTGAAGCTTCGTTCTGAACGTTGGGATGGATAAAAATAGACGAATGCAGGAAAAATTCACAAAAACATCTCATTAAGGTAATAAAAAAAAATTCATTATAACAATATATCCAGATACAAATTGTCGGCTATCCATTCCCAAGTTGGGTAGGTATTACTTTTGTCATTCTATTGGGAACAAACGTAATACGTCAAGCTCGTTTTACGTGCAACGCATATAATATTTCTGAATATTGCTACGGTTCTTATTAAGCTTGTTTACTCTATGATATATTTTTCTATAAATTTATTTTTGAAATCATGGGTCGCAGATTATTTCACAGACGGTGTCGCAAGACATCAAGTGCTCTTAAGGTGTATAAAAATAACGGAATGATTCTTAATTAAACTGCTACAAAATCGCGATTTTATAATTACGAGCTTGGAAACGAATTTGTTACCCATACCTTACATCAATTGTGATACACTGGTATATTAGGTTTCTTCGGACGTATGCATGGACCCAGCAGTATCCGCGATAGACCCACCATTTATTGTGACGACTGATTTAGTATTACTTTCTGAATCGATCTAACCTTGTCTGTCCGTTTGTCCCTCTAATTTTCCCTTTTTTCAATCTATAGATCGTAATTTTTGAGATGTGTTGATGAAATTTCTTACATTGACGCGAAATGATTCGGAGCAGAGTCCTTTTTCGATCACTTTCAATTTGGTGCCTTATTTTGAAATTCGTTTTATGAATATGTGTAGGGTGGTGTAAGGTGTTGAATGGTGCGCCTATTGTGTTTTTATCTAAACGATTCCTTAATTATTTGCAAATGACATCCAAAGGATTTTTTGTGTGGGTTGAATACTTTAGGTAAAAAGGATAGGTTTTTCATTTGAATGAAATCGCTATTCAAAACTACTGAAAACTTTAATCGCCTTTATCTCAAAGCTATGTTTTTTGGGCTAATCGTTTATCTATCACAAATGTCTTTAATTCGCCACCGTTTGATATCAAGCATCACAGTCACAATTTCTACTTGATTTTATTGATCGATTTTTATGCCGATTTTTGGTAAATTGTTTTTTTTTGGAAAATTAAAAATATTTCCAAATTCAAAATTTGAATCAATGTTTGATAGTATTGTATTTTAAAAGCTTTTTTTATTTTGTTGTTGTCGATAGGAAATCGCAACTTTTGAGAATACGCCTGAAGTGCTGCTACGAAAAAGTGTAGTTTTCTATTTGCGAAAACTGCATAGCCGTCATTTAATTTTTGAAAAATTAAAAAAAACAATTTTTAAATACTTTAATAAAATGTTATCTAAACCCAAATAAAATTTTTGTCTCAATAAATATTTAGATAAAGTCAAGAAAGTAAATCCGAGAATTATCCTCAGAAGGTAACGTTATCAACACGCAACGTAACAACGCAAGCACGGAAAGCTAAATGAAAGTACGTACGTACGCATATATGTATCAAAATTGAAATTGAAGATTGCAGCATAGATTTCACTGATGGGATGAAACACATTAACAATTAAAATGTAATATGTAAGAGAATTTGCTAAAATTCCCGGGAATTTCCGTAGAGGATTAATAAAAATATCAGAAAGAAATATGATACTCGCGATTTCTTTCCAAAACGTTTATAGGCAAAGGATTTGCTTGAGACAAGGAGAGAGTTGAATTTTTCTGTCGATTATAAAGGCTTTTGCGGATCGCTATTGCCTGAACTCCCGCCGAATAAAAACGGAATTAAGTGCTACAAATAAAAAAAATAAAAAAAAAAAAACAATGAAAAATAAAAAAAGGATTTGAATATATATTGTTTATCAATAGTTTACGATGCTTGGTAAACAATTATTTATTTATAAAAAAAGAGAGAAAAAGTAGTCGAAAGTATTTGCTAAATCTGCAACAACAATTTATGTAGAAATGTTACCGTTCGGTCTAAGATAAGCTATAATTTTCATATTTTTGCCTCAAAGTTTGCATATCTAAGGTTTAAGGTGAACATAACATTTTTACTTTGGTTTGGTATTCATTTGCACTCAATTTTCCAGTCTCTTCTAGTCTTTCTCCCCTCCCTGAACCGGTTTCTCTTTGCTTCTCTTTTTGTTCCGTGTTAGTAAATGTGAACATAGTTGTTTCCGTTTCCTCTTAGAGTATATATTAAATGTAAAGAGATACCCTCTCTTTCTCTCTCTTTCTCTCTGCTAGTCTTTCACGAACAACCATAAGGGTTTTATAGACTATAGTGTAACTTTTGTTATTACTGTTACTACGTTGTTATTATTGTTTTCGTTGTCATTGTTATTAGTATTTATTTGCTTTTCTGACCCAAGAATATTTGTTTTTTTTTTTTTTTTTTTTTTTTTTTTTTTTTTTTTTATATTTGTTTGTCCCAAGAGCAATAAGTTTGTTTTTATAATGTACTATGTATCTGCATACGAAAATTTCTGTTTATAATCTTGATGATAGTGTGTTTGTGAAAACTTATCACCGTAGAGTATAAGATTTTTGTAAATATTCCGATTTTGATTTTTAAGAATTTTAAATATATTCCAGCTCTTCATAGACTGTCGTCTAACTGTTTATTCATTACTTGTGTACAGCGTGTCAAGTGTAAAGTGTACAAATTAATTTGTTTGTTGAAGAAGACAATTCGTAATATTGTAGAAAGCCTATAGTACTATAGTCTGATACTAAACGGACACGATCTGCTTGCCAAGTAAATAAAATATATGAACTACTCAAGTGTAGAGAATTATGTTCAGCCAGAGCTTAGAATGATTCAGCTCCATCTTGGATATTAAGTCTTTCATAGCGAGATTTTTGTAATAAAAAAATTTTATTTTATTTTATTTTTTTCCAACTTTCTGTCGTGACAATCGTTCACGTTAGTTCCAATGCAGTTTGCTACTACGAGAGGGCAAATATCGAAAATATTTTGTGGAAACATTTACTTTTTCTATGTACTATAATCACTGCAATCTTCTTCGCACAAACATGCCTATGAGTTGTTAAGCGTGCTCATATGTCTATTATAAACGCTTGCTTGCTTGTTGATATATTTTCTAGATAAAGAGGTTTTGCGTTGCGTATGTGGAACAAAAAACTTTTCCTAGTCTTATCTAGAAGAGTTATGGCGACTTAAGGGCTCCAAAAGTAGGCTTTGAAATTTAAAATATCCATCTCTTTCCGTGTTGTTGTTTATGTCCAACCTAAAGATGGCAATTTTTGAGATATTTTGATGAAATTTGATAAGCTAACGTCTTTCGGTGAAAGAACAAACGCTAGCGAAAATACTTTAGATTCGGTCACGTTTTCGATCATTTCCCATATAAAGACTTTTTTTGAAATAAATTGCAAAGTTTCAACATTTCTTGGCAAAAGTCGCCGAGTAATAATAGCATTTCAACATTCCAAACGGCCATGAAAAATTTGGTTCGGCAGTGGTATCGTTTTAAACTTTGTCATATATAACCAATCGCTACTACGAAGACTGCATTTTTATATGGTATAGCTTTCAATATTCCATGGCGAAAATGGATTGATTGGATTGTAAATTGTACAACAAAATCAAAGTAAACGCATTTGGACCACATATGCCAAAACGTTATGTGCCAAAAAGATTTAATTTTAAATGTTAATGTCTTGCGATGAAAATTGGTTCATGATTGTAATTTGCCATTAGAATTAAGGGAATTAAATTTGAACCATATGGGTTTTGATGTATTATTTGCCAAAACGTATGAATCTGTGATAGGCGAAGTGTTGTAGTAGGGTCCTTGTTGTTCATAGCGTTAAATATTTCAAAGTTCGTGACTAAAAAAAGAGATTGTTTACCTTGCTTGAGTTACTTAATTGGAATATTTTATTAATTACTTCGGATAATTGTGTGTATGTATGTAATGCATGTATGTCCAAGCCGAAATAACCATGACGCGAAGCGTTAACGTCGACAATTCATCTGAGTATCCCTCTGCAGGTCCATTTGGGCGATTAGACCGGTTAGGGTAAACGATGATTTTATTTTTTTAATCAATCAGTAATCAGAAGGCAAAAATCCATTTACCTAAATATCGTCAGTTTTAATGAAATGATGAATTCTCGGACCCATATAGAGAAACGCGATTAATCTCAAAAGACGTATCAATTTTACGGCGTGCAATTGAAATGCCGTCAGAAAGACGAAAATCGCTTTTAACTTGTGTTGCATGCAACATAAGTGTTACTCTCATGTCTATTATAACTTTTTCTCTCTCAAAAAAAAAAAAAAAAGAAAGAAAATGAATTTTAGATTTACTTTTCATTGTTTTGCTTGCTCAAAGTTTGTATATAAAAATCAAAACATACGCATAACAAAAACAAAAGACGCGCTAAGCTAACTTTATATTCTATTTCTTTTCGTTGCCTTTGTGCATTACGATCGAAGTCCTGTTCTGGTATCTCGTCACATGTTAAAAGTACTCTTTCATCTAAGGAATGTTATAACGATTTCACGATTTCTCTTTAAATGCAAATATTTAAATAAACGATAATCAAAATACAAGAATGTTTTCACTACGAAAAGTTTACCTATTTGAAAATTGCATTTTTGCTGGTGTTTTTTTTTTCCAAGTTTTCATTTTTTTTTTTTTTTTTCTTTTTTTGTGCTTTTTTAGCAGAAGGTTGTTCTTTTGATTTGATGGTAAGTTTTTTCTCAATTTTTATACCCATCACCGACGGATGAGGGGTATATTCATTTTGTCAAAACGTTTGCAACGCCCCAAGAGAAAGCATCAGAAACGCCACAAAGTACATATGTATTCTTGATCAGCGTCAAATTTTAAATCGCTTTCAGCATGTCCGTCTGTCCGTCTGTCTATCTGTGTAATGTCACTTTACATTTTGGCAGGAGCATTGGAAGTTCTCGCATGACGGGAGGGGGGTGGGGGTGGGGGTGGTTTAAAAAGGGGTCAAATCGATCGAAAGACACGCCCACAGCACCACGTAAACTGAGAATACCTCTGTTTCTTAGAGGGAATGAAAAATTTGGTTTTTTCCTCACTACTCATAAACCGAAGCAAATAAATTTACAAAAATTGAAAAAAAAAAATGTACCACGCCCACCCAATAATACTAGAGTATATCAAAATTTATTTATTTTACCAATACCATTGTAAGAAGCAAAAGCAACCTTCAAAAACCCCATAACATGTACAAAATCTTGCCCAGTTACAAACTTTGAAGGCACCTAAACACATGTCCGCCTGTTCGTCTGTCCATCTGTCTGTTTGCGTAGCTCTGTAGTGTTTATGGCAAACATTCTCACGTTAGCGAAAATGAAAAATTTGCAAATGAATTTGGAATTGATCTAAACTTTTCAAAAGGACACGCCTAGATCGCCCATAAGCCTCTACAAGGCAAAAACTTTTATTTTGAAAATAGACAAAAATCAACTGCACCCGCTTCATATTATAGAGCATAAGAATTTTGTTCTTTTACGCTTTTTGCCTCTTTCTGGGGTAAACGGTGCTGGGTATAAAAGATTCGGTCTATACCGAACTTAATTTTCTTACTTGCTTTGTTTAGGTTGTTCTGTTCTGTTAAGTTTAAAATTTTGCCTTTTATCGGCTAGCAATTGAATATATTTCGAGGAAGGTTTGTAGTTCGATTGCTTTTAAAACAACTAAACAAAAATAAATTAAATTATCGCTCAATAGTTGAATTTTTTTTCCCTCCCTCTCTTTTTTTTTTTTTTTTTTTTTTGTTTTATATAGCCCATTCGTTCGTCGGGCAGGTGGGTCTTCAATAGAAGTGTAGCAATTGTTGTTTCCCTTCTGCTTAGTCGTTCCGTAAAAGACATTATTTTCAATTTAATTAATTGCCATGTATTTGCAATATAAAGCATGAAGTTTTTCCTTTTCTTTACGTTTTACTCTTTTCTGTTTTATCGTTTTTGCATTCCACACTGCTTTCAATTTCTAAAGGGTAATTTTAAGTAAAGTTGAAAATAAAAATTATTATAATGTATTTTGAAAATGTTATAAAGCCTTAAAGATATCAATTTATTAAAACTGCAAGTAGCTTAACCCTAATCGTGCTACTCGCATTTATAACGAATCATACCACGATGAACTCATGTACGATGAATCTCAAAGTGGGAAAAACAACCCATTGGCTGCCCATAGTTAGACATTTTAAACAGGCATACACAGGGGCCATAAGTTTTTTGATTTCAATTTATATATGAAAAAAAATTGAAAAATTTTCAAAAATATATAAAAAAAAGAACATTCGCGGCGGTGCGTGCAAAAACAAAAAAAAAGGCTAAAAAACAAAAACTATATTTGCACAGTGCGAATGGAAATTTTTTATCGTGTGTCTAGTGAAGTTGATAGATAACGAACGCCGCGAAAAATCGTGAAATCAAAGGTGCAAAGGTGGCTTATGTTGCGCTCTAGATTGCGCGCTTTGATCAATTTGATATGAATGCACACACACACACACACACATATATGTATATGTTATTTATATGTGCTTTCAACTTCGTAATAAACTGAAAGACTCGGTAAGTGGCCCCAATAAGTTTTGTCTCATCTGCGGAATATTCAAGATATTTAAGATGTATAACGATATCCGTGATACTCTAAGAGTTTTCGACGCGAATTTCGCTTAAAAAAATTTGATAAAATCAAATATTGTTTTTTTTTTTGCTACATTCAAATAACTTTTTTTTACATGAGGCTTATGCCACCAAATTGCAATTTGTAGACTAAATGTTAATTTTGAAGTTGACTGTAAAATTAGTTCACACTTAAAGCCACAACGATATTAGTTTCACGCGTTATGGATAATAACGTGTACGATATACCTGCACGTATTATATGTGGAGTGTTGATGAAAACTGTTTAATTAGTATAGCAATTAATTTAATTGTAGTAGAAATGAGAAACGCAGAAAATACATACATATATAAATACATACCCATACATACATACATACATACATACATACATATATATGTAAATATATAAATATATACATATGCACATGAACAAAGTTTTATCCATATTGATATCAACATAATATATAACATAAATGTGCACATCTGTGTGTACCTTACCTATTTATTCAGGCAATTCATTTGTATACACTATGTATAGATGCGACAGTATGTCACATACAGTTCTAGCAAATGCTGCAATAATAGGAAAACTCTAAAACTAAAATTATGAAAATAATTAATTGTATACATATAAATATATACGTTTATATATCTATATAGTGCTTACCAGTGAATTTCATTTTCATTTTCAATTGCTTGTAACTTGTGTGCCATTTTGCTCCACCCGCTTGAATACATCTAATGCAAAAAAATTAGGCAAAAATTTAATGGCAGAATATCCGGTTTCTTAGAACGCTTTGTAATTAATGTAAACGTGCGCAGTCACAAAATTCTGTTCATTTCGAATTTTGCGGCGATTGATTAATTAGCATGAGAACATTATGCCTTCGGTTTTTTTAAATCATTTTACGGATAACATATACAAGTAGTTATCACAAATAGTGCGCTCAATATTTTCGTGATCATCTGTGACATTTACATTAAAGTAGTCGATCATCAAAGAGGCAAAAGAAAATGTTGTGCTCCTTGAGAAGAAGTTAAAGAAAATTTCTTTCTTCCAGCTATACTAAGTGCATTAACTTGGCTGTGCGAGAAGAAGTCTCCAAGAAGTCTCTTTGCACGTGGCTGTAGCGGGCACATATCCACTAGACTGCGACCACTACCTCAGCTCTTTCCATTTCTATACCGGACATCCCTCGAATGATTGGTAATACACAAAAAAAAAAAAAAAAAAAAAAAAAACACAAAAGTTCTAATAAACGAGTAAAGAAATTCTTCATAAAAATTTTCTCGTGGGTTCAAATCTCAAGTGCGATGGTAGAATTTCTGATAAAGGCGAAAGCCTTAGATGCTAGTTCTTTAAGACTCTACCCATTAGTCTTAGAATTTATTCTCTGGCTAAATGCATGATAATAATAATATAATATAATAATAATAAAATCAATTATACAGAAACAAATAAGCAAATTATATTCGGCGGGTTCCGAATCTCGCATACCCACTACTATGCTTTTCATATTCTACTCTCCAAGTTCTTTTATCTGACACCCATATCGTTCGTATTGTTAAGAACAATTCAGAATTTCTCACTGGTCAAGAGTATGTATATATATAATTTATTGCGTCTCTAAAGCTTCCTTTTGGGTGCTACATACATTATGGAACAAAAAAAATAAAATATTAGTATACCTCCATCTTACAGTGAGTGGTAAATATAAACGTTTCGTTTTTTAAATAAGTGCTTTGCACCCAGAGAGAAGACGAAGATTATTCTCTTCTAGTCTGAGTGTTGAGGAGGCTTTTGTATTTCTCACTTAATTGATTTCCTAAATCAGTTATAGATGCAAAGTTATCGTCTGTGGATTAGCAGTTTATGTTTAAAGTTAAAAAAATGCAGTGCTTCCTCCCTAAGTCTAGAGCTGAAAATTTGACTTATGAGAGTGTGACAGAAGGTGTAAAAATATTTCGTGTGCAAGCATGTGCTTTCCATTCGGCATCTTTCAAGTGCTGCATCAAAAAGTCTCTACGAATTTTTTATGGACAAGCCAGTTTTATGCGACTATGTGCGAGAAACCGCTTGTTTCTAAACACCTTAACCTTTTATGTATATTCCAAGTTGTCCTATTTCACACCTATATTGACGGGACACAGAAAATATGCCTGTACCTTGTCATCCGAATGAAATATGTGCGCAAAATTTTGCAGCATAATTGAACACTCGATCCGAGAAACCTCCCCACTTGTGTGGTGCCATGTGGTGAGGAATGTGTCCTTGAAACATCGACTGGAGATTTCCATGTCACGAAATCAAGCTAAATGAAAGTGTGCGAATAAAAGTAATTGCTTTTACAATCACTTCATACCAAAAACACACTTACACTTGCTTAGTTACGAACGATATACGTGTCAGATGAGATAAATTCGCATAACTAATATACTAAGCAATTTATAGGATATCACTTTTTGTTGGTAGGGTATTAGAAGTTGAATTAAACTGACGAAAAAGGCTTTTCGTTCGCTAAATGTTATAATTAGGAATTCGTTTCATGGAGGACACCGCGTCAAAGTTTGTCCAGGCAAACATGTACAAATCCTATTCGCTCACGTCATTCATTTATTTGGGTTTAATCGCGCATTTGTTTTGTTTTTTTTAAAATACATTTTAAAGTTATAATTAAAAAAAACAAAAAAAAAAAAAAACAAAAAGGCGTAAACACGCATCTATTTCCGAGTGAAAAGTTTTGTTAGTAACAATTAAAATTTAATTTGCGAGTAAATATTTGTAATCATTATTAGCAGCAAAGTGAATGCGAAATAAACGATTGTTTACCGAAATCCTATGGAATTGAAAACTATTTTCAAAATATGAATTATGAAAAAATGTTTCGATTCAATTACGTTTACCAGCTTATTAAAAGTATTTTTTTAAATTGTGTTGCTATTGTTGTTGTTGCACGGCTATAGCGGTTTGACGGATTTTTTTGATTAACCGGACAGAAAGGTGAGGTTTCTGCTTCTGCTGTACGTCAGCATAGACACACTCGGCGTCTGTCCCGCTTCGCGGAAAACAACAACGCAGTAACTCACTAGTACTTGACCTGACCAACTACTTACTATGGCAGACATTCATTTCGAAATATGAAATAAAATTAATTAAATGGATGTAACCCAACCTTATTTTCAATAATTATCTCGTGTTTGCCATTACTTTGTCGATTACCGCTTTTATGAGTATCCTAACGTGCCTATCCTAAATAAATTTGAAGGACTGCAAGCTAATCTAAAGGAATTGCATATTTTCAAATGGCTTTAAGAATCTGCATTAGCTGCGGAGAAGGTGAACATTGAAAACACTAATTCGCCAACTCGAGTTTACTTTGCAGGCAATTGTAGTGAGAATTTAATAGGTACCGATTTCGATTGGGCATATAACCGCTAAGCTGCGTTCGCTGCCTATCTCTTTCGTACTTATTTCTTACCGTTGCCGTGCACCGGACGTACATCACTAAAAAAAAAAAAAAAAGCAAAACAAGATGGCATTATGTGTCATCCGTCCCACGTCATATATGTATCTGTACGTAAGAGGTGTGCATAACTTAAAACTGATAATGTTTATGTTATTGTTACAAATCCGTTGGGGTACAGGTTAAGATAGACCCATAGATAAGCGAAGTGATGTAGGGTATCTAAAATTTTACCTTGCGCGACTATAATTTTCTTACTTATTTTTCTTAGAAATAATGGTAAGTCATTGGTATTGGTTTTCCCCGAATAAAGCACAAATTCTCAAGGATTTGATTTTCTAAGATTATTCGTGTTGATGGCGCAATAAGAGCCAAGTGGGTAAATATTAATTTTCCCAGGTTTACTTTTCACATAAATCTACAGGCCATCATTTCTACATGAAACCGTTTTTAAATCAAAATCTCATTTATTTATTTATTTATTTATTCAGCTATGATAAGGGGAATAAGTAATGTATATATTGAAAGGTAAGCAACGTAATAAAAAAAATTATCCCGATTCACAGCAAAATTATATAGAAATAATTCGACGAGCAGAAAAAGTGACACATGTATTGTATTACCAGCAAGAGGGTAGGGAGTATGCCAACGATGTATCCGTAAAGCAGCACTCTTGATGACGTGCATAGAGTCCAGTGATGGTTCAAGCAAAAGAGATTAGTATTACACATCATCATACATAGCAACCTGAAATGGGTTCTGAAGCTGGCAGTTTGTGCGGCAGTGTGACAAATAAATTGCTTCATAATCACCTACCAGGCACATTAAATGAGATTCTCTGAAGTAAAAACGGGGAAGATATTATACCTGTAATCAAATTTAAGCCCCAGCATCACGCGTCTATTTTCTAGTTTAGGAAGGTAGTTAGGAAGGCATCAATCTATCTTCATAAGACAGAAGCTCCAAATAGGAATATCAGCCTAAGCCCCGCATCGCAATAATTGAAAAGCGTCCTTCTACTGATTCAATTATGTCAATATGATGCTTGTAATTTGTTATCCAGACTATAGCACTATAGACGAGTATTCGAACAAGAGCAGTACAGGCAAACCTGTTTTTGTGCGGTTGATAGGGACCGCAGAAAAAAAACCGCACAAAAAAAAATATTCAAAAACTTCATAAATAGCTATAAGAAATAATTTTTCACAGCATATTAAAGAAAATTTTTTTTATGCGGTAGAGAGGGACCGCATAAAAAAAGTCTCACTTAGAAAATATCTCAAAGCTTCACGAAATAGCAAGAAAGTGCTTTCCAAACAAAATAAATAATTAAATTACACATTGAAACATTTAAAAAAATTTTAATTTCTAATTTTAAACAAGGAGAAATTTTCAAAATGTACATAATTCAATACTACTCGTCGTAGTTCAAAACGCGCATATTTTTCAACTTCTGGTACGAAGCAATCGTTAAACCATGTTGTAAAAACGGCTGATGTGACCCATGCTTTTTTTATTGGCCATGAAATGCACTGGAAGTTTAGATAAATTTATGGCTTTTTAGCGCGCGTGGGTGCAAAGCTTTATTTATAAGAAGTGGTTTTAACATTCTTGCACCAGATGCATTACTACAAAGAAGGAATGTAATTATTGAAATTGAATGTACATATTGAAATTGGCTGATGCAATATATGCATAAGAACATTGAGCATGCCTAATGAAATAGGCTGATGCAATAGGTATGAAAATGGCTGTTGCAATGTGTACATACACACTGATAGCAAAAAAAGTGATGCCAACACAATTCAGTTTGACCTAACCTCTCGGCGAAATTCAATGTGTCGATATTCATATACCGCACAAAAAAAGGAATCGCACAAAAAGAATCGCACAAAAAAAGAATCGCACAAAAAGAATCGCACAAAAAAAGCGCATAAAAAAATACCGCACAAAAACAGGTTTGACTGTATATAACCGTTCGGTAACATATGAGGCATAGAATGTATTTAACTATCTCGTAGTGAATCTCACAAGCGATTTAGCTTTATTGACGCAAGATTCGATATTAACTTTGGATCAGGGATCATCTCCAGGTCATTATATCTGGCTAAGTAATTAAACGGCCTAATAGTGGACGAAGATGAAGATAGCTTATATCATGGACCAATAGCCAAATTAAAGAGAGAATCATATTGATATCCTTTATTGTTTTGGTTTTATTTCAAATTAAAGCTATGTAGCGCTTATTGCCTCATCCCATATATGCATATGTTTTCCTTTTGCAAATAAACGTCATTCACAGGCATAGCATCAATGCCAGGTGAACAAAGAAGTTTGCCAACATTGTTCGTTTTGGTGCAACCAATGCACCCAAACGGAGTTTAACGATTAGAATTGGCGGAAAAGTAGGGACCAATTAAAGCTTTAACTCAGAAATCACACTAAACCGTCACCAGTTGTGATTGGTGAGAACTTTTGATTATGTCTCTTGGGATTTTGGAGTCACAGATGCGACAGTTTTCCGTGTATACGTAACCAAGCAGATGAATGTAAGTCTCCTCGTTGAGTACAATTGTGTTTAAGAAATCTTTACCATGTTTATGTGCATCCAGCACATAATCAATGCATATGCAACGAATGTTCTACTCTTTGCTTACCATATGTAATCGCATCGACGTTTATATGTTGACGGGTCAATGATGGTGAGAATTGTAAAATGACGCCCTTTACCGAAACACCCAGCTATAATAGAATTTCAATTGAATTAACCAAACTTGAAATTATAGGTATGACATTATTAAAGATTAAATAAGAAGAAAATAATTTTAAAACGAAGAACGTGTTTATATGAAAAGAAGCATAGGTCTGCCCCGCTTAACGCGACGCTTGTAAAGCACGATTGCGATACATCACTGTACAAAATTGTACGGATAAAAATTGTGCTGATAATCTCTGTACCTTCTTCCATCATTCACATGATCGACACATCAGACGATACTATTGAAAGTAAAAAATAGATTTCTGGCAGTTTTTTATATCAATATTTCTCAATCATTAGTATTCCGGCTACTGAGAAAAGGATTCGATGAATATTTACGTGCTTGTTAGGCATTCAATATACATCTGTTTAATATACATTATTAAGTCGGATTAACTATCTGTAAAAGGTCAAATTAAAAATAAAAACAAGCAGAGACATAAAGTACATATTCTGCCCTTAAACACAAAAAAATGTGTTTGCCAGAAAAGAACAAGGGAGCGGGCGTACAGCTTTACGGGATCTGAAACCATATTTTATTTCGTAGCCGTTTACATGTATTTTGATCATTTTTCATTTATTAAGAAAAATTGCCATAATATGAATTAATAAAAATATATCCCATTTTTTCGACAACTTTTTCTCATCTTTCTAGCAATAAGGTGAGGCCGTGTCGGAAAAACTATATTGGTTTGGCAGAGATCCAATCATCGATTTATTTTCATACTTCTTTAGCATTTCGAAGCCACCTGCCTTCTAAGCCATGCTGCATCGACCTGAACAAGTGATAATCAGCAGACGCTATATCTGGTGAATATGCTGGGTGTGGCAGAAATTTCCATTCTAGATGCCACAGCGTATTTTTAAGAGCTCTTGCAACATGAGGCCGAGCGTTGTCATACAAGCGGATGACTTGCTTCATTGCTGGTCG
>NW_023998415.1:15561345-15573095 GCF_014805625.2 Glossina fuscipes | reverse complement strand
TAAACTGCTCGAACATTCTTTAAGAGCTTAAGTTGGGTTTTCGTCCAGTAAGTCTTGCAATTTATTGTCTTCGCATTTTTTTGGTCCTCCAAGCCGTTCTTTGTCATTGACGTCGAATTCTCGACTTGAAACCACAACCGACAATGGAGACATGATGGGGCAGCGTCACTATAAGTTTCCAAAGGTGTTTGATGGGCTTCGGTAGCAGATTCCTTCAAATCAAGCAACAAAAGCAATGAATAACGAAAATCAATTTTGACCGTTCCGTAATGGGCGTCTATATACGCTGAATCGAATTTAACCGTTGCGTTCATTGATACCTCGCACTACATTATCATTCCCATGAATAGAATCGCTGATCGAAATACATGCAGGCAATTATTGCATATAAATATACTTTGGATAAATAAATGGGCGATAATACGCTTTGTTAAATAGCTCATCGAATAAAATGTGTCAAATTGCATAAAATATTTTAAATATATTATAGTAAATAAATATAAAAAATAAAAAAAACTTGTATTGAAATTTATTAAAAGTATTCGATAATAATAAAATTTAAAATTTGAAAATATAAAATAAAAGATGAAACTCAGAGGATCTCCATGCTTGTGCGTTTAATACTCAAGTCAGGTTTACAGGAAAGCCGATCGTCTTCGTTGCTAATGCTTTAAAACTTTTTTTTTTATATCTCTGACTAAATAAATTACAATAATACATAATTAATAATAACAATGAAACGATAACGAGTTACATTTGCTATCCAGTGTATCGTTGGTTATCGTTTTTTGATACGCATACATGTATCAGGCATATCAGGTAGCAGTGTTCCTTTCTAAACAATACACAATCTGATGTCTAACTAGCAAACCATTACCGAGAGAAGAGAGATGAGAAAGATGAAGTAATCAAATGGTAGATAATTAAAAGTGTTACACTATAAGCTATTGATAATAAAAATATGAAAAGTTCCTGAGATTTTCCTACCATTTTTTTTTACTTAGTAAATATATTTAAAAAAATTTCTTGCCGTATCTTGTTATTTAGTTGCCTTTGTGTTTTTTTTTTTTTTTTTTTTTTTTTTTTTTTTCTGCACCAAATTGCAGTAGCGAGCTGATTCTCTTTGATTTTGCTTAAGTTTGCTTTTGTAGTGCTTCTCTTTCTCATTTATTAAAGCAATATCATAAATATATATATGCTCTTTGCTCTATACTCACAAGAGGCGCCCATTAATGCAATGCCCATTGCGTATGTAAGTGTAAACTTGTGAAAATTTTGACTATTAATAATATGTTAACACACAACAGATATTTATTTATTCTATTTATTAAGATTCAAAGACATGTTACTGTTAGTCTATAATAAATGGTTTTTGCGTATTGACGCTGAACGCTGAGATTAAATAAAACGTTTTTTTTATAAAAGAATAACGTAAAAATACAAATATATATTAAAAAATTGTAAACAACGCTAACAAAAACATCGCAGAAGGAGGTAATTAATTAAATATTAATTTTAAATAAATAAAATTAAATTAAAATAATTTTAATAATAATTGATTTGATTTCGAAACATTTGAATATTACGCTAAACCGAATCCGTTTACTTTACTTAATTACTTAAGTGTAATTACAATAAGTGTACAATATGCGTTATGCGATATGCGATATGCGATATGCGATATGTAAAACTCAACGTTAATGAAATGAATAATGTTTAATAACTTACCGCACTTACTGTTTATTAAATCTTTTCCAGTGCTTCGTTAATATATGCGATTCTTTTTTTTTTTTTTTTTTTTTTTTTTTTTTTTTTGGTTTGCTTGCTTGTATACTGCCTTTTGACAATAATAATTATACCGGTATGCTCAGTTCATTACTTCCTTTAAAATCGAAGAGAGTGATTCTATGCAGATTAGAGAGCGAACATATTTTTTTTATCTTCATCACCAACTAATTGACCTTGAGAAAGAAGAGAAGTCTTCAACAAATTATGATAATTACGAGTGCACACGCACACACACACACACGCACATACACACATATAGATAATAGTAATAATAAAAATTTTATATTGTGAATGGACCCATAGGTCGATTGGCTGGTTGATTGTTTCGCTTCAATTGTCCGCAGTAAAAAGAAATTTTAACACCAGGTGTGTGCTTTTTCCAATGCAGCATTTTGAGAATGTAATCGAATTTTTGCAAATAGACAAACAGACGGACATGGATAAAACGATTGATTATGAACGTTGACTAGCTTATACTAACATCGGTGAAGTTGTAAGATTTTTTATACACAGTCGTAGATATATGCTCTGTAACGTATTTTCCTAAGAAACTATACATATTTTATTAGTTTTGTAGATTACGTTATTTATATTATGAGGTTTGCGCGCTTAAGTAGGATGCATTGCGAATACCTTACATCTTAGACTCAGCGTAAGAATAAATTAACTCAATGTCATTTAGATTGTATCAACATTTCTTTTCAATGCACACATAAACACATTCACATAATTATTTTTTTGTTCGTCGAGTGCAAAGCATTCGACTTAAATTAATTTAACAATTCTTTGTTCTTGTTGTGTTCATGATTTTTGCTTTTATCAATTGTTTAATAATGACTGCAATTTCTTTAGCTTTTGTTGTTAGGTTTTCTTTATAAAAGAGCGCAAATCTTTTGTCTTTTATTTTGAGTATTTATTTTATATTTCATACTCTTTAAAAAAAAACAAAAAAAAGACAAAACTCTTGCATTGCATCGAGAGCAAACTACTTATCTTAAATCTCGTCTTATTGTTGTTTGTGTGTAAGCGCTGCAAGGCTTATTCGCTTAGTATTTATTGTAAGTTAATAAAACGAACTGAAAGAAGAAATAACTGTCATGGGCACTGTCGCTGACATCGACGCAAATAGATCAGCGCAAAAGAGAGGAAATAACTTGATACCTTTAAGAAATCTAAACTTTATTCAGTTATTACTCCTGACATAATCTTGATTTGCCTGAATGAATTAGCCTATCTATATTAGAATTGCTTATACGAGCTTGCAACATTTTTAATCGAAAAAAAAAAAAACAACCTTAGTCTCATCCATATGCCTCCATGTCTTTCGATAAGCATCACATGACGGAAATGAGAAGCTATCAGCTTCAATCTAATCTAGCGATAGCGACAAGATATTACAAGAAGTTCCAAACACAAGTTAATGTCTTGTTATCATAATCCATCAAATTAAAATAAATCAAAATGAATCCAAGCGCCCATTATTTGAAGACACCAAACTCGATTTGGGGGTCAGCGATTGAAAAATTCATTAATTACATTATTATCAGGCGCCAATGTGGTATTCGCTTGACCTTAAAGACTTTGAATTTAAAATTATATAACATGAACGACATTGATATTGCTTGAGGGCAAAAAATGAAAATGAAATTAGTGAAGAATTCCTTGTAAAAGATGAATGAGTTAAGATGAGGTTTGGGCGTAAGAGTTTTGGTGCGGAAAACCTTGAAAGAATGAATAATAGATTTTTAAAAATTCCAAAAATATCAAAATAATTGAACAAACAATTAAAAATAACCGAAACCTGATTGTGAACAAGTTTGATATGAACATATATATATATATATACATATCGATTAAATTATTCCAAGAGTTGATTTTGTTTTATTATCCGAAAAACAGAAAAATACTGAGTGTAATCGGTAGAGATTAATTAAGACTAGAAATATTGAAGAGAAAAATATATGTACATACATATGCATAAATCTAAATATAGAAATTATTAAAGTGTAACTTCATTTTAGTGGATAGTTGCGCCAAAATAAAAAATCATTTTGAAACTAGTATGAAAACCTTTTTACGATGGATCTGGCGTTTTTGCTGCTGTTTCCGGTTGTTGTGGGCTTTCTTCTAATATTACGGGGTTCGTAGTGGCCGTATATGAAACTAGTTTGACGTTTGGATTATCAGGAACAGAGCTGGCCCACTTTTGTACGTCGGCTTCAAAGGTGACTGTTTTGCTTGCCTGATTAAAAAAAAAAAAAAGAAAAAAAAAAAACCAAAACAAGTAAAAGAACAACAACTCGTATTTAGTTACTGTCAACAATATACCTTTGCTATGGCAACATCCGTTAACGCTTCGGCCATTAATAAACTATTGATAGAGCTATTTAAATCGGTGGGATTATGTTCGCTTTCGAAGTATTTTCGCAATGTGGTCTTTATTCTATAGACAATGGAAATAAATTTATTTATATTTGTTTTTTTTATTTTTTTTTTTTATTATTAAGGATAAATTTTAAATTTACTCTTCCTCAGATGCGTCTTTTTTCAATCCCTTTTTCATTCCCTCACGTTCCAAGTCGATACGCATTAGAAATGCTTCGATAATACTAAGAGGTTCTTCTGCTGGAGCATTTGTACAAGTTTTCTCATCAATTGCACACGAGACTCTAGCCAGCTCGAACGCGACAGCATTGAAGTCTTCTTTACCATCAACTGCTTCTTGTATAGCACCAGGACAATAATTATCCATTACTAATTCCTTAATTTGTATTTGACGGGTCGCTGTAGCCACTGCAACATCTAAATGAATAAAACTTCTTTTACTCTTTGTTTCAAAAAAAAAAAAATTAGTTGGAGCTCTTTTACCATCGCAGTGATCAAATTTATCAAATTTAATACGACCGCATTTTTTTGCATTCGCACATGCCTTATATGATTCAGGTAACTCCACATCGTCCTGTAAATAACATTTTTCGATATTTCTTCTTCAATTAAATAAATAGCACAAAAGCACTGCATGGATTTATTATATTAACTTGTATGAAATAATTAATTAAAAATATCTTACATCAGGTTCTTCCTCGGCGTACAAATTCCGTATATTAGGCCCCTAATAATAGTAATAATAATTATAATAATAATGAAATAAATAAAAGGTGCCTCTTATACAATGTGCTTACGATATTCTAGTAAAAAAGTTTTATTTACCTTTTTTTTCGCTATAGGACAGGATGCATGTGGTTTCTTGGAAAATACATTTCCACATGATTTCTATCAAGTTATAAAAGAAATATATATAATTAAGGTTATGAAAGTGATTTCTAAATTAAAAACACTGTGGCTGACTTAATTAATTAACGTTTTGCGGGAAAATTCTATATAATATATCCGAGTAGCGGTTTGGATTGATACTCGTATACAAATACACGTAAACACATTTTTTATAACGCAATAAAGATTCCACCTTCGGTAGAAGGTACAAAGTTTTCATCACTTACCGAATCTTCCGGCTTAGATTGATTCGCTTGTGACGATGATTCAGCTGTCGTACCACCAGTGGCAGAAGATTGTCGTCCATGTATCAACTTAGACAGAATTTCCATTGTGATGCCTATTTTTTTAGCTATACTTTTGAAGATGTTTGGTTTATCTAATTCCTGCTCGCTTGGCGTTCTCGATGGACAAGGCGCACAAACATTTTCACCTTGAGCCTAAGTACATATTTATTGTATAACAATTTATTTCATTTTTGAATCGAAACTTTAACTGTTGCTTGCAATGAGGTCAATGTGAGGGCATGTAGCTAGCATTTACACTTACCAACGTCGATTTGTCTTCAGTACGTCTTTCTTTCTTTGGAATTTGATCAGGTGACATCTAGATTTAGAAAGCAATTAATGTACCACCAATTCTTATTTATATAAAACAACATCTCCCTCTGTCTCTCTCACCTGTAGATATGCCATTTGCTGTTCAGGGGCGTTTTCCAGGCATTCCGCATTCTGAATTAATATATTTATGAAATCGAAGAAGGAAAACTTACAGAAATATTCGCATAATACTTACTGGATGATAGGAGATTTCAGTTTCGCTGATGATAAGCTGCGGCATTGGATGAGGCCATGGCTGCATAAGAAATTTTAGTGTTTATTAAAACAGTTGTTATACAACGCGAATATGTTCCATTAAAATATCTTTAGAAAAATCTTAAAAATATAAATTCATAGTTAAACAATAAATGCGTAACGACTCGACTCGACTCGACTCGACTTGACTCGACTCAAATGTTTTGTAGATAAGTATTCTAAGATGGACGCCAAGTCAAAAAATCAGAAATGGGTGGAAGGTGGATTAAATGTATCAAAAAGGATTTCCCAGTTAACGCATACGATACAATAAAAATTGTATTTTTTTACACTCAACACATGTCTGCAATGAATGAACATTTTAATGGAGTTTTTGCATCTTAACGCGAAAAGTATGTCATATAGGTTTTCCCATTTCGTAGAGCTCTTATTATCGCTTAACACTGTTCATAATAAGATATGAAAGCGAAAGTCTGCTTATTCATGCAACAAAATTTCCTCAATATATAATATAGTGATGTGTATGAAATGCAATAAAAAAAAAAAAAAGATGAAAATCAAGAAAATTTTTGAAGCCATACCTGATATCGTGGTAACTCACGTATCTCATCTTCAAGAATTTCATCGAGTATAATGTGTTCGTCTGTATTAAGAGTTCGACCGAGATGATACACCGGATCATCTTCAAGTAAAGGCAAATTACGTAAACCTGCTATCCGTTGTTCTATCATTTCTTCGCATCCTGTTGCTCCCTGATTTTATAAATAAAAAACAAAAAAAAGCAAAAAAAAAAAAAATGGAAAGGAAATGAAATGAAAAAGTGTTTTATAAATAAATAACCATAGCGTTCAAAATTCTTGTTAGTCGAACTCTATTGCGTAGATTTAACATTTAGTTCTGGTAGAATTCACGTAAATATTATTTTTTTCGCGTTTGACAATTGTTTGAAAAACAATTAATAACTAACGTATATACCTGGTCAACGTCATAGGGGCCAGAAGGTTCCTCGTAAGCACCACGCGCGTTTGGACAAAAATTCTTTTGAAGATTAAGATGAAAAAGAAAAATACATTTAATAGTGATATGGGTTAACAAAAAGTAGCGAAATCATATTTTTATTACCGAAGAGGGATCTTCTTGGGCTTCACGTGACCTTCCACGAAGAACTGGCGATTCGCGTGCAGGCTGCTGAAAGAAAATGTATTTTTCAAATATATTTCAACTTAGATTATGTGGAAAAATATCGCGGGCACTTACATCTGATGGCTGAGGGCAAATTTTTAACTCCTGCGAATATATCAATGTTTTAATAAGTGGCTGTAACGAATAAAATTTGGTAAGGACCAAAACTTACATCTGTTGAACTTATGGGCGGCATAAAGTTTATAAAATCTTCGAGTGCCTGAAATAGAGGACACGCACATTTTTTTGTTAAGCTTTCAGAAGAAATGATTAAAAGTAAATTTCATTACCCCGATAAGTTGGTCTGCAACAATCCAGCCGGTATTATTACCATTAGGAGATTCCGACTACGCGATGGAAGAAAAACGAAATATTAAAAAGAACATTACCCTCTATGAAAAATTTCAAGTAGAGTTTATATTTACCCGTGAGGGGGGGTTGTCGGGGTTCGCTTTATTAGCAGGTGAAGATGCTTTACTACTTCCGGCCTATGAAAGATTAATTTGAATTAATTACTTAGGTAAATAGTATTCTTACGTATTTAAAACCTGATTGATCGGCGATGCCGCAACGGGACTTGCTTCGCTGCGTCCAGGTTCTCTTTGCGGAGAGGCAGCGCGCGATTTTTCGGTAACAAAATCACTAATAGATCGTGATGGTTCTGCTAGGACAATCTCAAGTGCCCGAAGTGCCGACTTTAACGTTTTAAAATTAATTTTCTGTTAAGCTAAGATCTATCGCAATTTCAAACCTGACTGCGTGTTTTGTCACCAGCACCTTCGTAAATTGGTAATTGTGTTTGTGGGCAAGTTGGTGCTGACCGAGGGGGAGAGGGTGAACGTCTGACAATTTGCCCAGCATAATTTTCCTTGGGGGTTCGCCCGCTTGACTGCAACATCGCCTTAATTATAAAACGCAAAGCAATACTCGTTTTAACATTTTACCTGTTCACGTGGTTTATCGCTTGAAAACTCAATAGCAGGTTGTCTTCCTCTATCTTCCTGTGGACGGGACTGCGTTGGCCCTTGGGGGAGAGGACAAGGGGAAGGCCTAGAACTTGTCTGAACATGGGATGTTTTAACTTTTTGTAAGCAGTAGAGTATTATATAAAGTATGCTTACGGCTGATTTGCTCTGAGGAGCTCCAATAGCCTGCAGTGGCTGTCTTCTAGCTAGTCCAGGACATGGTCCTCGTTCTCCCGTCTGCAAAAAATTTCTATCGGTTTTTGTAATCATAATAAAAATCATCAATAGAAACCTGGCTGCGTGATTTATCTCCAGATTCTTCGTAATATGGTTGAGGTCTTTGTGGTGTCTGAAGTGTTTGTGCAGAGGTGGGCACCATAAGCCGCATGGGGGTCTGGCCAGGAGTATGTGCAGGACTTCGACCGGGCTGTAATGGATTATATATAGTTAGTTACCTTTCTTAGAAAGACTCTTCGCCTTTGAAAAATTCGCTTGCTATTAACCTATTGAAAATCCTTACCTGTGGTAATGCGGGTTGGGCATCCATCGATCCAGAATAAAGCTCTATTAGTGGTTGACTTGGTGGTTTAACTCTAACTGTACGGCATTGAACGCTAGTTACTGGAAGCCCGTCTGTCGGTGTATAATATTTCTACAATAAATTTAATTGAAATTCAAAGGAAAAATAAAATTCTGCGTTGTTCTTACTTTGCCCTGACTTCTATGGTAGACATTATAAGGTATTTGCCCTCTAGCTCCGGGTGTTAATGGCGAATCACTTTTAACCTATTATGAGCATGTGTAAAAATGTCACACTTAAAATTTTATTACCGCAGAATATACGTATACCGTAGTCATAGAAGTGGTATGTCCAAAAACGCATTCACCTAGATTTCGCATTGCAGCAGAACGTCTTGGGGTCATCCCGCTGGGCGAAGGACACTCCTGCGAAAAATCAGTTTTGAGATAAAAAGCTTAAAATAATAGTAAAAATGTACTTGAGACGATTTAGGATAATCTGCAGCTTCGCCATATACATTACGTGCCCTTGCCGCTACGACTTGATCGTAGTTTGTAGGTGTTTCAAGTTTCGACTATAAAGAGAAAATACTTCCGAATCGACTAACAAAATCATAAAGGCATAATAAAATTCTTACACTTTTTGCTGCTGGCATAATGCCTGGAAGCAGCTTTTTCGACAATGAACCGTAGCCTGCTGGTGCTGCAAGTAGTCGGCCTCTTCCCTATGTAAAATAAAAAATTCTCCTTGATTCGTTTTTCTCATTAATGTCAACGATAATTGATCTTACGCCAGACGACATTGAAGCGGTTTTTACTCCTGCTATATGCGGTCTATAAGCAGCGCGTCCTCCTCTACCGGGGGGGGCATGATGAAGCCTGCTGCAAGTGATTCATTGTAAACATTCGAGAGTAATTTTTGGAAACAATATCATTTTACCTGTCTGCCATAGTAATCAATATTGGCCATAGGTGTATTGTAACTTCCGTACTATACCGATAAGATTAATTATTTATTTCTGTTATTTTCGCACTTACACGGTTTATGGGATCAAATTTGAACTTACCTCCGAAGATTGTACAGGCTATTTAATAAAAAAAAAGTATATGTAAAATATCATGCGTAAGATATGTTTAAAAAAATATTATACGAACCGTGGCCGGAATTGCACGATCAATTTGGCTACGATCTTCAGGTGTAGTTATGCTTGCATTTCTTCTAGTTTGCGGTGTACCCATTCGAGCAGGACGTCCTAAATTGGTACGCGTCGCATTATATATCGGATAGGAAGCCTTGGGACATTGTCTGGGCGGTGATGAGTCTCTTGAAGGAGGGGACATGTTCACAGGCGAATTACGGGATGCTGTCTAAAAAGTTGGATAATAGACGAAACACTATGTAATTTTTGATATAGAAATAAAATTTTTTAAGCGATCACTTTTAAAATTTTTTGCTTACTTGAGGAGTTGCCATATCAAAAATCCTGAGCTCTTCAGCAGTTAATTGTCGCCCCGGCGAATTATGAACCTCAACGGTAGTATCATTGTCAACTACGCAATTATCCTAAAGATAATTTTAAAATAACAATTAAAATAATTGCTTGCACAATAGCTTGCACAATATTTAAATATTTTCACCTTCCTTTGCGGGGAGCCACCAGCAGCACGGCTTCTCGTACCCTGGCCCATCTGAAATAAACTCATTGTAAAATATTTGAATTGAACAGTTGAAAACAGGTGTGCGCGCTTTCTATTTTTTACCTTAACGTACACTAAGAAATTACGCTGCTAAGAGATTAACAATGAAATTTTCAAAATCCAGTGCTTTTCGATATGCCTTCTAACTTACATCGACTTAACGCAAATTTACATACGTGAATGTGCGGTTTGAATTATAAATTTCTATTTCTCACAATAACTTTTTAAAATATAACGCAAAAATTTTCATAAATCTGCTGCTACCGAAACGTAAGAGATGCACTGTTTTATGGGTATTTTTTTTTTAAATATTTTTTTTTGTGTAGAAAATGTAAATTATTTAATGGATACGAAAAATTTTGATATTTGGATTGAAAATTTTATTTTTGATATTCGTATTTTTTTTTGGCATATACATATAAGACCAATGCTTCAAATAATTTTTCAAAAAATTTTCAAGACATTTCATAAAACTGCTTTCAAGTACATGTGCAATAATAATAATAACCAAAAGCAAAATAAGAATAACTAATAAAAAGTTAATGACAATCATTTAATCTAACAAGACCGCCTATTTTAGAAGGTAACATAAACTAATCAAGTCCAATAAGTGCATCCCTTTTTGGTACAAGGGTATGTTAACTTGACGAACTTGAAATAGACTCGTCTTTTCAGAATCGTTTTTCGATTTTGAATTTAGATTCATTTTCGCATTCTTAAGAATCTGTTAATAATTTTTCCTTTAATAGTTTAAACGGTATTACACGGCGTTTCCCAATCCACAAAAAATAGCGAACAGGCACCTATTTAGTATTCTGAAAGAGAAGACATCTTAATATCCCCGGATTTTACACATTGTTTTTTTTTTTTAAATAACCAATTTTTCAACCGTCATCCCATATATCTGGAACGCGGAAATGAGCGGAGAGAGAAGTGAGGTGAGAGACATATCGAATGGCCGCAACGTGCTGGGCGTATGCTCCATCGGTAATTGATATATACCTTCTCCGATTGACCACTCACTATAGCTACGGCCATAAATAAATTACAATCAAAGTATAGTCTCTTTAGGAAGTTTAGTTGCCATCGTTGGGTTATAAAAAAAGAAAAAATAAATAATTGGTGCTTGCATGTATTTCGATCAGCGATTCTATTCATGGGAATGATAATGTAGTGCGAGGTATCAATGAACGCAACGGTTAAATTCGATTCAGCGTATATAGACGCCCATTACGGAACGGTCAAAATTGATTTTCGTTATTCATTGCTTTTGTTGCTTGATTTGAAGGAATCTGCTACCGAAGCCCATCAAACACCTTTGGAAACTTATAGTGACGCTGCCCCATCATGTCTCCATTGTCGGTTGTGGTTTCAATGGTTTAAAAGTCGAGAATTCGACGTCAATGACAAAGAACGGCTTGGAGGACCAAAAAAATGCGAAGACAATAAATTGCAAGACTTATTGGACGAAAACCCAACTTAAGCTCTTAAAGAATGTTCGAGCAGTTTA
>NW_023998415.1:15533537-15560945 GCF_014805625.2 Glossina fuscipes | reverse complement strand
CGACCAGCAATGAAGCAAGTCATCCGCTTGTATGACAACGCTCGGCCCCATGTTGCAAGAGCTCTTAAAAATACGCTGTGGCATCTAGAATGGAAATTTCTGCCGCACCCAGCATACTCACCAGATATAGCGCCTGCTGATTATCACTTGTTCAGGTCGATGCAGCATGGCTTAGAAGGCAGGTGGCTTCGAAATGCTAAAGAAGTGTGAAAATAAATCGATGATTGGATCTCTGCCAAACCAACATAGTTTTTTCGACACGGCCTCACCTTATTGCTAGAAAGATGAGAAAAAGTTGTCGAAAAAATGGGATATATTTTTATTAATTCATATTATGGCAATTTTTCTTAATAAATGAAAAATGATCAAAATACATGTAAACGGCTACGAAATAAAATATGGTTCCAGATCCCGTAAAGCTGTACGTCCTCTGCCTTGTTCTTTTCTGGCAAACACATTTTTTTGTATTTAAGGGCAGAATATGTACTTTATGTCTCTGCTTGTTTTTATTTTTAATTTGATCTTTTACAGATAGTTATTCCGACTTAATAATGTATATTAAACAGATGTACATTAAATGCCTAACAAGCGCGCAAATCGTTTTCTCGCGTAAAATATTCATCGAATCCTTTTCTCAGTAGCCGCAATATTAATGGTTGAGAAATATTGATATACAAAACTGCCAGAAATCTATTTTTTACTTTCAATAGTATCGTCTCATGTGCCGATCATGTGAACGATGGAAGAAAGTACAGAGATTATCGATACCGTTCAAAATTCAGTAACATGTTAGTAAAAAAATATTTAGTGAATACACATTCTTACACGTGCGAATTATATGGCGAATTCGATTTCGTAAGCCAAAGAAAGCTTAAGATATTTTTTAAAAAATAGTTAGATTTGTCCATACACTGAAGTACTACTATATAATTCATCCTATTCCTTGGAATGAAGTGCACTCATGTAGATTATGTGACTGCAAGCTCAAGCGAAAAAAAATATCTGACCAGTAATTCAGATAAATTTTAATCTGTATTCTTCTGTATCTTCTATTTTTTTTTTTTTTTTATGAGGAAAATTCAAGCCTGCACTACATGGTTAAAAATTTATTCATTTTGTTTGTTTTATTTTACTCATCTTATTCATTTTTTATTACTGTGGCATCACTGTAGTGTTTGTTGCTCCTATTAGATTTGAATACTGTATCTTTCTTCTTTACATTTTAATTTCGATATTGTATTTATTATCTAAGAAAGAAAGTAAATTTTTATAATATTTTGTTATATTAATAATAACAATGAAAGCGAAAACGAGAAAACAAAAAATAGTTATATTAAATTGAATAAGAAATAAGTAAGGAAGTGATATAAGTGAAGGGGCCGAATCTCACCTACCCACCATATAAACGCTTGGTCCACTTAAGATTATAATGTTCAAGAAATTGATTTCTTCTAAACTAAACCACAAAACTTTACATATTTAACGTCCACCATAGTGAAATTATGACCAACACACTTTATTATTAAGTATTTATTTTCTTATAAATATTATCAAATAAATCACGCCGCCCACCATCATTAATTTAGAATTAACGCACTTAACTTTTCTCATTCTACTCTCCAAGTTCGTTTATTTGATATCCATATTGCTGGTAATATTAAGAAAACCTAACCCACCACGTCGCGTTGTCTTCCATATTAATTTCAAAATTAACCCATTCTTAGGCAGTTAACATATCTTCATTTGGGAAATGTGCGGAGTAGTTTTAAGCATTCTTTCTTGCTTGCCTTATGATCAATAAGCATAAAACCTCAAAGAAGTGAAAAAAATGAAATTCAATCACTTGTAATCTTGTCTGAGCATAATATGTATATATATATATATATACTTTATTGGTTCCTTGAAGCCTTCTCTTGGGTGTTATATACATTATGAAAAAAAAAAAAAAAAAAAGAACGAAATGGATTTACCTCCATCCTATAGCGGTGGGTATATAAAGAATCTTCGCATAAGCACTCACTAAAGCAGCTTGTCATAGATGGCAAGCAAAATATTGACTTGGGCCAAGAGGGGGGAAGTATTTAAGATTCGCATTTAAGTCAATTATTTCCCGAAAGTTTTTCAATTGTTTTTATTTTTGTTTAATTTTTCATTTTTCTTATTCTATATCATATTATTATTATTATTATTATTATTATTATTATCAATACATTCAAATTCTTGGATTGCAATTAAATGTATTTGATGAAAAGGAAAAGAGGAAAACTACTTTGAAATTATATAGGCCAAGTTGTTTTCATAGTATATAAAATTTTTTTTTGAATGAAAGAAGAAAAAATTTTATTTTTTGTCAAATATCCGAAAAGAAAAAAAATATTTGAAAAAAATTCAGGTTTTTTCTTAAATATTTTCTTAATTAGATTAAATATTTAAAAATCTATACATTCGTGAGAAGTCTTTTCGCAATATTTTTTATATATGTTTTACGGTAAATCATCCTTGTCAACGTCGTTAGATTCATTAAATATGCCGGCACCGGAAACGAGATCAACCTATTCAAAATTACGATCATGCGCCTTATTTTTTCTTTTGATTTTTTGTTCGATCGTGCTTCTGTTGCGTTTATATTCAATACGCTATGTTGACATGCATTACGTACGCGTATTGCATTATGAAATGGAAAGAAATAATATTATGAATTATGAAGCATACAATCGATTCGGTAATCGAATCGAGCTGACAATGTGTGAAGAAAAAGCGAATGAACAGCTTATGCTCCTAAAATGGCTAGAGTATCAGAAATGGGAGGTTAATGATACGAATGTCAGTTTGGGCGATCGGTTTTCGAAGATGAGAGGCGACATTGAAAGATCATTACTTTATAAGGTGCTGCGTAAAATGCCCAAGGGCGCCGCTTTGCATGTCCACGACATAGGCTTGACCAGTGTTGATTTTATTGTAAAATGTCTAACCTACTATCAGAACTTGTGGGTATGTGTTGCTCATAACAAGGAATTGCACGAGTTTCAATTTTCACAAAAATTTTTAAACGAGACAAACGCTACCGATATGTGCACTTGGTATCCGATTAAAGAATGGCGTAGAATGCACGGGGCAAAAGTGGTCGATGCAAAAATAAGAGATAATCTAATCATAACTACGACTGATCATAAATTGGTCGCAGCACGATTGAAGGGAATTAAAAGTTTATTAAAAGGCTTAATAACATATGCTCCCGTTTGGGAGTTATATTTTGAACAAGCGTTCAAAGAGTTCATCGAAGACGGAGTGCAATATATAGAAATCCGTACCATTTTGCCCAGACTATATAATTTGACTGGGCACAGTTTGCCGCATTTGGAAACGTTAGCTGCTTTAAAAAGAGCATCGGAAACAGTTGCATTTTATAATGCTTCGTTTGTCGGTACAAAAATCATTTATACACCGTCACGTAACGTCAATGATAACGAAGTAGAAATGCTCTTGAGCGACGCACTAATCTTAAAGGTAGAGATATGATTTAAAAAATTTTAATCATACATAAGATGACTATAACTTTGTTGTTGTGCATTTTAGTTAGTGTTCAAGGATTACGTGGCTGGTTTGGATTTGATCTCTGACGATTATTTTTCTAAGCCCTTGCGCGATTTCAGTCAACGTTTAATATATATGCAAGACAGTATGGACTTTTATTTTACGGTCGATGACGTCTACGCTAATCAGTTAGACAATGATGAAAATTTGATTGACGCTTATTTGCTGGGCAGTAAACGTTTGCCATTCAGTTATCCTTTAATGCAACATCCGTACATATTAAGGCAAATACATCGTTTAAATATCGGTCTGGTCATAAATCCTATATCAATCGAGTACATGCAAAATTTGGGCAATTCACGATTTCATCCCGCCAGTATATTATTTACTTTTAACTTGCCTTTAATTATCAGTTCTGATTATCCCGGATTGTGGCAAGCCAGTCCCATAACGCATGATTTTTATCTAACATTTATGAAGATTGCTCCGCGCGAATCTGATTTGAGAGTTCTCAAGCAATTAGCACGTAATTCGATAGTACATAGCGCTAAGAGCGAAGCGGAAAGAGATGTAGCTCTACGCGTTTGGGAGATAATGTGGTCTAAATGGATATGTGAACTTAAGAATATGAACTTGTAAACGATATTAAATTTTGAAAGGAACGAAGTAGCGAGTAACCGGAGACGAAGTATTTGTGAAATTCATTATTATGTTTCGGCTAATATTATCAAAATTTTTATTTAGAAGCTTTTAATACATGTACACATATATTTTTGGCTTTTGTAATTAATCAAAATTATAAAATTTTCCCGCGTCTTCTTCTTTTTATTTAAACTGGAGAACATTTGTAGGAAAAAAAAAAAACGTATACTGTTGAGATGAGGAGCAATTGAATTGGAAATTGTTGGTTGGGAGATTTAAGATTTCAAGTCTGGCTCGATTTCATTTTGTTGCTAAATTAACAGATAGAACACCACCAACTTGCACATCTTTAATTTTCATTTTATTTTTCTACGGTACAGACATGTTCGCAAATACGTTTTTGCCGCAGCTCATCTGTATTGCGCAAACAATCGCGACCAATAGCGGCCGATGAAAAGCTAATTTTTCTAATCCATTAAAGTAACATACTTGAAGGGAATCATCACGGAATGCTAGTAAAAGGATTTTGTCATTGATAAATTTGTCTTTGCTTTACTAGAAGAATAGCTATTCGTAACCAAATATTTCTCTCTATTACTTGAGCTTGATGAAAATGTTGTGCTCGAAAGAGCGAATGGCTTAAAGAAACATGATGATGTATTCGTGATCGGGATAAAGCGAATTTATGGCTCCATCCTATATGATCATCAAATAAGTGCTTCTTCTTCTTCTTCTTCTTGAGTTTATAATGCATTTCCTTTTTATTTTAGATATTCGTGGATGACATTTAAAATTAAAAATGATCTCGTGATTTGAACTTGTGCAAAAATTCAACCTTAGAGCAGCAAGCTTTTGCTACCTTTTAAATAATCTGGTTGAACAAGGTCACTGAACCAATGCTAATGCCAAAGTAAATTGGCCAATAGAGTTCTGTTGCATGATCTTTACGGCAAGCTGTCATAGCACATTTCTGTACATTACACGATCGTTGCATTTTTGTCGTAATAAGTTGATCGTGCCGCCAGATGTATAGCATGTTGCAATTTTTTATGATAACCACGTGTCGTCGAAATCGACATTGGCTAATTTGTGCTACGAAAAATAAGTAGTCATGTGTCCGTTGGATGCTCCGTTGAAGGTGACTACAATGCCTTTGTCATGTTCGAGAGTGATGCGCCTTCAGCTCAGAAAGTGGTGTGGACCTAAAGGTTAATTTCGGTGCACGTACAAGTGTTCTTAGAAACATCAAATGTGTTTTTTTTTTTTTTTTTGCTTTCCATGAATGGCAATGGGGCAACGTCCGTTATTGACGAAGGCATAAAAGAAAAATATAAGCTTTATTCCATACATGTACGAAACGGAACCGTGGCTTCATTGTTGTCGTGATAAATTTTTGCCAATTTCTTTACGCCTTCTAACTATGTATGCATGCACTATATTCCATAAATAATGGAAACATTTAAACAATCCGAAGTGTGTTTTATCAACGTTCACTTTCGGAGCCACAAAAGTAGGGACTCTATATGTTCATAGAATATTATGGGCTTGTCAAAAACTAAATATTATTTATTTAAAAAAATAAATAAAAAAAAAAAAAAACAAACAATTTTTTAATGAACTATATTAGTTTCATACTTCATTATATAATTGATTTTCGTAAAACAATTAAGTTTTTTTTATAAAAGAAAATTAGAAAATATTTTGTTTGCTTAGATTTGCTTAGCCTTTGCCTTCCTTACCTTCCCGTAACGTACATATTCCGAGTCAAAAGAATGTCTCACGTTTCGTGATTTGGCCCATTCTTAGCATTCTGCCCTAAGAATTACAATACAATTGCATAAGCAAGTAATCGATGAGTAAACTTCGGAGAGTTCATAAACTGAAAACCTATCGTATAAAGTTTTCTTAAATGCTTGGAGATATTTTCCTTTTAATTGTTGTTAATCTAATAAAATGACCGAGTGCCATCGCGATATTTGACCTTACCTCCACTTCGTTTGCCTCACTTACGTACTACATCCAATAAATATGAAATATGTAAGCATACACTCTTATATACTATAGAGATGTAGGGTATTGGAATGATCGCTATTGATTGGTTTATATTATTTCAATGAATTGCGATCGCTTCGTAAGGCTGAAATATTTTCGTCTGCAATTTATGATAAGCTTTTTCGCGCGATATATATAAGCTAGCGTTTCATATCATATTCACTTATATACGTGCTTGTGTGAACGTGAATTTGTGTATACTTCATTTCAAATTATTAAATATTTATAACGTTTTTTATAGATAACAACAACGAGCGGGAACGTCATCAGGCCACTTTTGTTGATATTAAAGTTTTGGAACTTTCTTTCTTGACACGATCGAGTCGTGTGTGTCATTATCAAAACGTGAAGGGAACGGAAATTCTATTTTATGCCATCATTAGGTATAGCCATTTAAAATGTTTGCATTTAGTTGGTAGCAAAGCCTTAAATACGCAGCACCAGTGATTATAACGAAAAAACAAAATATCAAAAAAAATATCAAAAAAAAAAAACAAAAAACAAAAAACAAAAAACAAAAAACGAAACAAAGCAAAACAAGAAACAACAACATGAACTATTTTTGGTTTCTTTTTTCTTATATCCTATCCGAGGCGCATCAAATTAATACCGGCAAAGTAGTCTATAGTCAACCCAATGTTCAAGCATTAAATCCATTTGAATATCGGAGCACACCGGACGCTTACCATACGCTCCGTCAGGCATTCTTAAGCTATGAACAGTCCAGAGTTTTGGGTTACGATGTCATTTTGAATGCGAATGAAACGTTAGCCAACGAATTGATTATGAGAGTGAAAACGCAAGAATATGAAAAGGGTTTAGCTACACCGCATCTTTTCGCACCATCGCGGCATTTATTCAGTGTATTAGAAGAAATTAAAAAAAGTCATTTATTTGCGTTACTTTCAATGATGCCCAAAGGTGCTGTATTACATGCCCACGATACCGCTCTTTGTAGCACCGATTTTCTAATAGAATTGACTTACAGAGATAACTTATGGTTATGTCAGGATGCAAAAAGCTTGGAAATCTTCGATATGAAATTCTTTAAAACACAACCCGAAGATGCATTAAACAATAATTGTGAATGGGAATTAATGTCAAAAGCAAGACACACCTACGGAGCCCAAACGATTGACGATATCTTACGGGAACAATTAACTTTATATCCGACAGAAAAATTCATGGATAATAACGAAGCGTGGCAGCAATTTATGAAAATTTTCGGGCTATTAGATGGCTTGCTCTTCTATATACCAAACTGGTCAGATTATTATTATCACGCTTTAGAGGAATTTTATGCCGATGGTGTGCAATATTTGGAATTTCGTTCAACTTTACCAATTGTAAGTGATTAAAGTTCAATAATTGACGATTTAAGGTAATTTAAGTTCAAGTAGTAAAATTTCATATTTTGAATTTTATATATACGACACGATATAACACGACAAAATTATTAATTGCTTGAATTCTAACTAAAAATTGAACATAAATAATAGATGAAGAAAATTAAAAATTAAAAAAGAAGTGAATGATTAATAAACGTCGACACGTTCACTTTCCTGAAGCTAAGCGGATATGAATTTGTATTTTTATTTAGCCTCTCTCCACTTTGCGAATTCAATCATTCAATCAATTCATAAGAAGATCCGCGAAAGAGTTTTTTTTTCATTTTTTTCCTTTTCTCTGCAATAAATTTTATGCAATCGACATTTTGTTCTGAATTTATCAGTTCGTAACGAAATGCTATCCGACCGAAGCCTTGGACGGGAACAAGCATAAGGAAAGCATTTACTCTCGCACATGGCAATTTTCATTGCTTACCGCGTACGCTGCCTTGAAATTTGTTAACTACTTGTAGTAAAATGGGAAGGAATGCATAACGAAAAAGTCGCGGTGTCGGGTGTAACGCATGAATTCATTCGGTCGGTCGATCGGCCTTTCCGGCCTCCGTAATGGTTTCGAAGTCATTAACTGAACTTAACCGGAAATCCCGTTCCATTTGATTGGCAAAAAGTTAATTTACAACTAAGCGGTTTTGTATAGTAAGCCGCAGTATGTCGTAGATAAGGGCATGGTATCTATTATTACATCAAGATACGCGCATTATAAATTATGTCAAATATATTGACAAGTTTACTGAAGGTGTGTTGTCACTTGAAATATATATATTACATAGGATTAGTGATGAAAAGTGAAAGAAAATTATTTATTGTTTTTTTTTTTTTTTAAATTTTTTTAGCGGATAAAATCTTATATATATATATATGTAGCGTTTGATTTAAAAACAGTTAATGCTTAAATTGTGTTGTAAAAATTGTAATCCTTTTCATAATTTTATATCAGCTTTACGATTTGGATGGCAACAACTATACCGAAATGGATACAGTTAAGGTTTACAAAGAAACTTTGGATAAGTTTTTGGTAACGCATAATGAATTCATTGGTTCGAAATTGATTTATGCACCCATACGTAACGCTGATCAGAACGGCATTGAGCACTACATTAACGTGTGCAAAGAAATTAAGGTGAGTGGATTTAAATTCGGAATGAAGCATATATATTGACATATATTTATATGCATTTTAATTTTTAATAATTCGATAGAATTTATATCCTGACTTTTTGGCTGGCTTCGATTTGGTTGGCCAGGAAGAGTTGGGTCGTCCTTTGAAGGACTTTATACCGCAATTATTAAATTTAACTGAAGACATCGATTTTTTCTTTCACGCCGGCGAAACGAATTGGTTTGGTTCCACAGTCGACGAGAATCTCATCGATGCCGTCCTATTGGGTACAAAACGTATTGGCCACGGTTTTGCTTTAATCAAACATCCGATGGTCTTGGAAGTTGTAAAGCAACGTAACATCGCCATTGAAGTTAGTCCAATATCTAATCAAGTATTGCAGCTCGTATCTGATTATCGTAATCATCCGTGTGCTCATTTCTTTGCCGACAATTATCCGGTGGTGATTTCGTCAGATGATCCATCCTTCTGGAAAGCTACCCCACTTACGCATGACTTTTATATAGCTTTTCTTGGCATAGCTTCAGCGCATTCTGATTTACGTTTATTGAAGAAATTGGCCCTAAATTCAATATACTACAGTGCTATGTCATATGAGCAAAAGCAAATCGCTTTACAAAAATGGCAAATAAAATGGAATAAATTCATACAAACTCTTATAAATGACGACTCAATCAGTAATAGTGGCAGCGGCGGCATTATCTTAAAAGAACTTTTCAATAATAATATAGATTGACTAGGAGTTGCTTTAACTATCTCGTTAACTATATCGTTCATATATATTTTTGGAAGTTAATTTTTTAAGGCGGTCCCCTCGTGATAGGCATTCGATTTTCTTCTTGTTTTTTATTTACCTTAAATACTTTCATTAATAATAATACAAACACATATAACATATGTATAACAATAATATTAAGATTTTTCATAATTTACATAAAACAATTTGTTATCTTATATTGTATGTATGTATGTATATTCGATAAGAGAAATTGTACTTTAATATATTTTTTTAATAAAATCAAAAAAATTTACTCATTTTTTACACAAATTTTGTTCAACACTTTTTTACAATAAAATGCCATTCATTCTTGTCTTCCTTTCTCTATTTGCATATTTTCTCTCTTTACATCTGCACTGCACTATCACTCATATTTAAAATACCATTTACTTTGAAAACTTTTTTACATCAAATTAATTATCGTTATTACTGTCTTCTTCTTGTTTATCTTATTTATTAGGCTTTTGTAATCTTTGAATGCCAAAAAACCAAATATTGGTTTTATTCAATCATTTTTAAAAACTTTTTTTTTTTTTTTTTGCATTATTATTATTAACCAAGCATTAAGTAAGTGTTCAGCTTATATGCACTCATGTATTCTGTTCAAAAAAAAAAAAAAAAAAAAAAAAAAAAAAACTTTATATATATTATATGTATTTATAAGTATTACTTTATGCACTCAAAATTGAATGATGATAAAAACAAGTGCATGAAGCATGAAGGTTGTGGTCGACTTTCATATCATCTTTGTATGAAAAATTCGTTGAGAGCTAAACAAAATTAGGCGAAATGCTTCCAGAAATATGGTCATGGTTTCCTTAAGAGAGTCTAAAATAAGTCTCTTGTTCTTTTTTTCATATTAGCTTTACTATGCCCAAGAGAAATGAAATCTGTTAGATGTGAGTAAGTCGCATTGTTTAGCTAGCCAACTTAACTTATGTAGAATTCGGTTTGCAATTCGGTTTGTCGCATAGCCGAGTAGATAAGAGTCGTGACTATCAAGTCGGAGTTCGTGAGATTTCAATGCAGTTTTTGATCATAGTTGATCGTAGCTATATAATGAATACTTAGTCGGTTAAGGTATAACACTTACGATACTTATCCGCGACGTCACCCGCAATTATTACTTATATAAAAATAAAAAAAAAATGAAAGGGAAAGTGAAAGTGAAAAATTAGGAAAATGAGAGTCACAGTTGAAAATTGTCCCCTATAGTTAATAGTTTATAAAGTTGCGAATGGTATATGTGCTTATCTTACCGCGCACGCACATACACGCACAGACAAATCTCTAACAATCTCACATGTAATTATCAAATGTGCATATTTCGAGCATAGATTTTCAAAAAAAAAAAAAAATTTTTTTTTTGAAGAAATACTAAAGCATTTGTGGGAATAAACAATGACTTGGTCGCTATTTACGCCTACAACTAAATGCCGTGCAATGATATGAAAAAAATCTGCATAAAGTTTGCTTTCATTACTTTTGCTTTCTCCTCTTCTCTCCACGAAGCGGGCAGATGTTAAATGGATCCAAACTTTGTGATTTTGCTTTGTTATTATCTGCAAAATATTTGCGCTATTTGTAGACATATTCGAATCCGTACCATACTATAACCGTTTATGTGCTTTCATCCATTATGAGCCTTGTGATCATTTTTTTTAATTTGTTACAAAGCTTGTTATGACTTGTATACACTTCGATTTTTCGCAGTACATATATATATAAAATGGGAAAATTTTACTGAATTGAAAGCTTGTATGCATACTTTTAAAATCATGAAAATCACGCATGCATCAATTCAGAAAAGAAACATATTAAAAATCAATCCTGCAATCATCTTATTGACCATATCCACCTATGCTTAAATTGCATGAACAAATAAGCACATTAAAGCACATATAATACTCATACAAGCAACTTTGAATAATTAAATGCGTGGGTCTTATCCCTTCTAGATAATCTCTTAATGTATTTCAATCTTCTCACATATATACTTTTGTTTTTCATTACAAGCTTTTTAAATTTCATAAATTTTTTCACGACGAACGTACGAGAAAACGTTCAGTTACCACATCATTGGCGCGCATTTTTATTCTGCACTCTTAGCACAATTGCGATTTAAACGTTGATGATAAGTTCTCTGCTTAATTGTAGTATGCCAATGAGTCGTTTGAAGCATTCTACTACCGCATATTTACGTCACTTTGATAAATATTTGTGCCGAGTTTTATACTTTAAAAAAACAAAAAAAAGGAGAAAAAAAAAAAATTTGTGAAAACAAATTTTCAACAAAGTTTCATTTATTTGTATACTTACGCTCTGAGTGCAGGCGTAGCTTAATTTATTCATTTTATTTAAATCATTCATAAACATGCCCCCAAATATCTTTTTAGATACACTTAAGTCCGTTTAAAAGCTCTTTAGGCATACATATATATATATATATGTGTAGATGACAATGCTATCAGAAAACTCACTAAGGTTGCCGAAATAAATTCCGTTCCTCATAAAAATCGCTCGACGCACGAAGAACCTTTCAAGCATTAACCAATAATTTAAAAAAAAAAAAAAAAAAAAAAAAAAAAAAAAAAAAACAAGTAACTTGTAAATCGTCTTAAAGATTTTTGAATATAGAGCTCCTTTCCTATATACTATTTTCATTAAACATTTCAAATAAATAGAACGACTGTCATATAAAGGCGTATTCTTTGCAAAAATGAGATGGGCTTCAAAAGTGCTCTCTTCGCATTTCATTTTTGGTAATTTATGAAAATATTATATTTTTATTGCCAACTTTTGTTCTTAAATATAAAAATATAAAAACAATAAGACGAATGCAATTTTTTTTTTTCCTATAAAACTAGTTTTTCAAAATACGATATTATATGGAAGGGAATTTTGAAAATGTTACGATCCAATTGGGTTTGCATTTTGAACTTTTTTGGCCAAAACATATTCGCATACCGAGTTTCATCAAATTTTGTCAGAATTTACTAATCATGTATTCAATAATATTCGCTAGACCAAAATTGGACGGAGTGACGAACAAGCAGACTTAAATCGATTTAAAAAATAATTACATAACGAAGAGAAAGCATAGATTTTTTTTTTTTTTTGAACTCGTTTCGAATGTTTCATACAACCGCAAATATTTAGTATACTGAAGAAGATAACCGGTAGTAGTAGTAGTAGTAGTAGTACGGTAGAAAATCGATTTATGTTAGCTAATTAGTGTTCACCACGTTATCCAAGAGATTTACGATCGCAATCCCGGACCTTATGACGTATGTGCAATGATTTGACTTTGCAATGATCAACTATGCTTGATTTAAATGAGGACACTGTCGTATCGATGACATTAGTAGTAATAGAATGATTTGATGATATGAAAAATGTTATAAATTGGCCTCGACTCAATTGGGATGAAATCTGCATTCGATTGAAATTGGTCTTTGATTTCCCTAAACTGGGACAGCGATACGCTAAGTGAATTGATTCGGTTTGTTGCGCTTCAAAACAACTCAATCCGTCTCATTAATGAATGCATGATTCTCTTCATTCCGTGCAGTTTTGCATTTTATTAAATGTTGAGAATATGTCAACAATGCCTTTAGTTGACGTCAGCGTTAAAGTTAATGTAAGGTCGTAGGATGTAAGATTAATTAAAGTCTATACCGTCTCATGACTAAATGACGCACTTTGAAAATCTGAGATAATGAGAGAAATTAAAGCAAATGACACGACTTAATAAGACTGAAAAGAAGCAAATGTGAGCAACAATCAGCGCACACGATCCTAGTCATTGATTTTCTCACTCGCACGAATAAAGAGGATCGTGAATCATAAATACTTTAAGGACTCACTGCAAGTGTAGTCTCGCGCTTCAATGGCATGAATGCGAAAATTTTACTAACACAATCTTCGGAGTTTTGGGTAGTGATTTATATCTATAGGCAGATGAAAATTAGTTTTTTACTTAAACTATACACTTTAAATTTGTTTTTATTTTTATATTGTTGTTGTTTTTCTTTTTTTTCTGTTGTTTACTTTATCCACACATAACATGTATAAACACTGTAGGAAACCACATTTTAAATGACATTTTAGAATACAAAGTGTAAACACTATGCTTGCGGAATCAAACAAAGTCCGCTATTGATTGAGTGAATGATTGATTACCTGAAAAGAGAGGGTCACGCATAGGACGAAAATTAAAAATAAATAAAAAAATAAAAAAAAAAAACCTAAACTCGCTCTGTATACAATGAACAAATTCAATATTAACAGTGAAAAAGAAAGAAAAAAAAAAAAAAAGAAAAAACAACAACAACAACAATAAAAGCAACAGCATACTAACTAACATACCGCCTTTAGTCTGCTATAAATTGTCAAAGTATAAACAAACTAGTAAGGAACCAAGTTGGCCGTTTTTCCCCCTCTTTTTTTTTTTTTGCTTTTTTTTTTGCTTTTTTTTAGTTTTTACGCTCGTCAGGAAAGGTGGTAAGCATAATAGCTTTATCGCTGCGTTAGCGACACTCACAATTGCTTATCGGAGCTCTCATGCAGTATAATAATTAATCTTCAGGGGCATGTAAGATTTTAACTTGTTTTCCTCTGCCTTTGGCTCGTCTTGAGATTTTCGGACGGACGGAGTCGAAGCTATAAATCATATCGTAATCGGCAAATTTGCAAATCGGCGTGGATCGGCACGAATGTTAACAATTGAAAACTTAATAGATAGGTAGAACCTGGGAGGGCGCATTAGTGCACATTCAATGCGTTATAATATAGGTACAGGGTGCACAGGAAACGTTTTAAGGCGTGTATGGCTTTCTTTTAGTTTGTTTTCGTGTTTGTTTTTCCTTTTGTGCGGTCGCCGTTTGTCGCTGCATACAAAAGCTGTCAGTCAAACATTGGCGTACCGCAGTGAATGGCGGTGATGTTTAAATGATAACTTGTAAAAGCGCGCGCATTTATAAAATGTGAATACGATGAAAATAAAAGTTCTTCGCTCCCCTAACAGGTAAAAAAAAATAAAAAAAAAAAAAAAAAAACGAAAGAGATTTTCATCGCTGTTATTTTTTCATTAAAAACAAAAAGAAAAAGAAAAGCCAGAATAACCAAATAAACAAATTAAACTAACAATGTTATAGATTATAAAGCATAAAATTGTATGCACGTAGTGGATCGCAGTGGCTTGTAATGGGTTTAGGGCGACAACGTAGTAGCTAAGCAGGTTCCATTGCTGCAATAACGAATACAACAAATATCTGTAGTAGTGTAGTTTGCTAAAATATTTGTATGCATGTTTATGGTAATTTATCAGCAGGACTTTGACAAGAAATGCCACAAACATTGACCGCAAGAAAACCAAGCGCAAAGGAAAAACTAAAAAGCAAAAAACAAAAAAAAAAACAAAAAATTAAAGTAAAAATGAAAACGAAAATAAGTATGAAGAAGAGAAACAAAAGTGTAACGTAAGTGGAAATGTTCAAGCATAAAATTAAGTACTCTAAGTGAATATGAAGTTAAATTAATAATTCATGAAATACAACTCTATATATATGTGTGTGTGTATGCTCGTATATATTTTTCGATATGTAGACGTACATATGCATGCATATATCATATATCTTCATAAATGCTAACATACATAAATGCACCCAACGCCCTTTATGCAAACATTTTGGTAGGTTTTTTTTTTTTTTTCTTCTTCATAGTACAAACACATCTAGTAGCAACATATCTAAAATCAACTTTCGGGGTTATTTTTCTTCTTTTTTTTTTTTTTTGTTTCTTTTCGTACGTTACGTGAATGTGACGGAATACAAGCGGAAACGGATGTTAAATGTCTGTGGCCATAAAAATTTCATGTATGAATGTGTTTGTAATAGTCAAACAAATAAACAAAAGTTCAAAACAAAAATGGAAATGCCAAAAAAAAAACAAAAAAAAAAAAAAAAACGAAAATTTTTTTATAAAAAAAAAAAAAAACAAGGAGAAAAATCAAAAACCAAGCAAACAGACAAATTTCTTCAAGCGCATACGCTCAGAAAGGAGATGTTGTCAACATAAAATTGCAGCAACATCTGAATGTCAAAATTGCTTTTTTTATTTTTTTTTTTTTTTTTTTTTTGCCAAACAACGAACTGGCAACGGAGGCATAACTCCTCTTGTCTGCCTTTTCGTGTTATATATGTATGTATGTGTATGCATTCATGCATTTCTCAGTTGATGCTTCTATTCTCATTAGTACTTTAGATTCAATGACCGCTCTTAGACTATTTCCATATTCGAGAAATCATCTTCAGAGCTCTTAAGCCTTCTATATAATACATGTGCTCTTCTTTCTTTCTTCTATGCTTTTCTTTTTTTTCTTTCTTTCGTTTAACTTTAATTTTGTGGTATTTGCAATTCTACTCCTACGACATTCTCTTTAAATTATATCCTATCATTAGGGATATGTTAGTTGCCCTGCACGTTATTATCACAAATGAAGACAACTGCGTTAGCCGTTCAAACCAATTTGACAGATTCGACTTTCGACTGGAAAAATTAATCAAAAAATAGATTACTTCACATGTACATCGATTATATATTGATGAATAAAGTTGAATTTTTGAAAAATTTAGCAAACATTTCATTTTCATGCATTTAATGTCTAGTAGGTTGGCGGAAAAACTCTATCGTAGTTTACTATCTGTAGATTATTTTTATTTGTCAGGTCGCGTTACATGCGCTCATATTATTTGGAGTGCAGTGCGCAATGTTCATGGGTGAAGATTACCAGAAACTTAGCCAATGAATCGATTACTTGAGAAAACTTATGCAACACGTTGAGAAGTCAAGTTGTAAATGCGTAGATCTGCCAAGGATGGTTTGCAAAATCTCGTTCCGGGGATTTGAATTCGAAAGAAGATCGTTGATCTGAGCGATAATGAAGGGTAACTAGCTTTGCTAGCAATTGCAGACGAACCCCGCGTCCACTATTCGACTGCCTAGGAACACATTAAAACATCTTCGAATACAAATATTTTATTTAAAAGGCGGCAAAACTTTACCACCAACCTACGTTTATTTATTTCTTTATTTATATATATATATATATATGTATATATATATGCTTTATAACGGTGAAATTTTCTGGACTTTATGTTCGCGATGATAAACCTAATATTATGATGAACATGAAAATGCTACAAACACAGCACAGCACAGGAACTAAGCACTGCTGATAGTCATGCGATAAATTTTTTGCTTTTTTGACTTGAGAGAGAGTTGCACTTACATGAATTTATTTTCATTTTTATATTTATGAAATGAATAACTCTAAGCGACGTAACCGGTCCAAGCCAAATTTCGATTCTTATTTTTGTTTTCTTACGTGACGACGATGACGATATCTTGAAGCCTGTTAGTCGCTGAAAGAGAGACAGAATTAATTCAATCTAGAATCCTAAGCTATTTAACAACATGTTGCATAGTCTAGGATATGTGTCTCTGAGAAGTATTCTTTGTTTTTTTTTTCTCCCCTCGGGACGACAGACATATTTGAAACGACATAAGAATTGGCATTTTTACAGCCATTTCTATATATAGGAGAGTGTCTTCTTTATGTACAATATACACAAAATTTGATGAGTTAATCATCAAATAAAAATATGTTGTTGCTATGCTCGGGCACGAACGATGATCTATTAAGATGGCTCCTTTGATAAAGTGGTATCAAAATTAACCATGAAAACCGTTTTCCTTGAAAGCCTTTTACACGCCTTCCAAACTACTTAGTCAGATATGAAAAATGATAGATTTTTATGTTTAGCGCTTACGATTGCCACAACTTTTTCTTCCGTCCTTCGAGAGCTCTTGTTAGACAAACATTATTCAAAGTTGAATTTTTATAGTCATCATCCAAGCGAGTATGAAATAGCCGTACGCTATAGATGAAGGCAAAATTTTAAATCGGTTTAACTATGAACATCCGTTTGTCTCTCGGCTTATTGTTTGTGTTTGTAAGAAATGAGATAAAAACTTCAGCTGGACAGAAGTAACTTGAAACGATGATAGGAGTTTCAGTCTGAAGATGGGAGTGATCCGCTTAAAATGGGCAAAGGGCTACTGCAAAGACTATTCAAGACTTTCTCGTGCTTCTAAAGAATGTCCGAACAATAAGTAAAGTATTTTGGAAACTCTGTAGATTGATTTGAAGTGTTGGGCACAAAAAACTTCGAAATAGCTTCGAAAGTGATTTTAACTTTCATTCTTGTTTTAAAGGCTCTTAACTCGTAACACTTTTATATACATAAATTATTCATATATAATTATTTATTATATACATAAATAAATACATGAAACTCTTCTCTAAAGTCTCTGATCAAGTTAAACACAATTTCGCTTAATTGGAACAGAGAGCATTTTAATGATTGTAAAGCTTTTTATTGCTAATCTCCAAACTGATGAGATAATATTGCAAAGGTAGAGATAAGTTTTGCAGAAGACACTTAGCGTGTGATCTTTGCTTTCAGACTGTTGTGGAATTTCATAAAATATTCTAAAAAAGTGTCGAGCAAAAATCGTTTAGTTCATTGCGCTAATATTCATATCATTTGTCATTTCATTTATATCTAAATTTTCGGTTTATGTGAACCACAACGTCGCCTATAATACATAATAGAAAGGCATTAATTCAATATCTAATACAAGTAAGCGAAGATTATTTTTTTTTTTTTTTTGTTTATCGCTTCTCTTTGTTTTCTTCCTTGAAAAGTTGTGCACAACATTTTTACTTATGCTACGTTGCACTGTTAGCCAACAAAACGATTGTACAACGAATTGAGTGAAGGTATAAAAATGAACTGAGCATAGCTTCTGGATATTCATTACTACTTTTTTCCATATTTTTTTATTTTGCTTTCTTTCGAAAAAATAATCTTTACAACATAAAAATATTTGAACATGAAAGACTGACTGTAAAAGCAACTGTTCACTCTTGGATAATAGTAACGATTGTGTTCAAGGAGAGTGCCGAAATGGAAGAAGAAAAGAAAAAGAAAAACAAAAAAAAAAAAAAAAAAAAAAATACTTTTATTGTCTGCCGCACAATTCGATTGCATGGAAATGGGCAAGAATTTTACGATGCAGAAAAAATTTCGCTGTAATAAAACAATAAGAGGCTTTAAAGCGGATGCACGCACCGCGACAAACAGCGGACCGGAGGAGGCATAAAAATATATAAAAATTTAGTTGAAAGATAAGAATTGATGGAAATTCACGTTGCTGCTTGCACGCAGAAGTATACACAGTAGTCACATATATATATATATATATACATATACATGCATACGCTTATATATACCCTTATAAACAAAGTAAAAGTCGATTTGGATATATTGCTATTACACATATATACAGTCTACTAGTCGCCTGAGTCGTGGCGTGCATAAAAAGTCACTTGACACCAATGATGGACATGCGTTTGAATTGAAGTGGATTGTATCGGGTTTTGGCTGAGTTTTCGCTGTTTTCGTTGACTTTTTTCACTCGTTTACTTACTTTTTATTTTTAAACGGTGTGGAATGTTGATTCCCTGACTAGCATCATCATCATCATCATCATTGTCATCATCATCCTATATGGCTACTGAACATGGTTTTTTTTTTTTTTTTGTCAAGGGAAGGTTTTATATCGACTCGTCTTTGAATACAAGTAAGTAAAAATTTTGCTTTGGGATCTGCTTGGGCTGACTGATTGCCCGTAGGCGTGTATATGCCTGTCCTGGCATATGTCCTGGCACGAATAGCATATATTGTAGATATCATTATAGCATATATAAGGTAACCTGCGTCTGCGTCCGCATTTGTAAGAATCGCGTTTGTCCATTTCAAATCACTTATTATTTGTTTTTGTTGTATTTTCATTTTATTCGATTCACGATTATACACTTAAATAAAGCATAAAGCGAAGTGTTTGCTATATTGCCATTGTTTATTGTTCTTAACGTTTAAACGTATCCGCCCCTTATATATTCGCATTCGATCTATTATTCATCTATGCAGTTAGTTAGTTGATACATATTGTTCTTTAATTTTTTCCCCCTTTCATATAACTATGCCTTTTATCATTTGTCTAACATGCTAATTAAATGAATGCTTACGCCCTGATCGAGTGGCTGTTGTGCAATTTGTTTGCAACATCAACATTATTTTAATGTTTGAATAAATATTAAATGTAATGGCATTGTAAAGTTCATCCATTCATTGATAGAAAAAGGCTTTGTGGTCGCATTTTGTTAAATATTTGTTAGGCGGGATATATATATATATATATTTTATTTTCCTGCCCAGTAACACGTCATTCTGTCACATAATGACTATGCATAAATGCGTAAATGTTCGTTTGTTGATTTTGTTTCTGCTCCTAATGAACTAATGAGTGCAATTTTGTAAGAGCGGTTGATTTAATGAATCTAATCACAAGTTGATTCTCATTTATAAATGCGCGAGTTTGGCTACAGTGATGTTTTTTTTTTTCAGCTTTTTCGATTTAAATCGAAGAAAAGCTCTGCCGTTCGCGTTTTTTAAAATTAAAATATTGCTTTCGATTTTTCAAATATAAAAAAAATCTCTCAAATTATCTATATCGCATTGCTAAGTCGTCGTTTTGTTGCTATACCCAGACAAATAACTTTAAAATGATCTCGTATTCTTGCGTACATTTCCCGTTCGGTTTTTTTTTTTTTAAATTTTAATTTATTGTACATAAATATCGAATGGCAATCGAATGTACAACATAACCAACCCATCCTATCAACTCTTTAAGGATATATATAAAAAATAAAAAAAATTGTTATTCATGGAAGCTTTAGACAGTAGCGTTTTCATCTTACTATGCAAATATTCTTTGCACGAAAATTTCAATATCAATATTTTCGTAATCGATTTTAAATCGGAAGATAAGTTATTATAATTTGCTCCACCAGTGTAATCGGTACATTGCTTGGTTGCACCTTCAACTTCTTAAGTTTATAACATATCTCGTATTAAAATGTGCTTGTTTTTGTAAATAAGATCCACGGGTGCGGTAACTGGAATGAATGAATTTGAACACATTCATTAGAATTTGTCGAGCTTCGCGTAGCCCATTAATTGGTGATACACTTTCATATATATATCCTTATACAAGGAAATAGTTGGATAACATATTCTTTGGAAAATTCCACTTAAAAAAGTGGATAAAAAGTTTTCGCATGAAAATTACGCGACGCAGCTGGCGACTAATGGAGAGGTTAAGAACAAGATTTGAACAAGATTTCAATGAAATTCGATATTGAAAACTTCCTTGTCGAACGCACAAGACCAGAAAAAATATTAAAAATATAAGATCCCGTAAATAATTTCTAAATAGATTTGCTAAGCAGTGTAAATAAAAGCTCGGCACTATGCATTTTTCCAATGCCCTTCATTTTGTTATTACGCTTGCACGATGCAGAAGAAAGCTTCAGAGACCTCATGAACTGTATGCATACTCTTGGTTAGTATTAAATTGTGAATCGATTTGAGCAGGTCCGGTCGCGCACGGCCGGTTACGTCATGTGGGTGGCAAGCAATCTCCTGCCAATTGTCATGAAATTTGGCAGAAATATTAGATAGTTTGGTACTGAAAAGCAGTCAAATCTGTCAGTGAATACGACAACAGTGTAACATGAACTGGGAGCATCTCTGCTTTCGGGAACTGCAATAGACCAAAACACAATAAAAATTTCCACGCATATTATAGAAAGGGGTACAAATCGACCACGCCCACCCATTATTATAAAATATGAAAATTTAATTATTCCGTTTGCTTTCAATCTTTCGTAATGCAAAGATGGTTGGGATGGATGTACAAAAGTTCACTTACGTCTGAGCATAGTTTTCTGATTTGTTTTTCTTTCTTCGATTATCATTTTAATTGAATTTTCATCAGAATATTATTTTTATTTGTCATTTTCACAGATTGGCAGAGTATTTATTGCAATTTTTTTTATTCAAATTTACAATGTCTTGTTGGTTGTTAGCAAATGTTTTTTAAACTTTCATTAGAATACCGCAATTTTCTCATTTGGCTAATAGAATAGAAATAAAATATTTTTTGTTACGCACAGCAGACAAATCAATGATTGTCGTACAAAAAATATTATCCAGTTTGTTTGCTAAAGCTGAAGCTTACAAGGCCTCTGCTATATATCTGAAAACGAATATAGGCAGCTACATATATCCATAGGATATGTGCTGCATTTGGTATGCAAAGTGATGCGGTAGATAAAACAGATCAGATTGATTTTGAAAGGTAAGGAAGAAAATTGGAATTTTCAGTGAAGGAGTCCTTGAACCTCCATATACGACTCTCATTAAAGCAAAATGCTGCGAGATAAAATATCGTTGAATGCAAAATTTGGTATTCTTCTGATAGAAGTATTTGTTTTAATTTTTTTTATTTTTTTTTTGTTCAATTTAATTAAAGTTGAAAGAAATTATGTATGTGGTAGGACAAGATTATACTTGATAAGGAATAAAAAAAAAAAGAAAAAAAGTATTGAAAACATAGGAAAAGCCAAGAGTAATTGAAACGGCAAAGTAATAAAATTCAAATAGCAAAACCTATCATCAAATAAGCAAAACTAGGGATAACTCAAATTAAAAAACGCTACTGGATACTCTTTACTTTTCTTGTTTGCGAAATGCTTTAAAATATGTCCATGAAATTTACAGCAAAAAAAAAAAAAATATATATATATATAGGCATAACACCTCTCGAAGAATTTTGTTTCATTCGTTCGAGCGATTTATTCTTTCGTTCTTCGTTTGTTTCAGCTTTTGAAATTGCCCGTGAAAACGCCCGTAGAAACTAAGATAGAGTGATCAGATTTCGTGCAAATCCCAATTCAGAATTGAGAATAAGATCAGTCTCGATTACTCAATTGATCGAAAATTTCGAACGTACTGAACGTTTAATTTACTTAAAGTTAAACGTTTGCATGACAATCTTATGCTTGAACTGTACGGTATCTAAAATTCGATTTATATACGATTTTCTTACCTGATTGTACCTAAAATTGATTTATAATGAAAACAATTTCTTTAAATACGTTTTTTTTTTTTTAATTTATTTATTTATATATATATATATATATATGTATATATATAGTTTTTTTTTTTTTTAATTTATTGAGTTTATGTTTATCAATTTCTTTATGTTCATTCTTAGTCTAATAATTTTCATGTTCACCACCTCTTAGGCTTTACTTGCATTTTTTTTTTTTTTTTTTTTTTTAATTTTTTTTTTTATTAATTTTGCATAAAATTTGAAATCGTTTCTTAAGTCCATTTGCATGTATGCTGTTGGAAGAAGCTAAAATCTGTTTCAGTTTGCTTGCTATTCAATTAAGGAGTTGGCTTCGTTTCAGTTAAAACATAAACCGTCGAAAGTAGTTAAAAAAGAGAAAAAGAATTTAAGAAACGCTGAAGAGATATCTTTCACTGGTTTTTATATACAAATTTCTTCACTTGCGATTGTTTATGAGCGCAAACCATACATATATACTTAACGGACAAGATTAGTTTCTCTTCGATTGTTTGTTTCCGAAAACATATTTAACAAATTTTTTCACTAAATAGTGATCACAGTAAACTCGGCGCCGTTTTTGTTTACAACCTCATGTATCTTTCCTTCTCCTTTGCATTTCAACTAAATCAGTTTGAAAAAATTTATCTCATTTAATATATTTTTATATATTCATTGATTACAAAATGTATATAACACATATACATTCGCCACATCACTCAGTAAGTGGCAGGTGCGATACACTGTTGACGGCAACACTATTGACGGACCCCTATGCTTTCTAAATAATACCAAGTTTCAAATGTGTCATCATCATCTCATAACATTCTGACGATTAGTTTATAAGTTTATACGGTTTCTTTTAATGACGTCACTTTTTTGATTTCTTTCCTCCGCTGGCCACCCATTTGCGTCTGGCGTGTAGTGAAGAGTCCACGCCTTTCCGAGGCAGCGTCAAACAATGCTCTGTGTCATCAACACATTACCCTCAGCAAGCAAAGTAAGCAAAGGCGACATTTACATTGAACAGAGCTTTCCCGTAAGCGAATTTAAGGCGCCAGGTTTACACTGTTTTGCAGGCTCTTTTTGTTTCTCGCGGAGCACCAGTGACCAGAGCGTTCAGTATTATTGGCGTTTAAAATTAGCAAACCATTTGAAATTAGCAAAGTCATTTTTTCCACAGGCAAGAGACGTCACTACGTCATTCAAGCGAAAGCTAATTACTGATCGTATTTTTTCTCGTCAAGAGCTAGAATTTACCGCTAGTTAACTGTATATAACGTATGCATGTGTCACGAGCCGTCCATCTATTCTTGCCGGATTTCCTCATTAAATTTTTTTTTTTATAATGCATTTTAGAAAATATTTTTGTCATTCCTACACTACAGTCTAATTTCACATTAGATATACTCTGTGTTTATGAAGGATGCAAGCATATACCGCTTAACACTATACGCACAATTAATTAATTAATCGACAAGTGAAATTTAGAATGAGTTTTGCATATTTTCGAAAATAGGAAGAGTAGCGTAGTGATCTATAAGCCAATCGCCTAAATATTATGAAATTTTCACGCGTATCGTTTGAAACTTGGCACTATTCAGAATTAGTATCGCATTGCCAAGAATGTTGCCATGAGTTGTTTATGGTAGACCGAACACTTATTGAGTATCGTTTTATATACACATACATACATACATATGAACGTACGCAGTGAACATTTATATTTATGAATTGAAATTATTTCATACATGCATATATATGTACATATTTCTGCAAATACGATAAATATAATATTAGTAAAGAAAATTTTTTAATCTTAATATTACATATTACTTATAATACAAAAGGTGTGTATATAGGGTAGGCAGATGTCATATGTTCTGGAGAGCCTTACATTATTTGCGGGCATGGAAGCCTTCTCAAGGTTATTCAAAATAATTTCTATTTATTTTATTACCGCTATAAGACCACAAAGTGCAACAAAGCGCTGCACAATCGACAAGCCAGATCATTTCTCATTCTCTTTCTCATTAGAATCTCCCTACATTTTTTTGTTTCTCTTTTTTGGTTTTTTTCTTCTTTGGTTTTTCTTTTTATAATTATTAATATCATATTAATGAACCATAGCCTTAGTGATGAGTACATAGAGCAGCTGCTGTTCATACAAATATAAATTAATTTACAAACACTTTACCCATTTCGGTATGGAAATAGTGTTCTTTTAAAATCAGTTTATAAATAAATATTTAGCTTTCTAGGAAATAATTTTTAACAAAAATTTCTTGAATATTTTGTGCTTTTTCATTAGGATATGTTTGTAATTTAATATGTTCCGTTTAGATTTCTTTCTTCTTTTTTTTTTTTTTTTTTTATTATTTTTTATATTTTTTATATTATAAATAAATTTATATTTAATTTTATTAAGCAGACAATTTTTTATTAAATTAAAAAAAAAAAAAAAAAAAAAAAAAAACCTATACTCCAAGATATTAGATTAACTGTTTTCTTTACCAAAAGGTATCAGAACAAATTGATATTTTTTCATTCGGTTGTGTTCGGTGTATATTCGTGCGCATATGGGTAAGTATGATGTTGGAAAAAATTTAGCTAGAATAGCGAATCCGCACACACGCACACAATTAAATGCCAATATTTTCATTAGTAATATTAAGCACTAGACCAGATTTATCCCGTTAATACCGAAGCAGAGAACAGAAGTAGACACAGTTATAGACATGCTGCGGGGCACATGATATTGCAGCCAAGTCAGTCAATCAAAACGACAGTTTTGAGAATAGGTTTACACTGTTCACCTTAAGCAATATAATAACTGAAGCAAAAAAAAAAAAAAAAATTAAAAAAGACAAGAAAGTGAAAACAGCGATAAGAATAACTTTGAGAGGTTGCAAGCATTTGTATGTAAAATGAAACCAAGCTTACAAATACATGTACCCACTGGGCCAATGAAATGTGAGCTATGTTGAAAGAGCCACTGACAATAATTTGTCATTGTTGAAAATGTTGATTACCGCATAATGTTGAATTTTGATTTATTCGATGAATTAACTGAGCCGGCAGGGGTGAATGAATAATATTAAATAAATAGCTTAATGTAGACTCCGATAGCACAAGGTTAACTGAGAGAATTCACGCCCGCCATGTACAGTCGCAACAGAAAGTCTAATAAATTCATTTCAAATTCAGAGAAAATCGCTTAAAGAGAAAAACTTAGCGAGTAGTTCAACTAGGGTCATCTTATTAAAGAGAGAGACAGGAGAGAATAAGAACAAGTAGAATGAGTTCGTGAAGGAATGCTGTTATTTTTGCAGTATTTCAAAAATCACACCATTTTCACATATGTTCGACAGACAGATGTGAAAAAAAACCCCGGAAGAAGAACGCAAGCAATGGAAAAGAGAAGGCATTTAGGCTTTGAGAATAACTCTTTACTTAAAATGAACAAAAACGAAAGCTTCAAGATATTATGTTATCTATAGCTAAGTTGAATTTTACCGCGAAACACAATAATTAGTGGGCATTAGTGGGCGGGACCGATATGTCCTTAATATACTATCTATGCTAAGATTTCTTTCAAGACTTAGTCGCAATTTTTTGACTTAACACAGCGAATTCCTAATTATCAAAATTCGAATATTATTTTTGATTTGAAATAAAGTCTTAGTAACATAAAATTTTGATAAGAAACGCAACAGACCAGATTCATGTTCTGCTATTTATTTTGGTCAAGAGCTTATGTAAATTATTAGATCTCTGATATTGATTTTTATGTAGTAATATTCTCACAAGTGTATCTAATAGTAATAAGCATTTTAAAATTTAATTGGAGCCGTTTATATCATAATTGATAAAATTTCATTACAGGCATTCAGTATGGTATCATATTGCGTACATCACGCATTGTCACAGCAAGGTGGATAGTTAGTGTAAATTAGTGTAAATGTTTCTCTATGCATTCGCCCTGATCGGGATTTGGAATAATAAGTAGATTTAAATTGGTCTTACTTTTTGAGGACAGCAGTACATGCGTTAATTTTTGGTGCATTTGTTTTTGTGACTGTCTGTCCAATTTAAGCGAAATCCTATCCTATTATGCATAAGACAAGAAAAATATATATTCATATTATAGATAAATGTGTCAACGTGTGTGTGTACTTTTTCATTGAGTTCATTGATGAAAATGTTTTCCAAATTTTCTTCTACACTGTGTGTAAAAAGCCGCGAGCATGTATGCGAACAGAAGAAAAGATTCAATTGATAAACTAATTCGTTCATTAGAATCATTCTATCATTGCAGTAAAGGATTTAATTAGAAATCAAATAAGTGATAAAGAAGTGTTTGCATATCAAGCAAAGCTTTATATCATTTATTAACTGCATTTGCTTAACGCCCGACTACGTGTGTTTTTGCACTGTAGCTTTTCATTTAGTTGTTCTTTTACTCTCGTGCAATTCGCAAAATTTTTGCTTATACAAATGCCCCGCCTTGAAAACAATCATGGGGGTAATCACGTTGCTGGAAATTAGCTCTCGCTTTTCTATTCAGCAGTTTTTGCTAAATAATTATATACAAGAGCGAAAGCTTGACTTTTCCGCCATATTTGTGCGAAGAATCTGTGACTTTGGGTGTGTGGATTAGAAAGAATTTTCTTTATGAGGATGAAAAGTGAATTCGTAAAGCAGAACCATTGTGGCAAAATAATAACAATATATATACATGATTGTTTTCAAGGCGGGGCATTTGTATA
>NW_023998415.1:15361908-15533437 GCF_014805625.2 Glossina fuscipes | reverse complement strand
ATATATATAGTTTAATATACATCTTTGTTATTAAGATATTTGATGATGATTTAGTGTAACTGGTAGCGCGAATAGTTGAAATTTAAACTTTTATTTTATTTAAAAAGTATTTTTGAAGATGTGCAGAAGAGATCCGTTTGGCACAATGCTATACGACAAGGAAGTTGGGGATTAGTATTTAGTTGTTGTCTGTTGCAGCTGTTGTCATATATGACAGACATAGATTAACTGAAACGCACCGGGCATATTTAAGAATTAATATTTTTAGACAATGAGTACTACTTTACTGAATTTATATAAGCTATTTACTCTCTCTCTCTCTCTCTCTCTCTCTCTCTATATCTCTCTCTATCTCTATCTATCTCTATCTATCTATCTCTTTCTTTCTCTCTATCGCTGTTTTCATCCGGAACACCTATATAAAAATGATTCATCAAAATGCCGAATAAAAGAAAAATTGATATTCGTATGTGTCTCTGTATATAAAATAACGAATCGACTAAAACGCACATTGCTGTTGCTTAACGGAGAGCATATGAGTTCTTAAATTTTGCGAACTTTTGCACATACAGGTAAATGAATACCAATTGTTTTTTAACACGTTGTATATGCCCCTAAATGTATGCGAGTACATTTTTTTATTTATTTTCAAGCAATACAGTCAATCCTTATTTAACGCGTTGTTCTTATAACGAGATTTCCGTTCAAAAAAATTAAATTTCAAGAAAAGCAACCTTCAGCCCATACAGAGGCTATCGAAAATTGTAAGCTACAACTAACTCGATTTATCAATAAGGGACCGTATATGCTTGATCAGATATTTGATGCTGATGGGACCTTAAATGCATTGGCAGACGAAAATATGGAAAACGAATGGATGCCAAATCTCAATTTGCACGATGTGAAAAATGGACTAAGCTTGGCGAAAGAATTCGAATTTCATTTCACGCAAGCTGATCGTTCAATGGTGCGCCGCGTAAACTTTAAAAAGGATTTCAAAAGCTCCTTACAGGGAGGTCTTAGTGTAGTGAAGTTAGAAAAAAAAAAGCTTCGATTGAAAATCAACATGAAAAACATTTGGTCCATTAAAAGACGAAAAGTTATGGCACTCATATTTGAAAGCGAGGATAAGTGTTAAAAGCGTTCTATTGAAATTATGATGAAATTATGTACATAAGTAATTTTGCATAATTTTCTTGGTTTTGTTAGAAGTTAGTTAGTTAGTGTAGCTTAGTTTGTTTAGGTTTGGTTTGATTTTTTGTTCATACAACGCAGAACGGATCAAACTGATTAACAGGTTATGTTACTTACTTTCGAATTTCGTTCGTTTCGGTTCCCATATAACGCGGTACGAATAAATGCGATTCGCAATCATTTTGCATTTCTTATAGCTCGGTTTCCAATATAACATGTCACAAATTAATCCGGTGTACATGTTAAATCTGTGTTTTTTATAGCGCCGTTTTGCGGCTTAGCCGTTGTGGGAAACCCTTCTGGGAGTATTCGTGGGGGATTGTGATATGGGCGCATTAAATAATTAACGGTTGAGGTTCGACTTTGCTCTGCCCAGAGGGAAAGGTTCGGACCAAGCCTTCATTCTGGCACTTTGGCTTGGAATAAGCCCTCTCTCTCTCTCTCTCTCTCTCTCTCTCTCTCTCTCTCTCTCTCTCTCTGGTAGTATTGTCTTGCAAGCCGCAAGGGGTTCCCTAATTCACTAATGTATTAACTATGGTTCTAGGGAACTTGTCTGATGAAGTCATCACGGCAGATGCAGACGTTACAAATTGACTTCGTCTGTCTCCCTCTGCCTCTTGCTCCTCCTTTTCGTTATTATAAGGAAGGAAGGAAGGCTGTTATTTGTGTGTTCTTTCAAAACAGGCGAAAAGTTGAAAAGGTGAAATATTACTAAAACCAAGATGTTCGCTCCTATTCTATGAAACTTTTTGATTCAAAAATATATAAATTTGATAAGTTACATAATCTAAAATTGGAAATTTAATTTTGTGTTAATTCATTTTTTCATTAGTTGATTACAAATATGTCATTTTTTGACATGACATGATTACGAATCACAACAAGGGATGATTTTAGAGATTAGCTGCGGTTCGGTTGAGAATTTTTATTTTCTTTGGTTTTAATCACAAATTATGCTATTATCTCTTTTAGTTTCTTTGTCGCGCAAAACCGAAAAAAATGGAGCGAGTTATATAACTGGACCCGAGCGAATAAATATACTGAACCGTCAACAGTTTTGTAATGCCATCGTTATACAAATTCAACGCAAAACCGTAAATATTCATTTGCGCGATTGGACGAAAACGTTTAAATATTAGCGGATCAAACCGATGCGAAAGGTGTCGCTAATAGTTGCCCAGACAGATGATTCTAATATTGATAAGCCAAATGATTTACGGCACTCATTGAGAGCTACGATTTTCGTAATAGCGCATATGGGAAACATACGAAAAGTATTTAAATGAATAGGAACAATAACGTAATAGTTAAGGAAATTATGAACAGTTTGCTCAGATTAACTACACAATCACAATGATGCGAATGGCGAAATTTTCAAGATGCTAGAAGACAACATATTAAAAAAATTTACAAATACTTATGCGATACTAATTGTATATGGAAAAAATGATTCAAATGTTATCAGTGCACGAGGAGAATAGCAAGTGATAAATAAGTCATTGTATGAATGCAATGAAAAAGTTTGTCCGACGCACAAGATATTAACGTCAACGGGTACATTTTTTACGTCTACTGCGTCAAGTCTCTTAAGAACACATTATGAACAAGAATATTTGTACATATAATATCTGTTGATAGTAAATTAAATAAATATATGCGTAAAAAAAAAAAAAAAAAACTATGCAATCTGACAATAGTTTGAAAAAAGGTATAAATTAAATGAATTATATAAAATGCTCCTGCATGTGTTTAAAATTTTTATCGCTACTAACTTAGTGTCATTCGTTCCCGTTAATATGCCCAATCACTTTTACGTATTATTATTATATTATTATTATAATCATCATATTTTGTTCTGCCTTAGAGTAAATGTTAAAAAAAAGTGCATATTTTAAAAATAAATTTTTTAGGATTTTTTCAATTAAGCTTTTTAGGGGGCCGGTTATCAACGTTCGCCACAAGGCGACCACAATTTTTCTTACATATAATTTTACATATAAATTTTTCGTGATTTCGATTGCGTTATGTTTCAAAAGTTGCTTTTCATTTGCATTTGTTGTTTTTCTTCATAAATAAATTTTTCGTTTACATGCCTAGTTGAAAACAATTCTTTGCTTTTATGCTGTTGCTGTGTATATTTGTTCACAAAAATATTTCAAGTTTTGTTTTTCACGATTTATTTACCTTATAGAGATTTAAAATATTATCATATTTATGTACTATAAATAATATGTATATATGTATACATGTATATATGTATGTATATATATATATGTATATATATATATATATATATATATATATATATATATTTATATAGTTTAATTATTAATCCATTCGTGTAACAAAATAATTTGTTTTTTTACTTTCATTTGTGATATTTAATGATGATATATGTAAGGTCCTTATATAATCTAAACCTGTGTTCAAAATTGTTTTACCTAAAGTGGTGTTTTTTTTCTTAAACGGCAAGCAAAAGGTGAACCGATCATGCGTGACTGACTATTCGAAGCATATTAATAAGAGTTTAGTTAGAAAAGAAAAATTGTTAAATTTAACAATTGTTTCTATTTCTTTTTCTTCTTCTTTTTTTTGTTTTGTTTTTTTTTTTGTTTTTTGTTTTATTTGAAATAAAAAGGCTAAAATTCCTAATAGAAGTCTAGTCTTTTTCGATATGATTGATCATTTAACTTTATTACCTGTATACTGTGCACAAAAATATTATACCGATGATATCATATATGACATATGTAACACACTTGAAACAAATCCGTTCGGTCAGCTAATTGTCCAGAATTTGCATTCACTGCACAGCGTAAATTGTACGCATTGAGAGTTTTTTTCGGACAACTTTCTGAACCAAGAATGGCTCCTAATGGCGTTATGAACAAGTTGTAAGAGCAAATTGTAATTTTTTTTGGTCAACGTTTGCAAATGGAAAAATTTTTAAGTTTAAAATATATTGGCAGATTGGCATGTTTTTAACAATTAACTTAACTAATTTGCAATGCTATTCCAGCGTCCATCATTTTCTCCAATTCCGATCAAAAAATTGGCTCACTGTCTTTCTATATTCAATAATTCGTCAAACTTATGAACACTGTTTCAATGCATTAACCGTTGTCGTAATTGCGTTCTATAGGTGTCAAGAAAATGCTTGTATGTTTCAATTTCTGAAGAAATCTTAAAATTTTTTCAACTCTGGCTGGTTGTTAGATGAGGATATAAATTCATCTATATCTGGGTGGATGAGAAGTTCATGTGTCTTTTTTGGATTTCGTAAATAGAGCACAATACAATACGGTGTAGTATGGGCTTAAGACCATCGACAAAGTGGCAGCAATCAGCAATGCAGGATCCCTTATTAATCTTACACAATGTAACCGCGTTGGACACAAACGTCGGCTTGCCGTCATGGATTGCGATTGTGACCATTTTCTGACATACATGTTGGAAATAAGTTATAAATTTTTATTGCTCGTTATCAATCAAGTCAAATTTCGAAGAATCCAATATATTTGCGAGATCAAAGCATGTCGAATAGCGGGCGAGCAACAATGATGATGTGATGGCAATTTGACGCTTCTCGCTCTAGATCTCATCTACATTTCCTTTGAATGCCTAGCATAAGCATTTCCAAGCTTAAGAAATTCTCGAGCTTATTTATAATAATTGAACAATCGCTTGATTTTTCCTAGTAACAACAAAAACAAAGCATTTCTCAGAGGTGTGCCGAGTTTGTGGCTTTTATCGAAATAAAATCATAAAACGTGTGGCGTCATCTTGAGCAACAATCCAGTCAACAATGCCCAATGTAACATCTCAGATATAAAGGGCAAAAGTTGAAACCAATTTTGCCAATCTGCAAAGTACAAATGTTCTGACAGTCGAAACTTTAGCTCTATATGTTAGGTTAAATGAAGGCGCTAATCTAACCCTACCTGTTATCTTTTCATTCCCGATAGATTTAAAATGAAAAAGAAAAAAAAAAAAAAAAAAAAAGGAAACCTAAGAGAAAATGTGATCGATTCTGTGTACATCTCCAGCCGAACTCTATTAAAGTTGAATGTTTGTCATGAAAGACGCTTTCACAAAATATGCTGCCATAGATGGTTTGGGATTTTTGCATAAATTTTCAAACTTACAAATTCTTGTATAAATATCAAGGGATTTTAGAGAAGGCGAGAATATCTTTATTAAGGGTAAATAAATTAAACTCAAAAGTATCTCCTTTGCCTTCTCTTCTCTTCTTTTTCGTTCTCGTTTTCCTTTTTTTTTTTTTTTTTTTTTTTTGTTTTGATTTACTTTTCATTTATATTTATTCATATGTTGGGAACAAATGAATGACTTCGTTTCCAGTTGATGGGATCCTCGTTTTTAATTTTTTTTTTTTTTTTTTATTCTTTATTCGTAAAATTTTAAAATATTTACGAGTACTTCTAAATACATATTATGGGTGGCGCAACATGTTTACAGTGAAAATTTATGGTTGTTTGTTTGTGTTTCCATCGGTTTAACGTTAAACTAACCGGACATATCTCGTTTTTATTCGACTCTTTTACGAAACTTGATATCTATCAACAACGAAACGAGCCATACGTATGACTAGGTTTTTATAAAATTACTTGAGCTCCAAAAGTGGATAAACGGATAAACGGGTATGGTTTTGTAAATATCTTCAGCTTAAGCTATAAATGTTTTACAGTGGCTTTAACGCTGGCATTCAGGCATTCTGACCGTCGCAAATATTTTAATAAATTTAATCTATTCTTGTACTTGTTAAGTGCAAATAGCATCTAAAAAATGAAATGAAAAATAAAAAAAATAAAAAAACAACTAACATCCAACCATATTGCACTTGTTCTCATTTGCTTGCACACATACCTATGTCGTCTGCCTATACAGTGTTTTATTTAAACTGTTTGTGTGCATCTATGTCGGCATCTATATGTGTCTAAACTTATAACTACCATACTATATATGCCGCACGTATTGAAATTCATTACCCACCCATTCGTATTCGTTTACATATACATATATATATATATATATACATATATATATATATATATATATATATATATATATATATATATGAATATATATATACACTCAGTCACGCACACAATCGCTTGCACGCACGTATAATCTTTCTCTTTCTCTTTCTCTCTCTCTCTCTCTATCACACACACACACACACACACACACACACACACACACACACGCACACACACACACGCACAATTAACATATACATACATACATACATACATACATACATATGTACATGTACACACTTACACTATGGTATTCTATTTCCTGTTGTTGTGATATTTTAGTTTATGATGCTCCTCCTTTGGTCTACGTAGCCCCTGCTTCTGATTTCTATTCTGTCGTGTTTTTTGCTGCCCTGGTCGCTTATGCTTTTTATTATTATATTGTTATGTAGAGTGAGATATTTCTTTTTGCATTTCTTGTTGTTGTTGTTGTTGTTGTTGATATTTTAGAGACCCTTGCTTAATCATTCCTTTCGTTATTTTGCCTTTATTTTCAAATGCTTTTTTAGCTTTACTAAACCGGTTTTTTGTCAATGCTACGTTTGTTTTCAATGGTAGCGGATATGGTATAATGTCTGGTTGAGTTTCATCCTCTAAAACTGATGACGACCACTGTCGTTGTCGCCATTCATTTTGCCACTTTTGGTGATGTTGCCATTGACGATGTTGTTGACGTTGACGTTGTTGTTGTTGTTTTTGTTTTTGTTTCTGTTGATAACTTTTATAGTTGTGGTGGTTCTTGTTAATGCCAGTAATTTTCCTTTCCTCATAGCCGTTCTCATTGTTGCCATAGTTATTGGCGTAGACATCATATGGTTTGTTGACTAAATGCTGTAGCTGCTGGTATTCTCCTTGTGACAGCTGCTGTTCATTATCATCATTGGTGTTGTCGAAATTTTCATTGTAGTCATTATTGTAATTTTGTTTATTTATGTTGTTAATTGTTTGATGGTTGGTAGTGGTATTAGCCGCAACATTGTTGTGACAATTTTTCTGAATGAAAAAAAATAAAAAAAATATTAAATAAATCTTTAATCACATATAGTTTGTTTTTATTAAGTTTATCAATACATTTTTTTTTTTTTTTAATTTACCAGCAATATTATTATTATTTTGTAATTGATAGAAAACACGGTCATCACTTTACAGTATGCTTTCTCTACTGCTAGAAACGGCTCAAAAGTAAATAGCTGCCTATCTCAGCAAACCGAATATTTTTCGAAATATTTCCAATGGTTTCGACGGCAAACATTAAGAAAGTCATTCTGAATTGATGTGATGGGTATAATAAAACGCGGGACGGTGTCAAGTCTCTCTGGACGTTGCATACATCCGTATAAACTTAATACACCCTTGTTTTGAAAATGGTATGGTGGGTATGAAAAAAAATGCTCAGTGCTTTTAGAAATACTTTAACAACGTCCCAGTAATGTGTTAATTATACATGAATAGTGAAGAACGGTTGTGCATTGTTGTACGAAATTCGCTGAAATATGGTAGCAAAGCTGAGAACTCAATACGATACGGAAATCAAAAGTGACGGAACGTCATGGGAATTCGAGTTATCGCCATGAATTGTGAGTCGAATAAAAACGTTAGACATCTACAAACGTATATAAAACAGACGGTATTTTTGATATGTTTACTCGTCTACGCTTAAAAGTTCTCTTAATGGTTGTACTTAACTAGGTAGCGTTGAAGATGGAGGAGCTGAAGGCAATTCAACGATGGATAGATGGACGCCAGACGACTTACTTTTTGATGAACAGATATGCTACAGAAAATGACTAACAAACGGTCACCGGAGAGAGATGGGGCATTAATGTGGTAAATACTTTTCTTAGTAATTTTTTATTTTGCTTCTATTCTTTCTGTTTTTGCAATTAGTTAAGCTAAATCGTGATAAGCTTTAGTAACTTTAACCCTCTGACGTCACAAGTCAGACTATTTTGCAATTTTACGTAAACGTATACGTCATTCTTGACATTTCGTCAAGATGACAACGACTAGTTTAAAGAAGAATTTACGCGTTTAACAAAAACACTTCATATTACATATTCCGTCGACAACGTGCCCGAAATCGCCGATAGTTGATTACGAAGGTTAATATGAGCTCCATCAAAATAGATTTTATCCATATCGCAAAATTTGTTCAAATGCTTCATCCATGCAATTATCCAAATTTGTCTAGAATTTCGGGCATACATATGTATGTATGTATGCATGCATTTACGTATATACATATATTCCCAACGCTTGAAGAGGAATGCTCGCATCGTAAGCCATCTTTTGCAACTTTAGACCACTTTTCTAAACATTATTGTTCTTGTGCTTTTTCCACTTATCACTAAAGTAGGAAAAGTGGATATATATATATATATATATATATATATATATATATGTATATATACAGCCATTTCTATACTTTCATAAGTATAATGTCTATGGTAAACTTTTTGACAGACGTGTTGACGACCTAAGATATTGACTTCAGAGTCGTCAGAGGTGTCGGAAGTTATTGCACACATATTGTTGTTGAAAATGCACCAAATGTATGATGTAACCCAGGCCCAAAAGGATGTTTAATCAATTGTAACTTTGTGTGGACATGGCCGATTCGTCACACTTTCGAACCTAAATAGAGCAGAGTTTGTCCTAAAGTAAATGTGGGAATTTTCAACCGTCAACAACACACACCTCGCAAACATACAGACCGGCAAACATGGCTTAACCAATTCAGAATATATATGTATTATAGGGTCTCTGAAGTTTCCTTTTGGGTGTTGCAAGCATTATGACTAAATGAGTATATCCTTCATCGTGCAGTGTTAAATACAGAAAGAAAAAATGTGTTTTTGCTAATCAGTCATTCACTACAGTAAATATAATGATACGCAGCACTGGTCAAAATTCCGACAAATAAGGTCTTACGGGTACTCTTGCAGCATCTGTGTGAAATGAGGAAAAAATTTTCCATGTCTGCACAATGTTAGAAAGTAAAGCAATTTGATCTTTTCCATACTTTTTTATACTCTTCATCATAATGAGGTACAAGTGCATATTAAGTTGGCGCGTGTGTATACAGCACTCAGAAGAATTTCAGATAGACTTCGCCTTTTACTCCACCGACCGATTAATTCAGTATCACTTTTTCCATCGATCTAAGCAAATCTGTCCGTCGGTCCGTCTTGTTTTCTTATATTCAACCTAAAAGTCTCATAGCTCATGATATATTTTGAGGAAGTTAAGAACACCTAAGAACACGTTTTGGGCCAAGACCTAATGCTATAGAAAATGATTTCAATCGGATCATTTTTTCGGCCACGTCCCATATAACACCGTACTTTGAAAGGCCAAAGTAAAGTTGTGTAGAGTATCTAGCGGCGGGCCCGTGCCCCATTCCAGTGTTTTTACTTGTTTTAAGATAAATTTAGTGGGCTATAGAGATTCGGCTCTTAAAATCTACACCAAATTCGAGAAATATTATATAGATAGCGCGCCTTTTTCTGCATTTTATTAGCAGACTGCAGAAAATTTTTACATAATTTCTTAAATTCCCGTTTTTTTTTTTGAAAATTTTGAAAATATTGAAGAAAGTGTTTATGCAAGTGATATGCAAATTTTCAGTTCACCTTTGCTTTAATAATCAATGATTGCCTTTCTACACGAAGGCTGTAATTAAACTCGAATAGAGTTTAAAAATTTCTATTTTACCAAATGATTCAATAGTTTATGCTCAATCTACGGTAAATCAATGCTTGGGATTTGTTTGGGTCTGCAACATGTAAAGTTGGACGTACACAACAGGAAACAACTATCATTTTGCAACAATCGCGTAGTAGCAGGGAAAGAACATTGGTCTTTTGGTCAAACGTTCTGTAGCGGTGGTGGTGGTATTGGTGGTGGCGGTGATAAAACCTTTACTATATAAATGACTGAGTGAAAGCAATAAAATAACGTCGTTGTTGCAAGGAAATGCAATATCGTTGGTTATAATTTTGTATTGCATTTGTTACGAGACCTTAACTGAAATACAATGAAGTAAAAATTTGTATATATATATATATATATATATATTTTAAAATTGCAAAAGTCTCTTTGCGAATAAGGAAATTGCAAACCAACAAGACTATGTTTACCTTGAGGCGGATCTTCATTGCATACTCGTTGTATGTAAATGCATAAAAATCGTGTTTATAAGTCAGTTGTGATTATTTTCGCATTTCGCAATATCATTACAGCCGTCATTGTGGTTCGATACACATGGTATATTGCGGCGAATTCACAAAAAAAAAAAAAAAAAAAAAAAAAACCATCTTTTTATTATTTAAGTGCAAAATGAAATGAATTTAATGGCATTTCTTTCAAGAACCAGTCAATGCAACAATCATTCTTTCTTCCAGTTATAAAATTTAATATCTACTTGTTTGCTTCCTTATGTTGGAGAAGAATATTAAGAAATTGTTGCATGATAAATCGAAAACATATAGAAAATGGAGCAAGTCTCTTTGAATGCTCACATAAAGAAAAGAAAGAAAGAAAAGAAAGAAAGAAAAGAGCATAGAGAAGCCAAGAAGCAACGTTTGATTATTTTTCATAAGCACTCAATTCCAGGTCATTTAGATATTACCCTGACATCGGCGGAAAATACGTGCACAATTAAAGAGGTAAAAATTTAATGTTAAACGCCATTAACGCTTTTGACTTTAAAGAAGTATCTATTATCCGCTTTTTAATTCATTAAAATAAAAGCTTATTTAAAAAAGATTTTTTTTTTTTTTCTTTTTTATATAATTTATTTTAAGCTTTAAAGTTTTAAAAATATTCTACAAAATTATTTCTACATAATAGCAGTCAATATATTTGTTTTTAATTCAATCGTTTCTTTACCCCAAAACTGAGCATTTAAATGCAGGAAAGAATTTTCATTTCTTAATGCCTCTTATGTATATTTTAAAGTTTCGAATAAGTAAAAAGAAAAGCATACATCATCAGTTGACAACCGCGAATTTAATAAGAGAGGACGGAATAAATATTATTGTTTTATTTGATCAAGTAAGCGAATAGTACTGTCATGCTCTTCTTCTACTTCCTTCCGGTTAATGCAAGCGAAACCACCAGACATAGCATCATATTTCAAGAGAAAAAAAAATGATTCATCAAATAAGTTATGTTCAATTTTTTAAGTCTTTATAATAGGACTAAAAAAAATATTCATTCCATAAACTACTGCACTACTATACCCAATATCGGCAATATCGGCACTATGCGTTTAAAGTTTTATCGAAAGTGTCTGAATTAAATCTCAAATCTTTTTTTTATGGCTCTTAGTTCTATCATCTTGAGTTATGATGTTATGAGTTATGTCTTCATGTAATACATTATTTTATACTCATCACCGAAAGATGCGTATAACATATATATATATATATACGTTGTCAAAACGTTTACAACTGTCAGAAGGAAACTTCAGAGAACCCAAAAAGTATATACCTTCTTGATCAGCATCAATTTCTGAATCGATTTAAGCATGTCCGACTGTCCGCCTGCGTAACGAGTGTTGTAAACACACTCCGGGCCGAAATTATCGAATTGAAATTTGTTTAAAACATTCCAAGTTCTTGCACGAGAAATGGGCCATTTAGGTCGAAGGACAAGCCGACAGCACAGACAGAACGTAAAGTGAGAACATCTTTGTTTTTCAATAGGAATAATAGATTGGTTTTGTACTCATTACCCATAAGCCTCAGCAGATAAATTGACGAAAATTAAGCGTACATGCTAGGAGTGATGCTTCAGTCGCCGTACAAAAATGGCACGCCTACCCAACCCTGTAGTGTATTAAAATTTAATATTTTTGCGATACTCTTATTAAGCGCAGAGCAAGCTTCAAAGCCCCCCATAAAGTATATACGATAAGTTTCAAATTTAAAATCCACCTAAAAATGGCCGTCTGTTCGTCAATCCGTCTCTTCGTTATTATATATATATATATACATATACATATTGTTATAGTATTTGTGGTAAATTTTCTCCCATTAGCGTAACTCAAGACATCGCTTACAAATTCGATATAGAAAAAATCAGCCGCGCCCACCCATTGCTATAGAATATGCAAATCTTCTTCTTTTCGTTTTGTTTTGTTTTGCATTTTGTAGCATAACGCTGATGAGTATGAAAGATTCATTCACAACCGAATATAATTTTCTTATTTATTATATTACATTTTCCGGTTCCAGGAGTGCGCAACCTTTTTCATCAAAGGTTTCATTTTAATTTTCATATCATGGCGAGGGCCAGAGAGCAAGTTGAATGGATTAACAAAATGATAAAAATTAAAATTTGTAATGAATATTTATCTTATTATTACGTCACGCAATGAATACAGTGAACCTATTAAGCAAACTTCAGTGTAATGGGGTTAATAAATTGGCAATGTTCGTTATTTGTGATTCGCTAGTAGCGACTCGAACAACTGCTTCTAAGTTTAAGCCGACCGTTGTCCATACCTGTTCTATAACTGTGCGTACGCCCTGTGATACGCCTACAAAATTCGTAAATGAAATTCTTTTATGTTTATACATTATGCCCAATATTCCATAGAAGATTATTCGCTGAAATTTTATTTAACAAAATTACGAAATTAAATATAGAAAATTCTTAGTAGTTGCAACAGCAAGAGCTTAATTACCGCAACTACAGATTTCCATATAGACTATGGTGAGCTTGATGAGCGCGTAATGGTACTTGTTCGAGTAATTCTTTTCTTTTTTTTTTTTCTTGAAGGCTACAAGTCAACATTTTGTTTAGTTATTAGCAGCTGCGTATCATAAGCACTCATAACAGAATGTATAATACAAGTCTTGGATTGCGTGTTACTTAACCAAAGCGTTAAATAATTTAAATCCCAGATCTGTAATGGCATAAGGAAGATGAGGAAAAACTAATAGAGACACGAATATGATAATTTTCATTAAAATGTTTATTGGGTCACTCGCATAAAGCAATGCAGTTCATAGTTAGCCCAATACCGCGGTAGGTGCCTAAAGACTCTACGCGGGTCCATAAAGCCAAGCTTACTCAGGTAGGTAGAAGTGTCTAATTTTCTGTCCTTGACAAGCTTAATCACGCAAGTCTTAGCAAGAGCCAGTTTTCTTTTCTCTAAAGAATTTAGGCTGATTATGAAATATGTCCTTGAGAATGTACTGCTTGTCCTTTAAATTACTTATTTACTTGTTGGCTTGCTTGCTTTTAATAATCGTATCATTTTGAAAAGTCTTACTCACGTCATACTTGCTCTCTGTTCTTTTGTTTAATCGCTCTTTTACATATTCACTTATCTGCTTACGCTATTTCCGTTCTACGATTTTTTCCATATAGAAATACGTTGATCGATATATATATTTTTTTTCTATTCGATTGCGATTAGATACCTACATATATATTAGTGATCTCTAGATGGGCGCAGATTGAAATTGATAATGAAATTCCGTATTCCTCGCATCAACTGTTGACATTCCGGCCAAGACAAAAAGTGAAAAAAGGAAAACAATGTATTTTTAAACGAATTACGCTCGCAATTGTACTTCTCCTTTACCCTTATTTTACTTCTCAAATATGTTATTATTACAATTATCCGCTTTAAAAAAAAAAAAAAAAAAAAAAAAAAAAAAAAAAAAAAAAACATGAAACGTGTATTGAATTGTGTTACCTTAACTAAATATTCCGCATTGAGCGAAGAGGTATAACGAAAATTCATCGTAAAACGCACCAATCTTTCTTTACCTATTTTCTTTCCTTTTCTTTTCTGTTCTTTTACTTTCATTCTCAATCTCAATACTCGATTATACTTGAATTGAAGAGCGTTGTCTGCATGCCGGTCTGCTTGTTATGCATATTACTCATGCTTTTCGAGTTTAATGCTTTTTTCAATATTTTTACATTTATTTTTCGTTTTCTTTATTTATTTATTTATTTTTTATTTTTTTTCTTTGCATATGCTTTATATGAAAGCCATAAATAATGAAATGGTGACGGGACGGGGGGTCGAATCATGGACGGCAAATAGAATTCTGTTGAAAAATAATACAAATGTATTATTGAGATTGAAAGACTCGTTGACATGAAGCAATCAAATCGCTAAAGTTATGATGATGGCAGAACAATAAAATGAAATGACAGCAAAGATGTTCGGAGGCGAACGAGAAAGGATAGAAAGATGTGTTTAAAGCCATTGAAATTTTTTAAAAATATATTGAAGCTAAAGCTTTTAGTTTTTTTTTTTTGAAATATGAATCTTTTCATGTCTTGAAAATATTTTAATAAGACTTTTGTTTTTATTTAGTGTTAAAACGATTCTTCACATTACTTGCTTTTCCCTTTGTCTCTGTTCATTTTCATAGAACAATAAGAGCTTCTTTTTTTTCTTTTTTTTTTTTCTTTCTTTTTTTCTTATTTCTTTAATATCATGAAAACTTAATTCACAACAAATGTTGAATCATTCATGAACAATGAACGCAAATCGAAACATATTTTTTGTATGTGTAGATGTGGACGGATTCCTTACTATTGTTATTGCTATTATGTTAACACAATTTTTTTTTTTTTTCATCCTAAGAACTGTTCAGAAATAAATAAATATTTTGAAGATAAACTTAAGTGATAGTTTTTTGCTCATATTATGGCGTATAACACTTACGTTTCCATTGCATTCACATTTCAATATCCATTCGACAGCAATGAATTTATTTTCAATTTGTATTTGATGCGATTGTAAAAATTCCTGATCGATGGGTTCGAGGGAACGGGTGTCCCAAAGCGGTGTGACCGCTGCTTGTGGACCATGCAAAAATCCTTGATGATGTTGCTGTCGTTGTTGCTGTTCAACATAGCTAATTGGATCAATGGCATTCAAAGGACACAGCAATTCCACCTGGCCATCCCACCATGTCATAGTCGTCAACGAACAAAATCCATTTATAGCATAATCGTCATCATCGCCATTACGTCGGGTAGAGCGTAAAAGGTTACATAAATAGAAAAATAAAAGTATGAGCACAAAACAAAAACAAAAAACGATGAAGCCAAGCACAAGTCGATAAAATCGTCTGCTTGAATGGAAACTTATTAAAGTGTGAAATTCAGACATCAATTAAGGTTTCTTTTTTCATTTCTGGTTTTTTCTTGATAAACATAAATTTATTTTCTTTTTTTTTATTTTTATTTATTTTTTTTTTTTAAATGATAAGGTCGTTTTCTACAAGTGACTGACTCAATTGGCTACGACGAATGATGGCAATAATAATAATGATGATAATAATAATAATAATAATAATAATAATGATGACGACAATGACGAAGACGAAGACGTCGAAGTTGATAATGATGTGATGCACTAAATAAATATTCTGGTATGCCTGGTACTTACCTGTATAGTAGTCGATACTGAAGGCACACAACATTTGCGTATATCGTGACAACGTCCGCATAATTTCGGACGATACAATTTCCTTGAGACGCATTTACCTAAACGAACACGCGCCGGTCCCAAGCGTTGCAGGCTGCGGCATTCGTGACCTTTCTGTAATAAATCGCTTTCGCATTATTATTTCTATTATTATATTTTCAAGTCTTTAGTTATTTACCCTTATTTTATGTTGGGGTTTATCATAATTTTCGCCATTTTTATCGTCGCTACTTAAAATTAAATTGTGTAAAATTCTGTGTTTGCTACGCATTTTGCTGTTATTGTTATTATTATTATTATTATTATTTGTTTGAACTTCGCTTCTATTATTCGTGTTAACACATTTACGATTCTCGCATAAACGTAAATTGTTCAATTGACTGCAACCAGCTGTGGTGGTGGTAAAGCGTGTTGATATTCCCAGACCGCACGCGTTGCTACATGGAGTCCACGGACTACTGGAGGAGTTATGGCAGGTGGCATATACTGCCAAAACAACAACAACAAAATAATAATAGTAATAATTTCAAATTATTTCTTAAGAGATTTTTTTTTTGCTTTTTTTTTGCTTTTTTTTTGCCTTTTTCTAGGCATAAAAAAATGGCTGCTCGACAAAATAGAAAGTTTTCATAAAGAATTGGCTTAAGTTGAATTTTTATAATCTTTATAGGACATATTTCGAAAACATATAATATATATGTATATATATAGTTTATTAAATAAAAATTTTTTTAAGGACACAACACACCTAGAACTAAAAAAGAATGATTAAGCTATTTGAAGAAAATTGGCTATAAAAACGCACCTGACATGTACGCTTCGCATCAGCAAATTCGACCAACAATTTATTCGATCAAATTTTTGTCGGCGAAGACAAAGAATGATTTTTTTTTTTTTTTCAAACCATTGATAAAGGTAAGTAAGGAATAGTACGATCAATATCGCGATTGGCGAGACGAAAAGATTTACGATCTACAGCAATATCCGGATTTATATCGTACCAAGCGAGGTGCTACCATTCGGCGAGGTTACCTTAAAATTTAATTATGATTGTTTGACCAGCTATCCAAGAACGTTTTATGAATGACAGAAAATCACGTCGCGTACGCTATTTAATACATTTGCATTTTAAAGGTGACCTACAGTCGGTCAATATTTTTTGACTTAATCGAAATCTTTCACAAAAGCTTTCCAAAAAATCATTTTCAATAAATGATTTGAAAAAATTGTTTTTTTTTTTTTTGAAAGCCACTTTAAAATTTTCTTGACATTTTTTAATTCCTCGTAATCCGATTATGACACATTGTTGATCACAAATTTCATTCTATTCTCAAAATGCGCATTAATTTGCTCATTAAATGCTAATGCAAATTTGTTGCTTATGGGCTTAATGTGTAGGTGGGAAAAAGAAAGAAACTTACCATCGGCTATTGGATTTTCGCATAACCACATTTTGCAACAGTGGCCTGGCACTTCCACTAAGCGGGGCGATCGGCATGATATAGTATCCTCTGGTGCCGGTAACTGTTCTTTCGGGCATAACGACGAGCAAGCGTGGCGACCATTCTATAAAAATGCAAAAAAAAGTGTGAGATTAAAAAATGTTGAAAACTTTTCCCTCTCTTTTTTTTTTTTAATGCAAAATATTCCATTTATGTTAAAATGCAGGGATAGGGATGGAAGGAGATATTCAAGTATAAAAACTAACCAATAAGCTAATGGTAATAAGTTGATCTTATTTAATAATAGTTTAACAATAATTTTTTTTTATCATTTACTTATGTTAAGCAATAATGCACAGACACATTCACTCTTATATGTTTGTTATATATATATAAAATTATACAGGCTTGCTATCCGTATATTCATATGCATTTTTCATGTACATTTATACGTAAGCATATACTGTATAGCTAGCTAGCTGTTCAAGTATTTAAAAGAAAATCATTTGATTTGTATCCGTCTGGTGCGGTTTTCTAGTACGGTCCACACACAAAAGCACAAAAAAGCACAGATACGCACAAACGTGTTTACCAGCCATGTTTATAAGCTATATTTCTTTCAATCCGATGCGGGACGCGCAATGCGAACTGTTGTTACAGCAATTGCCGTTGTTGTTGTTGTTGTTGTTGTTGCTATTCCATCATCAAAATAAAATTGTGGCTCATAAATTGCGCTACAATGATGCTTTAAGGATGTTATAGTGCAATATTTTACCCTCTCGCACAAAGGCGTTCAGAGCTACGCTCATACGTACATGGAAGCTTGCATAAGCAACAATATATATATATGTATATATATATGTATACACCCCCCTCGGTACGTACATATTTTCTTAGAAACTACTTCAAAAGTGGAAGTTGAGTGAATATGTTTCTTTTAAGTGTATGATATATATATATATATATATATATATATATATAGTGTATAGTATGCATATGAGAAACGTTTTATAAATAGAAATGTTAGTAATGTAGATATGTCTGTGAGAGTATATGTGTGCTTCCATTTGCGTGTGTGTGCATGTGGGTAAAAATTGCAGTCTTTTCTTTTTAAATGAATCGTAAATTCTTTTAAAAGACTTTTAATATGTTATTCCCCAGCATGGAGAGATGCAAACACATGCACACATAATAATATAGAAATGTGTTTGTTCATATGTGCAAATAAAATGTTTAATAAGCGTAATATTTTTTAAGGAGCATTTTCTTGTTGCGATAGTTTCTTATGTATTTTTTATAAACGCAAGAACAGTAGCTGACTGACTGCATGAGAAGAAAACACGAAGGGTTTTTAAGTTTAAGTGAAGTTGAAAAAGGTTGATAGTTATCATTTCATGATCTATATTTAGATATAGTAATAAATTTCAGGTGATGGCATATATGATACACAGATCTGTCGTGGGCATATAAGCATCATATGAATGTATACGCATACGTCGTAAGCGAAAAGATCATATATCAAATATATATTCGCTCGTTCTTCGTAAACAGTTTAAGTGATTAAGGGATTCGATAAGACTTCCTTTTAGCATTAAAGTTTTCATTGGATTATAGGTTTGAGAAGAAGGCTTCGTAAGTAATTTTTCTTCATGATTGCAACATTTCATATCGTTGAGTGGATAATAACGATCCGGTGTGCGCGGCACCTTATATTACTTTACTCACTTGTCAACGCACTATTGCAAAGTCATTTATTGTAGCAAAGAAACTTTACACTTGGCGGGGCTGAACCAAGTAGAAATTTACAATTTTCCGATCTGTTCGTGAGAAACAAAAAAATTATTCTAAAGTTGACATCCAATAGGTTAGAAACAAATCGAGCTTACATAGCACAAACTGTTCTGGATAATGAAGTGTAAGTAAAAAAAAGCAGGCGTGGCGTTCGATATCATCGTTTACCCTTTAGACAGATCTTAGCTTGTTTTCACATATTTCATAATGGAATTCCTCCTGCCAAATATTAAGTAACGAAAGCCGCAGCTCTCATTTCTTTTACACTCTTGCCATTGACAGAGCAAGTTGAAAAGGCTACGACTATACATTTACTTGAAAAATGAAAAAATGTGTCATTGCCATTTAAAAAAATATATATACATATTGTTTTTAGCATTAGCTAAAATTTATTTATATATTTTGTGTGTGTGTGTGTATATATATATATATATATATATATATATATATATATATGTGTGTGTGTGCGTGTGTTAAATAAATAATTTCATAACAGACTTAATGGCATTTCATTTGCCATTAACCTGCCCTTCTTTTCCTTGCTATTCTTCTTCATATTTCTCTCTTGCTTCCGTAATATTTAAATACAATTCCTGTATATAACGTCAGCACTCATCCTTCCAAACTGGAATCATCCTTGAGGCTATACAGCAGCTGCCATGATAGTTGAGCTATTGAGCATTTGAAAAAAAAAAGGTGAGATACGCGCAGTTAGGAGAAATCCTAGCTATCAACTAGTTTTACAATTTTCTTGTTTATTATTCATTATTAATATTCATATTAATTAATGTTATTAAAGCAATACGAACGCAAAAGGAATGAATGGTCAAAGATTAAATCGCTTTCTGCTAGAGAAGATCATCATTTACTGATCAAAATACTTATAAAAATATTAAAAGCTTTGGATTCGTTTAAGGTGGATCCCTTTTTTTGTTTATCGTAACTCTTTACTGGGAAGTTGGCGACTACTTCAAAACTAGATTGATTCAAAATATATAAAATGGCCTCACGGTTTCTCCGTCTCTGATAGGGGGAGAGTGCTAGTTTAAGCTGGAGTATAAATTAGGGCCTAAGTAAGAGAGTAAGGTAAAGAGTAGGTTACAGATTAAGCTAGAGCATAAGATAGAGAATAGGTTAGAGAATAAGAATAGATTAAGAATAGGATAGGGATAGAAGAAGAATAGAATAAGGATAGGGTAAGAATAGAATAGGAATAGGGTAAGAGTAGAATAAGAATAGATTAAGAATAGGGTAAGGTAGAATAATTTAGTTAGGATGAGGTAGTCGAGCCTGGACTCTCGAGAGAGTCGGTCGCGAATCGCGAAAGCGACGGCTCGGTCGTCAAGGTGTGACTTTGTGAATTTTGTTAGACTAAGAAAAGATAGTGAATAATGTGCGAATTCGTACAACCGCCCAAGTGTACTACAAATTTCTTGTGTTTCCTGGGCCGCTAAGCTATCCCAGCTCCAGAGAATACAATATATATCAATGAGAGTTATCTATGAGAGTTTTAACACTCGACAATAGATCTTAGGATACATGTTATTAATTAGTATTTCCTTTATATTTCCCTATATTATGTGGTTGCCCTTAACTCATTATGTTAAATTATACTTAGTAGCCTCAATTCTTTACCGGCTGCTGTAAAAATTGCTAGGTTGGTAAGGCTAGGTTTGCAATCTTTATCATACTCCTAGTGCGCAATTTGTCTCAATAGAAATTTGGTTTGTTTGTCTGTCTATGCTAATCGAAATGGTCTTTCAAGTGCTTGTATGATGAATTTTAAAATACATTTGCAATTTTTCAACACTTTACTTATTAAAAAAGAAAAAACAAAGGCCTCCAATTGTGGGTGACATGCTAATAATTTTCTTATCATCTAAACGAAATGAACATGATAAATCGTACGGATTTAGGCAACGAATAAAATCGTTAGGAATATAAATCACTTCCCTAAAGAATGTATGTAGCACAGTCCTGGATAAGCCTATGAATGCTCTCGTTAAGCTACACGCAACTGTCTAGATGACCGCATTAAAGCGAATACAAGATAGTCTCTTGCAGCTTTTAACAAATATAGATCTATGCTAGAGCACGTCATATGCGGGAAGCTTTACTTTTCCGATTTAATTCAGAGGATAGTGTTGCTAAATTTTTGCGTGTGGTGAACAGTGGATAGGTTACGATATCCATAACCTAAATAACTGTGATGCCTAGTAGGCGAACTATCTCTGGGCAAAAAATGAGCGTGAAATGTCAAAGGCCATCATATGGTGAGTTCTTGATATGAAGGAACTCTGCTTTTTATGGTGAAACTCGTTCTCGATATGTTTGCAGCTCGGACCTGGGACGCCATATCAACCAACGCGATTCTTTGACGATGAACTTAGATTACAATTGACGATTTATTGTTTGCTGGAACGGTTGTTCGATTCTTATGACGATAGCTAAAAATTGATTCTTTTGGGGATGACCTTAAAAGACGGGACGATTTTTCGAGATGCAATTCGAAAACTGTCTGAGATTTGGGAAAAAATAGTGGCCAGCGATGCACAATACTTTTGGTTAATCTGCTCCTTCACTTTGCTCTCAATTAAATTTATTTTCTATTAACCTAAATGATTCCTCCAATAATCAAGAATGATATGATAGGATGACTGTGGGCCAAGCAAAATTTTAAACAATTTAAAAATTTAGTTTTCCATCACAGCCGTATTGCCAAATTTTAACTACAATTTTTGAATAAGAACTTTTAGTTCTAGATCTTCAATAATATTAAATTTTTGTCGATTCCATGATCAATTTTTGCGTGGTATGTTAAAAAAAAAAAAAGAAAGAATTTTAATCGATGCCATCGCGCTGATGCGATGCGGTGTGAACACCTTAACAGAGCTATGTTAAATAGAAAGGATTGAGATATCGTTGCACATGGAAGCCTACTCCATCTAAATTAGAGAAAAAGTTCAAATTTTACCCGTAGCAACTATTGTTTGACAATTTTATGAAATTTGCTACGTTAGCAGTGAACGGTTATGGAAAAATAGCCAAATTTGAGTCTGTAACGCGATTAAACTAGAAAATGTCGCCTGCATTCATCGACGTCACGTGACTCTGCATCAAAATGCATTTCAAATAAACTAAAAAAGTTCAAACTTTGTTTTCGAGAACTATTTTTAATAATATGTCCTTAGCATAAAACTTGCCAAAGTTGAAAAACTTGTTAAAGTTAATAGTGCCGAAAACCACAATTTGAACTTGTATGGAATTATTTTTCATATCGATTCTTGAGGTGTCCAGGGAAATTGTTTTTCATTTTCTAATTTGGGCTGGGCTAGGCTTTCAACTCAAACTACGCGTTAATCCTATTACTATTTAACGGATCTCTGCTGTGAGATTTACAGGGCTCGGTTAAGCGAATTGGTAAGTGTCTCTGCTAATTAAATTTGAATTTATCGTCACATCCTTGAATTTTTTATATTTTATGATGAAAATTGATAAGTGGTAATATGTTGGCCGTGAAAATGTGACACACAAATGAAATGTAGATCATGTAGATTTGATTTGTTGGATCATCGCCCATAAAAATTATGGAAACATGGTATATTTCCAAGTAAGGTAAGCTGTTTCCCCACTATAATGTTTTTAATTTAAAATAAACTTTAATTTCAACAAATATTCCTTCTTATGATTCATACAAACTGTATAGCGTTTTGCACGTTTATGTGAAGCGAAAATAAATTAATAGACACCTAGCCTTGTGTGTACGTATAGGAATGTGGGAGAGTACTCCTACTAGTCGTATTGTATGTCGCCAACATTTAATAGTCGTGCAACTTGATCTTGAATATCGAATGACATTGACGAGAACTTATGTCAAAGTCGATTTTGTCATAGATGCAGTTTATACTTGAACGACGGATTATAATAAGTTTTATTAATTTTTTTTTATTTATGTTTTTTTTAATTCCTCAGTGCATGACGGGATCTCTCGGAGTTATTCAGGTTAAATATAAACATTTAGTGTTCATCAGGCAAAAGCAGGTCAATCCCTGTTGAACAGATACACACTTCAAACACATATCAAATCCTTTATGCATTCTTCGCTAAGAGTTTTGAAAATGACGTGTGCTTTCCTAGTTTTAATCTATATCTTGCTTCGCACGTGAACGTGTTTTTGTAATGCTATTAAGTGTGTGTTGTGTGTGTGTGTGTGTTTGTGAAAAAAATGTAATGAAATACTAGTTTTGAAAAAATGTAAAGAGAAATAAATCTGTCGTTAATCCTAATTGAAAAACGGGCAAAAAAAAAAAAAAACTCTCCCATGCCGAATAGAAAGGGAAAGTAGTTAACCGAATTTGTTAAACGATTGTAAAACTTTATTAACATTATGTTCTTACCTAATTCCTATTTTTAATTACTTAACGTAAACGTTTATATAGTTCTATGTAAGACAAATTCTTGTTCGCGAGTCTTCTTCGCGCTAACTCTTCTACGTTTGGACAAAATGCATGCAACAAAAATTAATTAAAAAATTAAACTAAAGTTTATGTAAAAAATTCAAATCTACCTACGACTTAAATATTATAATATATATCGGACAATCCGAAGCATGTTAAATAAAGTCCTGAAGTTCATATAGAAATAATGGATTTCTTTTTCCCCAAACTAATATAAGGTAGTTATTGTCTAAAATCAATTTTTTTTTTTTTTTTTTGTTTTTGCAAATTGACAGTTTGGGTGGATTTACTTTCGTTATACAGTCTGAGACGCGTATAATAATAATTATTATTCCTGTGTGTGTTGAAGAGAACGCAAAAAAATTCCCTTCATCCATCATTCCACGCTCCGAATATCTTAAATAGGTGGTGCTGGTATACGATGCATCGAAAATCCCATAATATTTATGCACACGTTGTTAGCCGAGGTAAACAGCGAGAACGACAGTTGGTTGCGACCTTGTGTTAGTTAATGCCGCTATTGACACACTGCAATACTTTGCAGAGAGGAACAACCTTGGCTACAAACTTTTTACTTTCAATTCCGATTAGATAAGCATGCGTCTAAATGAAATTCATGGGCTTCGAATTAATCGATTAATAATTCCCAAGGCTAAGTCAAAAAAAAAAATATTTTATTGCATTTCTGCATCAACGTAATCTACTATAATGAGCGCAAGGCTTTCTATAAATTGTTTTTTTTTTTTTTTTTTTTAAAATAGTTTGTTAAGCCCTTAAAATTCGCTTCCAAGTCAATAGAATAGGGGGGTACAATGTGAATTTCAAAACAAGCATACTTGCCCTCAAATTGGGAGACAATACTTTTCTTCTACTGTAGGTAAACGCGGTACGTCTCTGACTTCCTTAGATGTTTCTTGTTAGCTTCACTTTTCGACTGCGAAGGATAATTTTTTATAGGACATCGACTAGTGTCCTTCTCCTTTTTTCTCTTTTTTTTGAAAATCTGCACACACAGACTGATTGTTGTTTTCCACAAAGAATGACTGTCTTAACACTTTTCAAGTTAATCGTGTTTTCGATTTAAAAGCCAATATTTAATTAGAATTTAAAGAAAAATTAATTTTTTCCCTTTGAAATGAGGTGAAGTGAAGTAAAGTATCATCGAAATTTCTGTCACGCGTAAACGAATGGTCGAAATTGCAGGGTGTGCTGCAAAGCATCGTATGATATCTCGGACTCTTAAAAAATGATATGCAGTTTGCATGAGCAAAGGGCTTTAAAGGTTCATTCGTCTGTTTTCATCAAAACAATTTATGTAAATAAAAAAGAAGATTTGGCATATGCTGCTGCCAGTGGCCAAATGGATTGATGGGTAGTGACCGAACATGCATTGGCAAAAGAGACCGTAGTATCGATTGAGTTGGGAATAAATTTTTGACTTGAAAACGCCTAGCAAAAATCCAAAAACAGGCGTCCCTTGTAAAACCCGGTTTCGTTGATTTTTGCTTCTACTTTTATTTTATCATTCATAAGAGGAGTTTTAACCCATTTTGACAAAAAAAAAACAAAAGAAAAGATTAGTGGAAATTTTTGATGAAAATTAATTTTATGATCGTCATCTTTATTTTTTATACAATTTTTATTTGTATATTTCATCAAAATTTCTTCAATGAAAACTTGAAGTTAACTTGGATTTTCATTTATATACACCTTTGGAAGGAAATTCATTGTCTTTGTAAAACTTTACATTTCAAGATTTGGCTGTGCTACAGCACGGTGCGTAGTATACTGAGTTACATAATTTCAGGGTAACATATAACAGAATTTCGACACAATACGAATAAACTTTGTATATAACACGGTACACACTGTTTTAATTTATATTATATCAGAGCTTAAATTTTTTTATTTCATGCGATATTTTAATTTTAAAAAGGTTTCGTTAAACACAGTTTCGATATAACACGGTATGAATGAATCGTGCAAAGCGGGAAAAGACTACAGGCCATCTGGTTCGCATAGGATCGTCTAATTTTAAGTTTCTCAACATTTTAATGGTGAAAACAATGCCGCGAGGAAAGTGAAAAAAATCACAAGGCGAGCCGAGCTTTCAAATGAAATTCTAGTTAGTGGTATAGGTGAAACAGTTACTCAATTCATTCTTTTTTTTAATTTATTTATTTTTTTTTTTCTGTTGTTTTTTTTTTTTGGCGTTTATTACTATCACCACACATATAACTTAAGCTATAGTAAAAACTAGTCAACACTAACAACTCTATCCCTTAATATAGCTCTTAAGCGGCATATTTTCTTGATATTATCCGAATAGAAGGAGAAGATTGGTTATTGATATAAATGTGAAGGTAAAGAGTATATGTAAATATGTCATGTACCGACCATGCCATTCGTTTATTTATGATAACACTCGACTAACCCGGGAATTCGGATGGAAATTGCGGAGTTTTACAAATCACAAAAATTTTGTTGTTCTTTTTATAACATCGTAGACGACACATGCACGAATTGATTTCATCGATCGATTGTCTTCGTCTATCTCATTCGGACAATGGCCGACCTTTCTGGCCGATGCCCCAATGCTAGTAACATTTTCCAGTTCTCTATAGTGTCAATTTCTGAGTAAAGGTTACCAATTCAAGCGGAACCGTCATCCCTGCGAACGGATTGGCTTACTAATCAAGTAATTGAAATCCGCTAAAATGTCAATATCTCTAACGAGATGTTTTATTTTGTCTCTCCTTTTAATAAACGCCCTTAAGAGCAAAACTTATGAGAACTTTGAGAAATCTCTCATCTATCTATAGCTGAAATCATGATTTACATTTGATTTTCTTCTCGCTTTTCAGCAAATTTACGCAAAAAAAAAAAAAAAAAAAAACATTAAAGGATTGTGAAAAGCTCCTTTTTGTTTTTGTTTTTTTTATTTTTTTATTTATTTATTTATTTTTTTTTTTTTGTTTAACAATTTACAACTGGTTACTGCTTAACGATTTCCCTTTCTTGGAACGCCTCGCCGTACATACTTAAGAGCATTTATCGATCTCATCGACTTACCTCACAAACACATTGTGTTTTACAATCCAATTTAAATGTTTCGCCGTGAGCATATGTTGTATTTGCAACATTGCAGTTTGCTTTAATATTTGTTGTTATTTTTGTTGTTCACGACGATAGTGACAACGATGTTGTTGTGTTGATTGCATTGTGCCAAAGGAAATCACGGAAGTCAGGTTCACATTAAGCAGCAAGAAAAAAAAAAAAAATAAAAAAGGAAAAGATACAAAAATGAAACATTCAGGATATCATTTAATAGAAATAAAACAGTTTACAGAAATTTACTTTTTCTTCTTTTATTTTCTCTTTTCATCTACGTGAATAGTTGCTTATATTGCCTTGCCTTGCCTTAACTTGCCTTAACTTGCCTTGTACACAGAAATAACCAAAAAAAAAAAAAAAAAAAAAAAAAAAAAAATTGTCAATTTGATTGGGAGTATAACTGATTCACGTAATGAAATTGAATCGCATGTTTTTCTCTTCTCTTCGTTTCATCTGGCTGCACGACTATAGTTAAGCAATAGCGTATATACGTGTGTGTATAAAACAAATCAAGTTTTGTTTGTTATAAAACACTATTAAAACACTAATGCTGTACATACTTGCATAGTGTAGTTACCAATGATTTGAATTGACACCTGATTGAACATTCAGCACAGAGAAAAGCCTCGAAGCGATTCGCTTTTTGTCTCTCGTTCATTTCATTCATCTCTCTATACAGCTATGCACATATATATATATATATATATATGTATATTCCTTTTTGTATCTTAAATCTTTTATTCAATTAAATTTCTAGAAATCCATGTTATATCTTAATTATTTTTGTTGTAATTTATATTTTTATACCTGCATCCCACGGGAAACGATTACATTAACGATACAATAAACAGTAATTGGTTTCACGAACTTTTTAGTGCACTAATGTAATTCTTAATCGGGTATATAATGTAGATAAAATCGATTTGTCGATATATAAATAATTTTTGGCTACTCCTCTGCAATGGTAACAATCGTAACGATTTTCTTTAACATGAATTTTAAAAAGTTTTAAAAATCCCATCCGCCAAATTGTTTATTGATTTGTGATTTCGTTTCTAGGAAGAGAAATTGCAATATTTGTTGATGCATATTTTATGCTAACGAAGTTTATCTATTTAGCTTCAGCATAATTAAAAAGAACTTCTACTTAACAATGATCGAGAAGTTGTCGCGATAAGCAGGTGTCGCGATCGAACAGGTAACAGTTCTGATAACATAATGCTACTAAAACGCCATAGGCATAAAGCCCTTATAGATCTATCTTTAATTTGTAAATTGAAAGGAACTTTCCCAACGCAATTTTTTTTTTAAAGGGCATATGAGATAAACAAGGCCCACAGAACACGTTTCAGACGATATTTGAACGAGAGCTGCACAAGTGTTTCGTTGAACTAATGTTCAACGTTACGCTTGTTTTATTTTCCGTGCAGAAATCACATGACTCGATGTTCGGCTTTCGTGCTAAATAGCGTAATATTTAACCTAAGTAGATCTTAACTAATTTAGCCCGGTTCTTAAAAGCCAGCCATACACATCGGTGACATTATACACTTAACTATTAAATTTTTCCGGCTGATTTGCCTAATAAATAGCGTCGTATATTTTTTATATCTATATACATCTGTATATAATTTATATATATATATATATATATATATATATATATATACAAATATATATATTGTATTTACTCATTGTCATTTCGCTGGTGTACTGACGAACTTCATCTGACGCGGATGATAAGAAAAATCAACGTTAATTATAACCTGCACATCGTTGGAGAGGATATCCATCAATCAAGGATGCTAAGGATGGGAGTCGCATTTTTCTCGCATTACTTAATTTGCCTGCAATGACCTTCTAAACAGTGCTTCTACATTAACCGATATAGAAAATATAGTTTACACTTATTATAAACAGATTCGACGCATAAAGCTGAATATAATCGGCGGATCATTAGACACGATATTGATCAAGAGTTCATAGTAGGCGAGTTACATTTTTTCGCATTTTCGGATTTCGCCAAGTAGTCGCCAATTACGCTTTCACCTTTTCATTCTTATATTTGACGTAGTCGAAAAACTTATTCTCATTTCAATTGATTTTTCCAATTTTAAGTAATTAACTTAAATTTAGATTTTATTTTAATGTATTTTTTGAGAAAAATCCACGATGATTGTATTTGAACTATATATTTTTATTGAAATCCTTCCAGGACTCCCTTTAACAGAATTTCCTTGAACGATTTATTGGAATTCTGTCATTGTAGGTTAATGCGTTAGTTACTTAAATTTAAATTAAACTTTAAATCCTTGAAAAAATTAAATATGTGAGTTAAAAAAAAAAAACAGAAATTCGGTCGCTTCCTTGCTTAATTTAATCTCAATTCTATTTATTTAATTATCAATTAAATGTTCAAACTTAATCATGCGTAATTAGAGTAACTTGAGTTTGCTTACCTAAGGCTTATACATTTCAATCAATCAAGCGTAAAGAGGATTCTTTCTCTCTCTCTCTCTCTCACACACACACACACACACACACATATATATATATATATATATATATATATTATAAATGACTGTTAAGAAAATAAAAAAAATACCCTTCAAGTGCCTTATTATTCATATCTATTACTGTTTTTGTTCAATAATATGTTTATCTTTCGGTTTTCCAACTAAATCATCTTACGACTATGCTTTGAGCACCAGATTTAATTTGGAATTTTATCGTTTGCACCCCTCATCACAGGCTACGTTGAATTAACTTAAATCGATTAATAGACTGAAATTGAGCATAGCAATCTGTCCGTTCTTACACTTACGCTTACAGTGAATATGATTTCAATGATTTCGTCAAAACACAGGCGCTTGCATTGAATGCAAAAGTAATAAGTTCTTGATATTCCCACATACATAAAGGTGGTGGTGGTGGTGGGGTTTGTTTGCCTAAAGCATATAACAAATAATGAAAAATTAAAAAAATCAAGAGAAAGAAAAAATATATATCGATAATTGAAAGAGTAAGCAAGTTTTACTTCTTGTTGGATGCCTTTACCGTTTGATCAAAATGATATACATATCTTGGGTAACATTTCTATACGATCTTTGCAATTTTGCGCCCACTTAAACTGTTTCTTGAATATGGGGAAAAGTAAGCGAAAATATAGTCGCGCTACGAAATGGATCAACAAGACGGCACAAAAGTAGTGAGCTGTATATCTGGATCTCAAGGCGATTTCATTGAAATTGCGATTTATTCTCTTTCTTGATAAAAAAATCACTGAAATCCATCATCTGTACTGTAATCGCTTTACTTTACTGCTTATGTGTCACTACTTGTGAATGTTATCACCACTAAATTAGCAGTGCGGTGATGGATCATGCATTTTAACAAAGCCATTTAAATTTAAATTAATGAAAAAAATAAAAAAATAAAAATAAAATAAGCAAACAACAAAGTAATTGTTCGATTTAAGCCCATTATAATTTATTTATTGCGTAATAAAGTCTAACTAAAATTTCTTGTAAATGGAATATAATGTGCCTTGCATTGTCTGCATTGTTCGTATAAAGAATAGCGTATGAGTCTTTTGTGCGTGAAACTGATAAACACAAAATTTATTTGCAGATCAAAGCGTTTTAATTGCAAAAAATAATACGAAAGTGCATAAAGTGTATACGAGCGACGGAAATACTTGAGTTACTCCTCCAAATGTATTAATTGAAATTAATTGACTTGCAACGAATGGCCTCTCGGATTGAAAGTTGAACTTCAATTTAAAATTTCACATATGCCGAGAAATTTTGTTTTTATTTGCTGTCATTGTAAAGAGAACAAATAAAAAAAGCGAAAAAAAAAAAAACGAGCGCCACTAACATTCATTTGCTTTTTACACTTTTTTTAAAGCTTAATTCTACCGTGGGCGTTTACATAAGCGTTATAGAGATTCATGAATATTTCAATAAATTCCCCCTCACTTGTAATAGAAAAAAAAAAAGAAGAGAAATCAAAAAAAAACAAAAAAAAAAAAAATTCTGTAAAATTTAATTAAAGGATGCTCCAGTTTAAGGGAATGATAAATAAATAAAAAATTATTGATAATAAAAATTCATTGCAAATATTTATTTACATTCGAAGAGCACAATAATAACTTATGTCATTGAATAATTGAAGGCAAACAGCGCATTTTGTTTATTCATTTTCAACAATCTATAATAGAATTAATAAAAGTATTATTTTTAATGAAAACAAAAAGACGCATATGGGCACAAGCCCTTTAATTCGTCAAATTTCTAACAATGTACGAGACTTAATTGCAATATATAGCGAACATCCATTCACTCAATAAATTAGATGCTTACATGTATTTTGATTAGCCTTCACTTGGAACACAACTTTATCGAGAAAAATTTTGCTTCAATAGATGTTAATCATGTTCTCTGGCAAGAGATGGCGATACGGTGTCGAAAGAACTTATATTGATTTGACAGCGATCGAATCATCGCCTCATCGCCTTATCGCACTTCTTCAAGTTGCATGCAAACCTACATGCCAGCCATTCGATGCTGCATCGAACTGGACAAGTGGCGCCATATCTGGTGAATACATTGTATAGTGTAGTAGAATTTCCGATTCAAGCTGCATTTCTTGGCTACGTACTCTTGGCAACTTTTGCAATAAGCGGCCAAAATAGCATCTCAATCAATTCTTATGGTAACTATTTCTCCTCCTCTTGGATGGTTCTCACCAGTTTTTCCGTTGAATCGTTGAAACTAAAGCCCAAGAATTGGGATATAATGGAGCCGCATCACTATAAATTCGCAAAAGTATTTCATAGGCTTCGCCGGCAGATTTTTTCAAATTAAACGACAATAGCAATGAATATCGAAAATACAATATTGAGCGTTCCATTACCGATTGGCGTCTCTATATCCCGAATAACTGAAGTGAAATGAACTGTTGTTTCATGTAGACAATGTAACCGTTCTGGATAAAGATACAGCATCATTTTCACCAAAGGAAATCGCTTATCGTAATATATGCAAGCACCTATTACTTTATATTGCATCATAAATTATTGTATTGTCTTTGGTGACAGTTTGCAGGTAATCGTACAAAAGCAAAATCATATTCTTTCTCGTTTAGAAATTTTATTAAATGTATATATAAGACTTTAAAATCTACTTCAAAATACATACATATATGTGTCTGACATCGCAAGTTCTATCCTAAATACATTACAGTATTTGGTTCAACTTGCGAACCTATTTGTCCTGTTAGTTGGAAATAATAATCTCTTAGGTACTTTGGCCCAGATCGTTGATAGACTATTCCTACTTTTAAAAACTAGTCTATGAATCTGTATGACCTGTACCTCTATGTCCCTACGAATTCCTATAACAATACACCTATGATAGTTACATCTGCACTTTTCCACAACACTATATCGATCAGCAGAACTGTTAAAACGTACTTTTAATCATTGTGTTTGCTAAGTGAAACAACCTTATCCTTGGTTAAAGAAGAAATTTTTACTTAATGTGGCACAAATTTTGTTTATTATCGCTGGGAATGAATTTAAAAAATGATAGAATATCCTAAGATGTAGGCATGATGTATAAAATGTGCAAGGTCCAAGGAGAAGGAAATGAAAAAATGGACAGAGGGATTGGGTGTGGCCGCAGTTAACGAGGCCGGCAACAATGATCAATCGGCCATTCACTATACCTACGTTCGCATGTCTTTCGTAATTATGGCTTTGTCTGGTCCGCACTAGGACGGATAATCATAATAGTAAGCCTTTACATGGCAACATGGTCTAACAGTTAATACTTGATGATGAAAATAGATGATAAAAAATAATATGATCTTTGAGAAAGAGACTAATTTTGCGCAATATCCTATCACTCGAGGGAAGAGCACGCCTCTAAATGCAAGCGAGATATAATATTTGATATTTTATCAGGAAAGTAAAGAAATAATTGTATTAGGCGAAGAAGTGTAAAGGATTCAAGAGTCATTATATACTATATATTACATACTTTGGCTATGCCCTACACGAACTTTTAAACGAATTACGGATATATGTGTAGCTACAAATCTTTCCAAAACTCTAAAGGTAAAGATCATGCGAACGGGAAACTGGTTTTAATTTTGATTATGTAATCTTCACTTCCATCCTTCATGAGCGAATATAAAATCAAAAATATTAATAATAATGTTCGATCACATCAATTATTCTTCCTCTTTTTATTTTTTTAATTTAAATTCACGTAAAGTTCTTAGGTTCGCACTATTCAGGAAGTGTAATAAAGTGATGTAATAAAGTGATATGCGATTAATATAAGCTAATGGTAAATCGTTTATGCCAAGTACCTTAAAAGCAATTACGTACATTCCTCCCAGTTGCCTATAAACGCTTGTCAAACAATTTCGTTAACAATATTATTAACAATTTAGTCAGTATATTCGCTCGTATGTGCTTGTGTTTTTCTTTTTGCTTTTTTTTATTGCATTTTTATGCGGACACATATTAACACAGACATTGTATTGTTCTATATGTATATATATATATATATATATATATGTATATATATTATATATATATATATGTATATATATTTATATATATTCCATAGTGAAAAAGAAAGACTAGAGAGCAGGGCAGAAACTTGTAGTGCAGACATAATATGACAACATTTTGTCAATTAACGCTGAAACAACACATGAAAGAAGAAAGAAACGGAAAAGAAAAAGTGAAAAGGCATCATCGTAACAACTAACCAACATAAAAAAAAATGGTAAAAGGACGAATGGCAACACAAAAGAATGTTTTTTTTTTTTTCAATTTTTTTTTTTTTTTTTTTTTAATTTATTTTGTTTCAGTTAACAACACGAATAGGATATGTCATCACATCGCTATCATGTGCAGTCGTTGCGGTTGATGGTCCTTACATATCTTATTTAGTCTGAAACCTATGCGCGTGTGAAAATTTCATCAAAACAATTTTCACTATCATATCTGGGTATGCTCAACATTTCATTCCGCTTATAATGCGTACAAGTACGCAGAAAAGGCAACGTAATATTTCTATTCTCTTCTCTAGTCAACCTGAAGCTCTAAAGTCGATCGCTTCTGCGCTTATAATATGCGTGAAGAGTGTCTTCATAGATTTTGCTTCTGCATATTCTCTTCCATAAGTCGGTTCAATTCTCTTTGTTATACGCCAAAAGTAATTAAAGCTTCCACCTGTCCTTCTAATAACGACTTATCATATCCTGCCAATCATATCAACTGCCGATTAACGTCATATTGTCGAAGCAATTTGGCGGTTTCCCGAATTGAAATCAAATTTCAGGCTTTTTCTGCTTAAAATCCAGCCTGAAAATATCATCAGTAAGCATATCTTGACAACTTCACTCATTAAAAGCTTTGCTTATAAAGTGATATCGTTAAGCGGATAAATCTTATCTGCCTAATTAAAATCTAAAATGTTAACTCTTTAAGAAAACATTTTATATTGAAATATCTTATATCTTAATGTATCTTAATGTCATTACTAAACATATCCTATCGTAGATATATATATCAAGAAAGTTGGAAGAATTTCCAATTGTTCAACGCTTCACCTGCAGTAAATGTTAATTTGTATATAGTAATATATGTGGAGGGAGAGTGTTATTGAACTACAGCGTGTTGAACTACATTCTTTTCGTCAAATCTTCATTGGGAGCAAAAAGTCAAGCCTTTGTCAATTCTATTGATGTTATTAGATCTCAAGGACGATCTTCGAGTAATGTAAAATTTTTTTCCAGGAAATTTTTATAACTTTTTCTTCAGTTCTTTCATATCAATTAACAGATGAGGTTTCTAAAGGAAACGAAAATAAATAATGGAAAATATGCAGATATTCGCTCACGCAATAATCATTGAGCCTTTTTCATTAAATAGAGATCTGTTGCCGATTAGCATCGTAGTCTTATCAAAAATTAAGCTGAGCTCTACTGTAAATATTTGAATTACATCGTAGATCGTTATTTACTATCTAGGTTCAGAAATTGAGTTTCTTTTGAATTTTCAGATTTTTATTTCCTCGCAGCAAACTTAGAATTTGATGAAATATTTATGCATAAATTATAACTGGTATGCGTAAGCGTTACCTATCAATAAATAAAATCAGTATACTTTTCCTTTGTGTAAAAGGGAAATGAACAACGCCGTTCGCTCTTAGACCGCATTCTAGGAAATAATAATAACAATTGGCAATTGTAAGGAAAAACTATTAACAACTTGTCAGAAACTTTCACCACAGATGTAAATGCCTGGGGTAAGGCGCACGCAGCAAACTAACATTATTCCAACAAATGTGCGCTTCGAGTAAAGACATTTTGTTTTATTTATTTATTTATTTTTTTTTTTGTGTATTTAATTTACTTATCACCGACTTATTTAGTGAGTAGAGTTTGATCTCAAATTGTAATTTGCTATTGTCAACGATTGCGGTCTGAACTTGGAATAGTTTATCGTTGGTCTATACAGTGCTTGATCAGGATAATCAAGATTTCAGCATTCGCCTATGAGAACAGCTTTTGATAAGCAGGTAGCGAAGTTAAAACACAACGAGTTCCAGTAGTTTATCGTACGGGACGCAGGCAATTGAGAAAGTCAATATCATGAAGCTCTATTAACGTATTCCGTGGGTGGAGCAATCTCTTTTGCCTCTTTTGCAGTTGCGTCTTTCGCTATATGTGATCGAGGCTTACCATGTCAGATTTAGCGGCTCTCGCCAACAAATGTCACTTATACTTTAATTTTCGCTGAAATGATACGGATGTCAGCTGAAGCGAACTATTTTCAGAACGTCAAGGGTTGCCGATGCCACCGGAAGAGGGGGCTATTTCCATCCACATCCGCTATGCGCTCAGAGACAGCATTGTGTTTTGACAGCATTCAAGCCAGCATCCAATTAGCCCAATTCTGTTACTTTTATAAGGTTTTTATTTAGCGCGTGGCTCGTCCTGCTGCGTTTATTGTACATCTCGTCGCTGCCTGGTTTGTCGGTGAGAGAGAACAAGTGACAGTAATGAATAAATTGGGTTTTCTGTTACGCACCGAAAGTCATTAATGAACACCACGAGGAACGAAAACGAAACAAAGAAAGCCTTGTGATATTTCCGCATTAAAGTTATAAATATTTTAACTTACTATGCAATCTTGTATTGCATTTTAAATCTAATTGTTTATAAAATTCTTTGCGTGACTGCACATTTTTTTTGCACGTATTATCTTGTATAAATATATGAAGGGATTATTTAAAAGAAATCGATTTAACAATTAATTTTGTTAATTAAAATTAATAAATATAGACTTAAAAACGAGACATGGAACGATTGAAAAATAAATTTAGTTGTAATCTTGCGATGTTGTTTAAACAAAGAGTAATACAGTCTAACCATGCATTGTAGTTTACTATCCGACGTTAATTTACTCAATAAGATGTAACTTTTGTTTTTCTTTTTTTTTTTGTATCTTTTGAAAATATTTCATAGAAAAACATTCTTTAAAATGCTTTTAAAGCAAATTTTCTTAAGTATGTTTTCACCTACTGTCTGTCGGATTTGTTATTTTCCTCCAATTTTTGTTTTATTATTTTTTTTTTTTTTATTCATTTTTCCATTTTTAAGTGTTTTTCCCTCATGACTGACTATGCCTTTTGTTTAATCTACTGCAACGTAACTATTAAGAAACACATGTTTTTTTCTATGCATCGCTCGAAAGTATACTAATTTTGCTGGTATGATTGTTGCGCCTAGATATATGTGTTACTGTGTAAAGAACGAATAAGATACAAGTCTTGCTACAGCTATGTTGTCTTATTTCCAAGACTCATTTCCTTACTTTTCGAATTGATTTAGGCAAAAAAAATTAAAATTTCACTCAGCACCTGTTGTTGATTTGCTGAATTCTGAGAAGAAGAAAAATAATATATGTGAAGTCATGTTAGGGATGGTAATTGCAAGAAGTACTGCGTTGGAAAGAAGCAGAAGCGAAATGAAGAAACAATCTTTAGATTGAGTTGAAATCTTCAAAATAAATTTTGACTCGCACGCAAGCCACAATGGATTCATGGTTAGAGAGTAGTTGCGTAGAGCGTAGAAGTCCTCTTGAACAGTGTCAGATATAATTTTATTAAATATTTTTAAAATTCCTCTGCATTTCCGCTTTTCGCACATACGAAACTTTTCAAAAGGAAAAAGAAAAAAAAAAAAAAAAAAAAAAGGAAGAAAGAAAGGAAAATTAATAAACAAATAACAACAATAATTATTATATTAATATTGGGCATAAAAGGAATTCGTTCTATACCGTATTTGTGCTTTCGCTTTGATCATGCCTTGCTTTTGCCTTTGAATCCCTTTCATCCCGTAAGACGTAAGCTTTTAAAGTGATTGCAAAACTGACTTCACATAGTGTTTTTGATCCGGATATCTATGCTTCTTTCTTTCTTTTTTTTTTCCTATTTTTATTCTTTCATTTGACTTTACAGCAAATATATTCTCGTGTATTTATGCGTTCTACCATTTCCATTCTCCATCCTTTTGCTTTTTTCAATATTTATACACATATGTATATACACATGTATTGTTTTTTTTTTTTTTTCTTTTTTGTCTTATCTAACAACAAATTTCTTTTCACTGTAACCCATACGTATATGCACGGTACAGCTTACAAATGGTTTTATGCTTAAAATCTAAGTATAAGAAAATCAAACTTAACAAAAGTTAAGAAAGAGAGAAAATCCTGCTTTTAACTTTATAACATTCCAACATGCAATAATATTACTCCTGCCACTGCATTTGCTGTAGCTGTAGCTGTGGCTGTGGCTGTGGCTGTGCCTGCGTCGCATACAACGTGTATCCGAAGCACGTATATTATGTGCAGAATGATATTTATTATATATATATATATATATACACATACCTGCAAAAAAGCAAATTTCGCATCTTTTCTTTCATTTTTTGTTTTATACGATTTATTTGTTGTTTTTTTTTTATGTAAGATACACGCGTGATAACATAAGTATTGTTCGCAGTATTGTCTGCATATGTGGACATTCTTTTCGATTTAGATTCTCTATCGCATCTTCTTGTAATTTTCGGATTTTACATGAATTACGTTTCGATATTAAAGACAATTTTTTCCCATTTGGATTTTTCTTCTAAATTCTCTCCTTTTTACGTTCTTAATATCTCACTTACTACAACTATTCACTGTCTAGATGAATATATTTGCTAACAATTTCTTGCCTCTTGCTTTACAAATAACCCCTACAAAAGCAAACTGACCATGACCAGTAACAATCACTGATGATGATGATGATGATGATGATGATGATGATAATGATATATACCTCTATGTGACTGTGTATATATATGTTTTTATTTTTAGTCTCCATTGAATTCTTCACTCTTGCCATTCTTGCTTAGACTGACTTTAGTTTTCTCTTTTTCTAGATGTAGATATCGGTAACCACGATTGGTTTACATATACGAGTTATTTTACTTTTACTTACTTCTATTTTTTTTGCATACGAATGTTTTATTTATTTGTATTTGTATTTGTTATTGTATATTTTTTTTTTCAATTTTTTGCATTTAGCTATCTTTTATTTATTTGTTTTTAGTAAAACAAAAACAATTTTACCCGCACCAATATACTTTCTTTATCATAAGCTACGAAATGCTATTGAAAAGTTAAAATTTATGTGACATTTTGATTCAGTGCATATTCTTATGCAGAAAGTTATGCAACCAATTACTCTCGTTATAGTGCATTATTATATTTGACATTTTTTTGCTACTTGCTAAAGTGAATACTGAAATCGATCCCCGTGATCTATGCAATCTATATTCTATCAAATTTTGATATCAATCAACGTTTAAGTATTTATTTGATTGGCTACATTCCAACCACAATATTGATTCATAGATAAAAGCATAAAGCTATAGATAGAAAAATGCCAATCAGTAGCGATATGTTTATAATTGTTAGGATATGGGTGAGATGAAAATGGAAATGATTACCGACACTTGGAACAATGTAAAATTATAAATAAATTCATAAAGTTATAAAGGTGAAGACTTCTCTCTACATTAGTTAAACTCCCAGTTCGTAGATAACTATATATAAAAAAAAAAAAAAAATTAACGATCCCTATACAAACTAGTACAAGCAGATACACTGTAAATAGCAGAGTGATGTAGTAGAGTAGTAAAGTAAACACAAACTCAGACTAGAATAAAAATCTTTTATGTTATCCAAAAATGGGTTTAGATACTTAAAGAATAGTACCATTAGAACCATTAGGATAAAAGAAAGAATGGGGGACTATCGAAACATAGATCAACAAACTTGATATTATATTTTCAAAAAAGAGTTTTTTTTTTTTTTTTTTTTTTTTAAACAAACTCATGATAATTTCACAGACTTGCTCACAATTCACAGAAATCGAATAATTCGAAATAGAAGGAGTAGTGAGAGACGAAGTGTAGTTAAGCAACCGCAAGCAATTGGTAGTATATGTCGGATATGCCGAAGATTACCAGTACCGACTGTGATTGTCATCAGCTTGTAGCACATTTTGTGCAAAGACATGAAACTACAATGCATGCATGACAAGCCCATTGAAATCGAATTGCAATCGCACCAGAATTATTTTTAATGCGTCGCCCGCTCTCTAGTCATGTCTAAGTAGATGGACGCAATTTGATCTTTATTTCAATCTCAGAAATAAAAAGCGACTTTTCCATGCAAATAAAATTGTGGCATATGGCCAAGGCAGCAACCTCTCTGCCAAATAAATTATATGCCTGATGGATAAGGTTTTATTTATTTTTTTTTTTTTGCATATGCCGCAGGTTGTAACTACTGGCAGGTGACCGTTAGTGGGCTATTATTGCCGGCTAGGCAAGATACAAGATGGGGAAAAAGGTCGCGCAAAACAACTTACTTATTAAAAACGAAACTTAGATAGAGATGACCGCCGTGTATATGTATGGCGTGTACTTGTCTTCCTTTTTTGATTATATTAAATGTTATGTAATTAAATGTTCGTGTGTGAACGTGTGTAAAACTCTTACGCTTACAAGCTATGTTTCGCTTTATCGATTCATATTCATTATATTTCATCCGGTACTTTAGGGATAACAACAACATAGCCAACGTAGGTAGTATGTAGTAAATAATTCGATCTAAGTCGGATTTCCATTATTTTATGTAAATAATTTTAAATTTCTGTTCACTCTCGCTTTATTTTGTATTTATTTATTTATTTTTTTTTTTATAACGTTTGAGTTATTGAATGCATCAATACACTTTATTAATTTTATTTTATTTATTTATTTATAGTACAGTCATCCATCAGAAATATGTGAAATCACATATATATTTAAAAAAATGTTTAATTTTTACCACAATTTCTTTTAATTAGATTCATTCAGTCATTATTTTTATACGTCTTTATACACAGGATATATATGTAAAAATGTGTTTGCTTTACCAGCAGATTAGACTTGCAAAGAGCAAATACTTCGCAGGAATGGACACAAGCAACCTCGTCCTCAATGATGAGATAGTAATATCAAACTATTTTTTAAAACCATTCACCGAAAGTACACAAATTAAATACGGGTAAAAATGCTCTCGATCATGATCGCAAAAAAATGCGGATAACGAATATGTTCGTTCTTAGTAGATTTTTATTGGGGATTTTGCTTTTTGTTTTCAAAATTATTTCATTTTTATTTTATATAAATATTTATTTTCTCAAACTTAATTAAGTTATTTTTAATGATTCCATTGGAAACCCAATTCTCATTATAACCCCTTTGGCTAATATAAAAACGTTATTTTTCATCTGAATGGCATTTTGATTAATTTAATTTAAGAAAGTTATGCCTGCACTTTTTCAGTTTGGACGCAGTCGTTTCACATCCGAGCATCATAACTAACATTTTTTTTTTTTTTCATTTACAAAATATAATTTATGTATGACGGATGCGTGCATGTCCGAGCATGCATATGTAATAATCGTACCTTAATTGATTTGTAAGTTATGAGAGCGAATATGTTTATATTGTATGGCATTTTTTATTTTTCTCTTTGGAGCTTCTTGGCATAATAATTTTGTCGATTCGTTTGTAACACTTGGAAATATATGTTAGAGACTTAAATGGCCAGTCACTGAGAATTTCCCCCTCAGACATGAGCACGATGATGGTCAGATGGTCGAAAGAAGTAGGTAAAGGAGGATAGGTTATAGCCACTGCCCGATAAATAAATGTCATGTCTTCATCGGCCACAGGGCAATCGTAATTTTAAAATATGCTCTACCGCAGTGAAAACAAAGCTCAGGTATTCTGACATGATAGCCGCACTCCTTACGTATCAGGCAAGTTCCTTCCATTTGACCCGCGGCTTGCTAAGCTTCTTAAAATTCCAAACATTAAGATGAAAACTAAAATCTTTATACCTATGTCGGTGCATAGATGCCGTATGTCCAAATTGATCCTAAAATTATGAACGAGAAAAAAATTGAACAAACGGAAACAACAAAAAGATTTTATTCGACTTGGCTTAACTCTTAGATATTCAGTGCTTTAATGGATTGTGTGAATACCGGAAAATCATATAATTTTCTTACCGTAGTGCGTAGCATTAATTGATTGATAAAAAATATTTTTATCGCTTATGTTTCTATTGTAAGTAGTTGTAGATATTTATAGGCGGTTGGGGTTCATTTTAAAACTTGTTCAGAAGAGTAAACAAATAATTTCAAACAGTTCGATCAAAAATTTATTTAAGATTAGGGTATGAACCGTCAAAACGTCGAAAACGGAGTGAATGTCGAAAAGAAAAGCACTCCGTGTCTCAGGAAATTCGAACGACTTTTATTGTAATTAAAGATCGATCATAGCTAAGTGAAGGTAACTCTTAGAAAGTAAATGATCTACATCACTAGTGAGGCAGACTTCGCTTGTTCGCTTCACGTTTTGTGAAGGACACCCGAGTAATACTTTTACTTATGCAATTTTTGCTTCTGAAGCAGTAATATATCGAGAATAGATGAATATTTTTTTTTTAACTTCTTTTATACTTGAAAAGTAAACAAACTTTACATAATTATACATGTGTGGGTAATAATTTTCTTGAAATGTTGACACAAATGTCAACTTTTATTTATAACACGACATGTAAAATATTTCACACAACTACAAGAAAAAGAAATTTCTGCTAAAGTCATCTGCAAAATTCTATATAAATTTAATATTTAATATGTTTATATGTTCTAAGGGTTGACTATTTATTTATAAGGGTTACAACTGCCACGACTAACGTAGCGCATATGTCGTTCGACGGTAAGAGTAGGGAACACAGTTTTTTTTTTTTTTTTTGTATCTTATTTATATTAATGAAAAATTGTTGTTGTATTTTGATGCGACATTCGATAACAGTTACATACTTAATATCGTTATACCGTTGCACATAAATTAAATCAAATATTTAAACATCTCACTTTTGTTATAATTGCTTTACATTATGAGAAACGAATTAAAACTAAATCTCAATGAAATGAAAAGTTTTATTTATAATTAAAAAACATTTTTTATTTTTTTTTGTTTTTTTCTTATTTGCTAATTAAAGCAATTTAACTGATAATATGCAACGCAACGATGAAATTATTCCTTCACCCATAAGCTAGTCATGGAAATGGTTCAGTAAATATAATAAAAATATGAGCGACTGTACATAGATAAGAGTATAAGCTTTAATGTGTTTTATCATTCATACATATACATATATATATATATATATATATATATATATATATATAGATATATGTATATATATACACATACATATACTTGCGCAACTTCTTTATACTTAAGAAAATGAAAGAACTAAAAATCTGATTAATACCAAGAGAATTCGTTTAAATCTGTTTAAGCAATCAGTCTGGAAAAATTCCTGGAAATATATTTTCATTTATATATGCGAATAAGTATAAGCGCTTAATCGAGTTAGATTTAAATTACTTTCTTTAAAAACTAAGCCACCGAGAACCTTTTCTTTGTTCATTTGTTCATATATATATCAAAGTTAGATGATAAAGAAACAAATTTCTCTGCCGCACTTGGAGTTTATATTATAAAATTACTTGGAACGAGATAGGAATTGCCTTAAAAATGAAGCGATGAAATTATTTAAAAAATTCTAAAATTTAATGACATCAATGCGGAAAGCATCCAACGCTTCCAAAAGAGCGTGTCAAGTAAATGTTATAGCTGAAGCAAGCAAAATGTAACTAAGCCGTCCTTTCGCAGTGATATATATATATATATATATATATAATTTAATATCATACAACTTGATTGACACACTGTTGAAATGTTGAAATCTTTCCATTATAATTATATTAAAAATGAAATACAGAGAACAATAAGCGTCGAAAACGATCACTATTTTGAAAAGAAATAGAAAAAGAATTCTATCTGACATTCTCGGCACTTTCTAGCAACAATATCAAACACTGTGAGAAACTCTGAGAACCATATTTAACAAGTGAGAACACCGCTATGGCGTCTATTTGCCAATTGTTAGATATTCATAAACGTAACCTTCATTTCATTAATTTCTGACAAAGCAAAAATATCTTTAGCAATCGAGTAATCAAATGAAGAACAACATCTTTTTTAAGCCTAACTTGCGATAAATGCAAGCTGTATACGCAGCTATCTTATAAAGTGCAAAACTTTCAAGCCCTAATCGTATCCTTCGAAATGAGAATAATCGTAAAGTAAAAAGAAATTTCATATTTTTTTTGACAATGAACACGCGCTTTGTCTCATTTCAACTTATATTTCAACATTTTTCTCATATTTCAGGCGCGAAGCAGTACATGACGTTGTTAACATCATTTGCATTTTAAGCGAATTTTTTTAATCGAAATGCATATAAAGCCAAAGGATTTCTCTATTCGTGTTAGCGGCAATATATACCACAATTACTAAATATCCGCAATTAGGTAAAAGTTTTGAATCGTGTATAAATATTAGAATTAATCTAAGCATCTTAAAGCGTTTTCCACGCCAAAACGATATCGCTTGTAAGGAGCAAAGCGAATAATGACATTTTGCGGATATGTTTAAGCTGCGTCAAGGTGCCAAGATATCCTAGACAAATGTAGATGCCTACGCCATTTGAGGATAACGGTGTAACCATTACTCGCGCGCATAAAGAATCAGATTATTGAAAGCGGACTTTTATCAAAGCTAGCATTAATGATAAAACTACAAGCGAGAGTTTGTAGATGTATTCAATTCTTCAAAACGTTTACAATATCCAGCAGAAAGCTTTAAACACCATAAAGAACCATATAAAGTATATAAATTTCTGAATCGACATAGTCCCCATTGACTATCCATGTCTGTTTGCCTTCAGTCCAAATCGAAAAAGTTCGGCTTCAAATTTAGCAAAAATATTGCAAATATGATATGGGAAACGATCAAAAGGCCTACAATGCCTACAATGCTATATATATAGATTCAGAATACCTGCACTTTTCCCTTATTATTATAGTCTATAGATGATGTTACAATGTCTGTACTAGAATGGTGAGTATTGGCAACGTCCACACAATACTATAAATTATTGAAATTTCCTTTTTTCGATAAGCATAAAAGCTGCGTCTAATAACACACTTCCTAATACACAAAAAACAAAAACAACTGTTCGTACAGTTCAAGCACACATTTATGTACACTTAATTGTGCCTTCGGTACGTATGAGTTACAAATTTGTATAAATCGAATATGCATCCAACTATGCAAGCGATTAGTATAAAAATGTGCGCAATATATCACTCATACGTCATGACATGCAACGTAACAGAGATTGAAATCTTTAAAACAATACATGTATTTGATATCTACTGTTAAGACGGTAAGAAGATATCTTAAATTCGTTCCAAGTGGACGCAGATTTTGCGTTCATCTCTCTTTTGATATATTCATTAATTATTTCTATGAAAAGTGTGTTAAAATTTAATTGAAATTATAATTACTTGAAATGATGCCGAGGTACTTGGGTGTTGCTGCTTTTTGCTTACGTTGAATAACCGCAAATCTTTTTATTATATAAAAAATATTATGTTCTCTTTGTGAAAAATATATATAAGCTTTTTGTAAGTTTTTTAAAAGAGAATACAAATCAACATCCTTAGCAGCACAACCCTTTATATTGCTTTCTATATTCTTCATCGTAGGAACGAGTATAGTAAGTTTCTCGTTTTGTTTGTAAAACGTAGAGATATCCAACGAAAAAAAAACGAATTTTCAATTATGTTGCTTCCATTTAATGTGAGTTTGCATTAAATTTAAATCCAATACAGAAACAATAATTACAAAATTATAAGTTAATCAACGAGCATGACAAGTGATATTTATTGAAGAATTGTGAGAATCGTGTTAGCATGTAATCGCGCTTATGAGCGATAGGTCTCATTATGCATATCAATTATTTTTAACTCAATTTAAGCTTAATTCCTATTAGATCGACAACATAGACGAGATGGGTGTCCATCGTTCGAGCTAACGCAATAAAAGTGACGAAAGCTTCCTTTTACTGTTATTTTATTCTCTTTCACATACAACTTACCTGGTTTATATTTCCCTGAAATCTATTAACAATTATTAAAAGTAAATGAGAAAAAGAAAATATATAGCAATAAGCCGCAAAGAGTGGATGTAGAAGAAATTTGAATTATAGAAAAAAAAAAAATAAATAAATAAAGAAAGAAAAGAAAAGAAAAACAAATTTTATAAAATTTTCCTTTTCACCTCGTTGATATCCTTCTTTTCATTATTCTTGTTATTTTAAATACATTTCATTAAGACTTACCTTGGTTGCTTTGAAGCCTAAGGTCAGATTCGCCTCAACACATTGTATAACAACATTTAAAATTATACCCAACAGCGGCCCAACAAGCTGTGTATGCATTTTCTGTCTTGAAAAAGAAAAAGAAAAGAAATCAAAGAGGAATGAGACAAAAAACATATATAAGTGGCAAGATACGTAGGGGAAGGGATTCAAGAAAGAGGCATAATTTTTTTTTCTTTTTCCATAAGTAGCTCGCATTAAGGTACTTATACTTAGAAAAGGAAAGACTGAAAATGGTTAGCATGGTATACTTGGTACTTGCGATTTGTTTTGTATTTCAATGCCCATGTCCGCTTACTAATGCCATTTTTACCACACATATACACATTTATACTGACAAATAATTGTAAGTAGAAAACTTAATGCTTAAATGTTATTTTGCCTATTAAAATAAGAATGATTGTAAGTATATTTACGTTTATTAATTGTAAGCTGCAGAAGTAAATTGCAAAGAAAGTTTGATTTCAAACTATATCCGCCAATATAGTGTGTAAGTAAAGGAATTTCATCACACCTTCTATAACATTTTGATTAAGTGCCAAAAACGCATTTTGTTTGTATACACGCATATATATGTGTTTTCTATGTGACATTGTGAGTGATGGCTTAGTGACCCTCGAATGCTCTCTTATCGTCCGTCACCTCACTTTCATAGTTGAATAAATGGGTTTTTTGATCACCCATTACCGAACAGACGTTAATCACAAAATTGTGTACAACGTCTACAGAAAATAATAACAATCGCAAAAAAAACCGAAAATTCCAAAAAATTGTTTCAAACAATACGACAGTTTCCATAGCATAGTTTACAACTAAACTTAAAATTTTTAAATCTTTCGAAAAGGAAAAAAAAAAAATGATAAAGTTTGCGAAGCATGGTTTAGTTTCACATATATATACACTTAAAATTATTTTCAAGATCAAATAGACTTAAGTAAGCTAAGCAAACGAAATCATTAAGTACAACACGGATCTTGTGAGGCAGACTGACTTGCGGTGAATATATTCATTTTCTTGGCGTAATTACTTTGAATTATCTGGTTTCAAGTCTCGCTACAACAAAATATTATATCCTTAATAACCTTGAGCCATAATATATGGCTTTTTATTGTCTACCCTTCTCATGAATAGTTGCCCACGTGATTTTTCACTTCTTGATAGGCCGAAAAGAACGGAGGCAAGCAAAATGAACGAAACTAAATTTGATCTATGGAAAAAACAACATCCTACAAATAGCAACACTGTAGAAGTTCGATCTTAGGAAACCTTAAGGTGCAGCACGTGATCACATAAAAATTAATCGCAATATAAATGGCAAACAAAGCTTGCTAAAAGTGACACAATCGCGTCCGCGTGATAACACAACAGAAACGTATTTTAAAAATACATTTCATTTCTTACATACGGATGATTCGGAAAGTTGAAGACCTAGGTGGAATGTTTTGATCAAATAGTAATCACCTTAGGATGCTTATCTCTCCGCCTTTGAAATATTTTACAAATGTGTATACTCCAAGTGTATGCGGCGGCACCATACACCTACTTGTAATTGATTTAATCCTCAATAATCTATATATAATATTTTCATTTTTGCGATTAATTTGCATATACGGACGGACATCACTGAATTGACTTTAATATGCTAATAAACGATGTATGTACTTTAAGTACATGGAAGAGCAAAATAAGACGAAAGTTACAAGGCCAGAATTCAGTGACAGTAACAAGACATAACTTTTCAAATTTTTGTATTGATAAAGACTATAGATCTGAAGGCTTTCAAAAAAATAGTGATAGAAACCTACCTGTCACGATCAGTTCTTTCGAAATTGCAAGCATAAATAAATTTCACGTTGATGTTTATTTCACTTGCCTATAAGCTATCGTTCTGTTTATATCAAAGTATACGGAGAGATGGATGGGTCATATCATGACCGTACACTTTATTTTGCTTCAATGTGGAATGAAATGTAACTGAAACCATGGCTTCGACATCTAATGCAATAAGCTATAAATCAGTTAGAAATTAGTTTCCGCGATTAGGTGCCATATATTTAAATCTTGAAGATGATAAATTTTCTTATCCGTCGTTCCGTGTCCGGCAAAACCGACCTAGCGAGTGACCTGGTTGTGGTATTAGTCAGTAAGCCTTTATTTTTGATGCAGTCATATATAGCAGATCAGCGGCTCACAAAAGTTGAAGCTATACGAAAATCGATCACAGACTATTTCGTCTCGAAAACATGATCTTCCTACCGCAGGCCATTCGCAAGCAACCCGATAAGAGTTGAAGGACGATAGATGATAATGCTAAATATTTCGTCCATAAAGCTTTGTAACAAGTACTCTTTTAAATACAAACTTTATCAAAATGCACAAGGAATTAATTTGTGCACTTAATATTTTCTACTTCTCTTGTTGATCGTAATTTTTTTTCACAGTAAAAACCTTTGGATATAGGAATACAGCAGAACGTCCGTTGTATAGAACATATATTCGAAGTGCCGAAGAAGATAATTAAAAAGTTCGATTTTTTATTGAAGCGGAATGGAAAATACACCAGCCCAGTCGGCGACTGAACCATTTGAGCGGTCTACAGATATGCATAAGATTAAAATATAATCCACATCTTCCCTGAAGACACTCGACCACACACACTGAATACTTCAGATGGCGATGAGTGACGAGAGCTCATTCAATGCCAACTCGTTCGAAAATATGAGTAATCTGCGTTGCGCTATGCTTATGTCCAGGTCTACGATGGGCTGTGTTCTTAGCAGATCGAAAAGATCTGTCGACTAAGCCTTTTAATAGTAAAAACTTGGCTTTCCCATCGTTCTTGCCACATCCGTTTTGCTTGCATGCGTCCGTTCGTTCGTTAACCATGCCGTCTCCTTTGATACAATCTGTCTACAATGAACTATCTTGTCGTTCTAGATGTCGCAAGTTTCAAGTGAAACATAAAACAAAAATGCCTCGCTCTCTTCTCACTCATCTCATTATAATTCTTTCAAACAATTACGGCATTTTATCTAAGTGGCTGCCCACACATGTGCAAAAAAACTATATTTTACCAGTAAAGAACCAGTAGAAAATCTCTGCGATCGTGGTTATCAGAATGATCCCTAGGAATGGTTAAACTCTTTTCTTGTTCGAATAACTTATACTGGAAGCCGGCACTTTCTCAACCGATGTTCAAAAGTTTGATCGATGGAGCAATCGTAACCATTTTGGGAATCAATTTGCTATTTCGGAGAATATTTCTAAGAATTCGCAATTTATTCACCAAAATGTAGTGAAATTCTCTTTTTATACCCTACACCACTTGTAGTGCGGGGTATATTAGATTTGCGCGAACGGCACGTAACACCCAGCACGGCTTTAGAGAGACTCATCTTTTGTTGTACCGGCCGACCTCAGACTCATTTTCTGTATCTATCCAAGCTATCTGACCACGTATTGTTTTATTCAATCTACAGGTCGCAGTTATTGACATATTTTGATGACATTTGGTACAATGACGGGTATTGACCCAAGAACGATCCAACATTTGGGGGATATTACGCCTTATTGTGATAAGTCGTCGAGACAAATTGCAACATTCCAAATGTTCCAACAAGACTCGCTGAGTTTTAGTACTTCGACCGCAGCTGAAAATTAGTTCGTAGCGCTACATTGACAGCAAACCCTTCAATTTCTAAAATTTTACGCTAAAAAGTAGTTCATAGTAGAAATTTAGCAAAGCAATCGCCACAAGGGCGATTTGGGTCACATAGGACTATTTTTTTTAGACCCCCACCAATCATTGGGGTCCTCCTGAGAAGCAGGCCCTTATATGGAGAGAAAATCTAATATTTAGTTTTATATGAGGGAAACTGAAAAACAATAGGGTTTTCCCGATGTCAATTAAGTTCGCTAAATTTGAATGATCAGCTCGTGTAACGTGTTGAAAACATTCAATATTCGGTCTTTGTGCCATTCGTTGTACATTATTTTCAAAACGAGTGAATAGCTGTACCAGTTGAAGTGGTGTTACTTTAATTTTTCGCGTTTTGTGAAAGCGTTTGCGGGTGAATTGTGTTCACTTTTTTTTTAGATTGATCGTTTAAATTGACTCAAAAATAGATGTGCAAAGTCTCAATTCGTATCGTAGCGTAAGCGTTGACGCCATTCGTTGTTCCACAAGGGATTTTGTGAATTTAACTCGAACACGCCGATATATATAAAATATCGGTAGATATAATGTTAGATAGAATGTTTTAGTTGCAAATGCATTATAACTTTGATGCTTTCATATGAAATGCAGTTAAATTACAGTGAGATTTGCTTTTATTCTCTAAACGTAATGCTGATGAATAATAATGAATTAAGAGACATCCTCATTAAATTGTTTTACTAAGCTTGTGTAAATGAACATTTTAACGCACTACTTTCACAAATTATAAACAGTACATAATTACATTGCTGTATTCAATTTATTTATCATTTGCACCCTATCGCCCCGATTGAATGTACATACGTATAATTAAACTAAATAAAAATTTATGTAAAATTGAGAATTCGTTCGTCATAGAGTTAAACAAATGTAAAATTCAACGAAACTAAATAAACAATAATGACAATAACGAATGCTGTCTGTCTAACTCGAAATTGCTATTGAAATCGTATAAAAACATTGAACAAAATGCAAACAAGCGAATATAAAAACAATTGTAACAACTGTAACTGCGACAAACTGAAAACGGCAATATCTACATCATTACAGAATGTAATAGAGGCGAACAAGTGCTCTTTGTAAAGCGGAAAATGTGAAATGGCTTTAAAATAAAAAGGAAAAAAGAAAAAAAAAAAATGAGTAAAAAAAAAAAAAAAAAGAAAAAAAAGAAGAAGAACAACAACAACAACAACAATAATAATAGTAAAACAACATTGACGATGTTTCATTAAAATGCAAATGTCACATGCGAATGTACAAAACACTGCACATACAAAATACGAATATGTAGGGGCAGAGGTAGTTGCTTAAAAGGTTAAAATATAACAACAACAACAAGAACAATAACAACAAAAACAGCATCAAAAACAAAAATAATGTATTTTAGCTGCAATAGCGATAGTAATAGTTGTACCGTTAATGCTAGATGGTTCACAGTACATGTGGGTGTAGTGGGCAACAACACGACTTCAGTATCAGTAGTTGTACAAGGATGCTGCTCATTAAAATTAATGATTTTGCAATACATTCTCTCTTACAATTTGTTACCTTTATTGTTATTGTTGTTGTTGTTGTTGTTGTTGCTGGTTTTAGATGTATTCCTTAATATTTTATTAAACAACAAATTTTTACACCCTATCCCACCCATATTATATTTATTAAATGCGGATGTAGTTAACACCAAAGAAAGAAAACTAAGGATGGCTCCACCTTATAATATACCAATCGATGCAGAATCATTTTCTGATTTATCTCTCCTCTGAATTTACTCAATTTCGTGATAATACAACAAAAACGCATCATTTTCATGAAAGCCCTCACACAAGGCGGATACTCAAACGTGAACGTGCGCTGTATTTTGGAAACTTAACTTACTTGTGATAGATTTTTTTTTTATTACTGTCCAGTTGCTTTCGTCATAACAAATCATAAACTAGACTTTTTAGCCAGGGAAGTGTATTCTTTCATAAGACTAGCTGTGTAAGGTGCGCTATAAATAGTGCGGTATATATATATTAGGTTGGGGAAAAAGACAATCCGAAGCATGTTAAATAAAGTCCTGAAGTTCATATAAAAATAATGGATTTCTTTTTCCCCCAACCTAATATATATATAGATAGATTAATGTGATGGAAAATCCCTATTGTTATTCGCTATTGACAAATTTTCATCGTAAAGCATTAACAATTAAATCTTTCCGGCATCTTTTCGGCATTGTTTTCGATTAGAACACATGGATTGGGATCCAAAAGAATATACCTACGTGGACCAAATTCGACCAAAGGTTAACATTGATGCCACATAAGAGAATTTTCATCAAGAAGTATTAAAAACTAAACCTTGTTACCATATAAAAATTCAGTTTCCATAGGAACCGTTCAACAAATTGTTTCTTCCTCCGATCCAAAGTTCTCGCATCATTTGAATTGCTAAAACACAACGGAGTTCTAAAAATGTCAATACTTGTTCTTACAACGACTTATCAAAATAATGCATCTTATGAAGTCAGCCGATCCGAACGATTTTCAATAGTTTCAAGTTTGGCAACACTGCGCGCGTGTTATAGACGCGTTACTTTCTTGTGCTCACAAATGTTTGCGAAATTTCTCAAATTTTTTACTTTTATTTGATTATTAAGCCTTAATAGAACCTAATTTGTCGTAAATTGTCGTGGTTCGTAAGTAAATCATATTGTGTGATTATATATTTTGAATCGCTATTGTGTTGTAATATCATTTCATTTTCTGTTAGTTGCATTTGCTGCCCTTTCGCGTATTCTACTCTGTACTTGTTGTTGTTGTTGTTGTTGTTGTTGTTGTCTTTTAAGATTAATTTTTTGTTTGTCGTACAAGCGTCGATCGCGGAGGATGACATTTAAATAAATATTTCAGTGTAATTGAAGGTTTGAAAATCTTTCGTTATCTACGGTGTTTATTTCTTCATTTTCTTATGTTCATCATTCTTTTATTTCTCATTTTTGTTTGCTTGAGTTGTTTGCCTTTTTATTGTTCGAAAAATCTCTGGTTTTAGTTTTCTAATCATAAATCTTTCCCTAGCTGTTCGCATATGCCTGCTGGGCACCACGCTAGACAAGACGCACAGGTTACACAAGCCAATGTAGTCACTCTCTCTATTTTTCTTTTCCCAACTCGAAATAAAACTGCTAGTGATTCTCGTCCTTCCTAATAGGAATGACGTCTGCTTGATGACATTAACTCCCCAAAAGCCAATATTCGCGTCAAGACGAGCGCCTTAGGATAACTTAAAATGTTGTCTTTCCGCAAAAAGCCCATTCGTCAATTTAACGCGTGTTAGAGCTATTTATAGAGCTATTTCGTCTTTAAGGTGTTAGTTCCGATTGAAAACATGGAAATTTTTTTTAAATACACCATTGCGGCCAGTTGAACCGTTAATAAAGGAATTCGTTCCTCGGGATCGTCCCCCCAATGTTAAATCGGCAATTCTTCCACGCTGAAAAAACTAAATGTCTCTTCCGACCTGGTAACTATCTTTGACCAAAATGTTAGGAGGCTAAACTTAAAAGAAATAACGCCTTTTTTCGTCTACATAAGCAGATAAAATTTAAAATTTATGCTGGCTAGAATGCCGGACAGAAAACCGGACAGTTTAAATACGAATTTTCTGAATGTTGGCAGTTAACAATTTTGTTGTGCTATACCATCTAACGAAATCGAGTGGCGCCATCTTCATTTTATATATAATAGATTTAGGTATAGCGCTTTATGGATTATAGCTGGCGTTATTTCGTTCTCTCTAAGTTATACCCCACGATTCTCATCGATTTCTTTTAGAATTCCGAGCTAAAAAAAAGGTAAAAAGGTTTATTTATACTGTGACCATTCTTGTAAGGCGCAGCACGAATTTACTGAAGCTCACGCTATTGCTAGTCCACCGCTACAGATCGAAAACAATAATTTAAAATCGAAAGAAGTCAATCATACGTCCCGATATGCGCGCATATATTCGTATGCATCTATTTTTAAGGTCAATCGGAGGTTTAGCAAGAAATTCAGATATTTTTACATAATTTAATTTTGTGATTCAGACGACCTTGTTCGTCCACGTTTTTCCTCCCATTGGCAAACGGGACAAATTTGAAGACAAATTGTTGTTGTTTTTTTTTTTTTTTTTTTTTTTTTTTTATATAGCAAATATGAAATATATAAGAAATTTTCTTCTTGATTCTGCTGTAATGCCATTGTCGTTAAAAATTCAAAAATATATGATTTGTTTGTACTCCTGTCGCCCTGTTGTGATGTTCTTGTCAGCAATTTTTTGCTTCTAGTCTCCGCCAATGTGTAAATTTTGAAAGGCACGTATGAAACTTTCGGACAATACGCTTCGACAACAGAGTCGCCGGCGCCTTCTACGTATCTGCCAAGTTTTTTTATGGTTACTTTTAAAAGCATGGGACTTCGATCGGTTCCGACGCGTACAGGCTTTACGACGTCTTTTATGACGTGACATTCTTTTAATTTTGCTTTACGTTATAAATTTCTCGATAGAAAATATGAATACGAGCTCCTTCACTTCCGAACTTCAAAAATCAAATAAAGAATTTTGGATAATTTTTCAAAATACTGATTAACTCTTCTAAGCCTTATATATTCAAATAAGTTACTCCTTATGCGTGAATAAAGTGAATATTTAAGAACATTTTTCAAGTAGAAAATCATAACTTTTACTAATCGAACTGTTTGCATTGTTCGGCGCTCTCAAGCGAAAACCATACCCGACGCTTTACAACAGTTCTCGTGTGTTCGTAAACAATTATCTTCTTCTTGTTCTTGTACAAGGAATTTTTATTTTATATGCTTAAATGACTACAAATGTCTATCCCGAAGTCCGGCTCGAGCAAAAGAAAACCATCAGGGAGAAGCATATTAAATGTATATCAGGTTTGATCGGTCGGTTTTTTTTTTTTTTTTTTTTTTTGAAATTTTCATCGAGCACTTGTAAACAATTATGGATGAAAAATTTCAACAATAACAATCCGAATCACTCGCATTGCCACCAAAATTGTCTGAGCACAGCGAACACATATTTTCACTTCACAAGCTTGCTTTTCAAAATTCATAAGACGATTTTCGATCGTCAGATCTTTGAGAGTCTTAACAGCTAACTATTGACAAGCGAAGGAAATAAAAAACGGGCGAATCAGGGGTTCGCGCGCATTCTTTACCTAATCCATTGATTTCATTTTTTCGAAATTTGTTCATAAAAACATTTTTTGAAATTGCATTAATTTGATTGTGTCTTTAATATGTCAACAAGCATCGTTTTAGTGTACCCGACCGCCGGCGGCATCTCTACTAACCAGAAAATAACTTTTCTTAACTTCAATTTTACGTCTTTCATAAAGGATCCAAGCCTAGTTGGCAGATAAGTCATTCCATTTCGTCGAAATATTCGTCGAAAATCGATTAATCATCATTATCTCCTCCTCCCATTTTCTCATCAAACAGGAACTTGTACATCCTCCTTCGCTCACTTTCGGTCTGTTACAAGCGATTACAAGCAAGTTTATGTACAAAAATACAAATGTGAGATAAATCATTTTGTAGTTAAAATTTTTTCCGTTAAACTCGCCGCTCACAATCTATATCTTGCAGCACCGTGTACCTTGCATTTAATCAGTTGCTCTTATCTTACATATTTAGAGTGTAACCTACACTTACAATGTAATGTAACCGGACGGTAAAATAAGTAGTTACAGTGCAAAAAGAAGACGAAGGCGACGAAAAGACGGAATAAAATAAACAAAACGTAGTTTCATTCCATTAGGCGGGGAGCACTTGTGTACATTTCTCCAAAATTTGTTGTTCCTTTTTTTCAATGGCTTAATGGATGCTTCCTAGAGGAGACGGAAGGGGGGGTTGGGGTTGGGGTGATTTGTTATCTGAAGAAAATTTTGATGAAGTTAGTTCAAACTAAATTTATTTGATTGCAAACTGCCTCCCTTTTGGGTGGAAAATTTGATATCTTCATTCCATTATTGATTGACCAGTCAAGCAAAAATCAATATTTTTCTTGTATAATAATAATTGATTCCCTATCTTACAAATTTATAGCTTAAGCATCTTTTTCTTTTCAAAATTTAGATTGAAGTTTGTATCAGTTACACTGTGTTGCAATTTTTTAAAAATTTGAAATATTTTTTTTTTTTTTTGTTTATGCTTAAAAATTTTCCCAAATATATTATGTTATTGCAATGCCTTTCACCCGTAATTGCAGGGGAATTTTATTCATTTTTGAGACCAAATTATCATAAGCAAAACAGAAAATTTGAGCGAGAACTCATTATTTAGCGTGACGTTTTGAAATCGTAATTACAACTTAAACAAGAAGCCGGACAGATGGACCCCACCAGATTGCTGTTGCTGCCTTTAGGTTAAAAAAAAAAAAAAAAAAATAAGAAAAATTGCTACGAAATCTCGTACAAAATTTGCATTGGGACTCTTCTCAAACCCATTGTAAAAAAGGAATCCCTTCGTCTCGTAGACGTAATCACAGTTAACTTTTAAGCAATTTTCTTATTTTATATGTTGCCTTGTTTGGTGATTACTATAACCCCTGCTAAAGAAATCATAGCATTTATCCAATTTCATTGTTTCTCTTGCAAAAATATAAAAAAAGAACATAAATAAAGCCGTTGCTACAAATCCACTTTTTGTGACAATAACAATTTTATTTCGCTTTTAGAAATTCGAAAGGTGTTAACGGAATGCCTTTACCTGCCCATCTACCCTAAACTTTTTTTTATGCATTTGTGACTTGATTGTAATAATTTGTGTACAAGCAAAAGGCGCAGTAGCGTAAACCGACAAATGTCAAATTTTTTGGTAAGTGTTGGTGGGAAAAGCTACAAAGGAAACCTCTGCGAAACATTTAATAATTCTGCCTTAGGGCGTGTGTATTACATTCACCTCTTTTTCCATGTACATTTTCGGGTTATGCTTTCTATATTCTATAATACGTACACAAAACGTTCCGGGTAAAACACGAACGAAGTGACAGGAAAACGCACAGTTGTGTTATTCAGGATTGCCGCGCCAGCCAATTTCCCAGCCACGTATGTGATACAGTTTATATGTATGGATGACAGATTTAAAAACAACAAATCAATTGTGTGCGCCGATATGTTGTTAATATAAGCAACGGATTCACTAAGAGAACTAACAACAATGAAATGCCAATTAGTGTTATGGATAAAAATGCATGATCCAAAATTTAGTCACTATAATGTATCAAGCAAATGTACCTTCAGCTGCCCTAGGTTAAGGAAATGTAAAATATGGAAAAAGTACACTTTATTGTCTTAGCTATGTCCTCTCTATCCTCTCTATTTGAAAATATTGCAGCAAGATATCTTCTTTGTTTGTAAATAATTGCCGAACTTCTTATAGAAATCACTCGAGTTTCGATTTGAGTTGATTTCATACAGCTTGGATCCCGGATAGATAAAGATAACGTAACCCTTTCGCATTCGAGCTCGTTACATATTATTTTTCACAGTTTGACATTTCCCTATACATTTCGTTTTCTCGGAAACGAAACATAAATTCACTTAATCATATAGAAACGAGAAGGATAATAAGTCAATTCTTGATCCTTGAGTAAATTCAATGGCGATGAAATCTTCGACTTTCGATTTGATTTCTCATATAATAAGAAGAGTGAAAAAGGTGCCACTGACTGTGCCCACGGCTTTATACCAGAACTCCAATTAATGAGAAACTTTGTGAAAAAATGCCGACAATTAGATTGCCACGACAATGCTAAAGATTCTATTGAACAGTGAACCCTGTTAAAAAGTTCGAATATCTCTATTATGCCAAGCGTCCATTTTTTCTCATTTAAAGTGTTTCGATGCTCACTTGAATTCGCAAATAAATGATGGCAAACTCACATAGAAATGTCGGGTTCGTGGCAAATGCGATGCTTTTGACCATTTTCTCATTGATGCTTAATTTTACGAGATTTTAACTTCAAATCTTTGGAAATCTGTTTATATCGAAATACAATCGCACCAAGACGGTGCATGGAGAATACATGTATTAAGTATGGACTCAAGGCACATTGACTAAATCGATGGAAAAAGTAGAAGCAATGTTAGATGACCTAAAAAAGTCATTATTACAATGGTAGTCACAGAGTGCAGTGCACTGATAGCCCAAACAAGTTACCTCCACAAGTGGAAGCGATTCTGATGACGAGTACACGCCATTGGAAAAGAGACGGCCAGTACTGCACCAACAATCTCCACATCAAATATACATATATATATATATATATACATATATGTTCAGTAATATCGGGTTAATAACGTGGCACATAGGTGGAACAGAAAGCTGAAGCCGATTTAGAAATTATCTTAACTGAAAACTTACTTACTCTTACTACCCGGGGGGATCGTTATATTTTAAAGCGTGAAAGCAAAACAGGTAAGCGATACACAATCTGATATCTGCACGCGAGCATTATGTGCATTTATAGGCCGCTCATCATGGCAAGATTATCATCGTACATCCTTTCCATTATCGCCCCAAAAATCAAAAAAAGTCACATTTATATGTGATACGATGGCCGTTACGGACATACTGAATTACTAAGCGCGATTTTCTAAACTAATTTCAAACCTTCGAAATATGTCGTCAATAGATTACACTGTAACCATAACCTAAGCTTACTTGATTGTAATGCTTCACCTATTTGCACTCATTCCTGTTAGCGAGACCATTCTATCCCTAAGCATAAAATATCCAAAAAAAAAAAAAAAAAAAAAGGCAGCCAGAAATAAATTTCAAGCATTTCGGTCGACAATCAATCAATTATTCAGTATGAGAAAAATAGACTAATGGTTATATATGCTATTGGCAAACAAGTGGTTTTAGGGGATTGTTGAACGGTTACATGCACAACACGATAGAAATTAACATACAGATATGCTTGATAAGCTTAAGCTTTCTCTTTCTCTTTCTCTCTTCTTTTTTTGAGTTATTGCGATAACTTCAGGGTAACGATTCAGTTAGTGTCCATGTGAACTTTTGTGTTTGCCAAAGGCTAACTTGAAACAAGAATGTGCTTTTTGCTAGCAATTCAAATTATTATTGTTAATAGTTGCAAGCAGTTGTTCGGTGACGCAGTGAGATGAAAATTGAAAATTAATTAATTTTGCAAATTTCATCATCTTGAAGGAGACTTTCATGCGAAAATTACTTCGCATGTAAAATACGATTGGATTTCGTTTTTCTTTTTCATTCAATCTTTGATCGACTTTACCGCAAAATAATGCATTTGAAATCGATTCTTCAAACACATTCTGTAAACACACTTTTCACACACCTTTTAAATCTGGTTATATGCTACCAATGACGTTCCACCTCTACATCAAATCAATGTCGGGAAAATCGTCGAGGTCGAAACAGTTGTAAGAATCCCCCTTGGGCTCATCATTGCAGCATATGAATGGATGGATTTAAGAATTCTACTCCTCCAACAATTAATGCCAAAATCTTTCTAATATTCGAAAATTTGTTTTTGAAACATATAATCCTATGGTCATGTCGAAAATACCTTTAGAACTTAATATCAATCAGGCTTTTAAGACTTTTTAATTTTATAAGGCCTGTTGAAGTAACCATTTAACAGACCTAAAAAAAAGGGGAAAAAATAGGAGAAGTTGATCGCCTTAGTAAGCGACTTGTGCTTTCCCTACCTTTACTCTTAGGGTTCATTCTTTTGGCCTAAATAAGTTATAATAATTATAATAACAACAGACTGTATTTAGGTGTTTTATAGATTTTGCCGCTAACATCAAGCTCGGAACGCTTGCAGTAAACAATTTCATACATTGGGAGTAAATTTGTGTTACTCTACGAATTCTTTGCTGAGCAAAGCAAAAGAGTCAGGGTCTCTGCGTTTTGTTTTTTTTTTTTTATATATATTTATATTTATATTAATTCAGAGAATATCCCGCATTCGTGTAGAACTTAGGAAAGGGATCAAGAGAAATAGCCGTAACCTAGTGGATCTATGTACCCAATCGGTAAAACAAAGCACTCACTATAGCTGCGCTTTGCATTTACAACTTTTTTGTCCCCACTTGAAAATGGATTAAGTTTTAATTTCAATAAATATCTCAGCAAAAATCTTATATTATATTTACATTTATTTAATAAACACTATGACTTACGTGCTGGTAGTTTATAAATATATTCACATAGCATATGGGATTAGCAAAGCATTCACTGGAAACAAGCAAAAAAAAGGAAAATTTATTAATTTTACATAAATATTTATTTGAAAGGGTTTTTTTTTTTTTTTTTTTTTTTTTTTTTTTTTTGAAAAACACAACAAAAAACTTTGATTCTTTAAATCTAAAGCTTAAGGCTCTTATTTGTTCAAGTTTTTTTGACGTCGACCACCACCACGTAGTAGAGACGCATATTCATTTTGTCAACGTGTTTGCGACATCCAGAACGAGTCTTAGAAGAGTCTTAGCGACAACGCATTTTTAACCAGCATTAAATTCTGAATCAAATCAATCATGTCTTTTGATCCGTTTGTGTAATGTTTCCTTCCAACCTTGAAAATGCAATTATTTATTAGCTTCACATTTGGCAGAAACATAAGAAGTGTCCAAACAACAACAAGTTGATATTAAAAATGGGAGGGAAAACATCAGCCGGAGCAAACGCCTATGGCGCAACGTAAGCTGAGCTGAGCGTAACATTGCCCATTGAGTTTTTGCTCATTACTCATGCATCCTACAAAAACTAATAAAGTCAGCCCCTCGCACTGGAAAATTCATTTTTTCGTTTTTCTTTTTTTTTTACTAAACGTAAACACGTGTATAAAAGATTCGCTTACAGTCGAATATAAAGTTTTTGCTTGTATTTTTCTATTTACCCCTTAAAAGCTACTCGCAAGCTATGTTCTAAAGCACCCCTGACTAATTCTTACAAACTTTGTAAGGGTAAAGGTATCATTACGATCTGATCCGGTGACACGAAATTTGCAATCAAACGATTATCCGATTGGACAGACGAAACTTGATAATGAGTTACGTAACTAGCGAAAATGATTTCTTTAATAATTTCGGCGGCAAACGGTTAACAACACAATTTTTTCTCATCGCTTGTAAAACTCTTAAATAAAATGAATATTCCCTGTATTATCTCGACGACAAAATTTGCAAAAAATTTAGCAATCAGTTCTCTTGAAATGATACGAGAACTTTAAGTCAAAAAGACGATTTTCAAAATTTTGAATGACTTGAATCTGAGATATAACGCCGACGCATCGTTTTACTTTCATGATATACTAGTTGAACAAGAATGAAATGCGGATTTCTCACAAACAGATCACACTGTAATCAGTTGGGAACAGTCATAAACATAGATGTGAAATATTGCTTCGGTGATATAGAGAAAATCGTTTTGGCATCGCGTCGTTTTTGAGGATGAAAAGCGAATTTATATCTATACCGAAACTTTAAAAGACTATGAATAGATTACAACTCCATCATTCACATCGTTCACAAGGCAGGAGTGGCTTTAGCAGAAATATGATGACCTGTCTGTGGTCTGACCCAGAACAGTCTTGTCTTTTACGAGCTGAGTGGGATGGTCAATACCATACGTTATTTACGCTTTTTTAAAAAGTAGCGAGAATATCAAAAAAAGGACAACACAAGCTCGCTGCTTCGTCGGCAATACTCGTTCACATTGAATTCGTTTCCCTCCGATCGATGGATCAGACACTTGCTGAGCAGAGCCTTGGTTTATATAAAGAAGTGAAAAAAATGTCTCGATTAATGAATGATTCGCAGGCAAATGGATAGACTTTCCTTGATATGGTATCAACAAATTGTCTAAAGGGTGCGAACGTTTTTAGCTGACGATGACGTATATATCCAATGAACAACTTCTTTTCATTTCTCCGACATTTAAAATTGTGCATCTGGTTTTTCATAACCTAGCTATGTTAGCTATGCTAACTCCCTGTGTCATTCCAACGGTAATAATTAGAGCTACGCAGCTTTCACTTTTGATCAGTTTAAAATTTAAAGTTGATTATAGCTTGCCCGTTCGTGTACCTATTGTCCCGCTTGTTTTTGTATCCCTCATCGTTAAGACGTCTTAGCCGAAGGAATAAAACCTTGTTTTTTCTTTTATTTTTCTTTTTTGTTACATATTTTGCGATAATATTTTGCTTATCAAAAATTTAGAATTGTCTGCAAACATGGATCATATGAAAATAAGATATAAAATCGGTCCGAAAAGATCGCCCGAAACAAAGCATTTGTGATTCGTAATTTTTGCCTAACGTTTTAATTATTTATATACAATTTTTAATCCTTTACTCTCGCAGATCATGATTTTATTCATTTTTTTCTTTTATTTTCTGTTTTTTTTTTTTTTTTTTTTTTTTTTTTTTTTCAAACATGTGGTTGTAAGGCTTTTTTAAAGGATTTTCAATTTATCTCTCATATGAGAATTGATCGAAAATCCTTGCAATTGCTTTATCCAAAGTGCAAGTCCTTTAACGAAAGAACTACAGTTTATAAATAACAATTACGAGTGATCGTTATATAATTCAATACACGTAAACCACGTACTTCTTACATAAACAACAATAGACTGCTATCGCAGCGCACAGGAGCGACATTCAACTGCAACACCAACATATCCTTTATTGTGTTTTTACCTATATGAGTGTTTCGTGCTACATAGAGGAGTATATGTATGTTTGAGAATTTCTTTAAATAGTCACAAAAGAAAGGAAAATAAAGAAAAAGGAAACAATTGTTAAAAAATATGAAGAAAGAAATGAACGCCAGCTGTCAGTCGAAGTAATCGGCAAAAATGAAGGAAAACTTTTTCACTTCTCCGTGCATGCCTCCGTCATATATGAATATGTACACGTAATCATGGCTACGAAACCCCACGCTCAAGTTGAACTACAGAAATACAAGCTAATTTGAAGACATCAGACTATAGAATAGAAATGTTTGACAAGAAAATTCACGCACACACTCCCTCCACACGTAAAAAGTTTATATGGTTTCGTAACTATTGAAAAATTTCGCACAAAAAAAAAATATATATATATATATATATATATATAGAAGATAAAGAGTCGAAAGCGTATCTTAAGCACCTACTTGTTTAACTTATTTTATCATACTTTCTGTGATGTATAGGTTGTGAAGATAAAGAACATTCGATATTATATATATATATATTTATATATATATGAATAAAATTGTAAATGTGATACAAAAATTTTCCGTCCTTTTGCGAGGTGGTCCACTCGATTTTCCCGAAATTCTGGTAAAGTCATGCTCACACGAATTAAATTGAAACAAGATCTTAGGGAAAGATTAATAATTTTACAAAAAGTAACACATATCGGGAACAGACACAATTGGCTGAACCGTCAGCCGTCAGTATCTCAAATCAAAAGCATAAATGTGTTACATACGATATAAGCAAACGTGGAAACCTTTAAGCTTCGATATTGGGTTAAGGAAATGAAAAGCAAATGTAAAAGTAATGCGTTAGCAAAATGTAAAATTTTAGCCAGTAACAAAAACCACCTGCAACTATACACACAACACTTGAAACTTTTCACTACACTGTAATCACACTTACGCATAACGTAGCTTGCGGTGTTAAAGTTAAACCTTTGTAGATTCCTTAAATCTAACGCAATTGTTACCTGAATAAGTTAAGACGAGTGCATATAAAAGCCAGCTTCGTTCCGAACATTGACATATATATGCATATATATGTTGTATGCGTACAGCCAGGTGTCCTTACATATACAATTTTCTTACATATAATATGTTTCGGTTGTAAGACGAACGAATACGCATCTGAGACATCATAAGATATAGTAATACTTGACCAATATGAAGTTCATTTTTGTTCACCATGCTCTCTGCAATCTCTCCAAATGCTCCATATGCCTAAAATGGTTTAGTTAAAAGAGATTACGCGCATTGCCCAGGCTATCTTACAACATGCCGAAGTCTTTTGCTCGAGATGAGAATATCTGGATTGAGCTGAGTATGCAACCTTGAACCACAGATTTGAGGGATCACATGCCCCAAGTCTGGTCTTATACAAATTTGCTGATGGATTTACTATTAGTTAGTAAGCGATCTTCAAAAACATTTAAAAATGTATTATCTTCAAATATATAAAGTTTGACCTATCAAAGGAACATTGGATTGCTTGGTGCTTGTTTGTCATACATTGCGATAATTAAGGAGACAAAAGAACGTACTATAGATGAAGAGAGAGAGAGAGAGAGAGAGAGAGAGAGAGAGAGAGAGAGAGAGAGCGATAAAAGTGAGTTGTAATTTTCCTATTTGCCGTAAAGTCACCAATGCATAGGAATAAAATTCGAAGTACACACGCAACACTTCACTGCATTTGAATCTTTAGTGAGCGGAAAGATATTTAAGTAATTTCGTTGAACAGGTGTGGTGGAGTAGACCCGCAAAAGATAGATGGATAACCGTTAACTCTCAGGCAAAACGCTGAGATAGACTTCTATATCAGTCAACTGCTCATTGGTTATGGATGCTTTCGTAGTCACTTAAATCGGTTAAAAAACGTAGCTAGCCCTTTGCACAGTGTCTGCCACCTTACGAAATCCGCTGAGCATGTGCTTTTTGCCTATTCGAAATACCTTAACGAACGGGAGAAACTATAGATGGAGATTGGAGAGTTTCTTCATCCAGATAATCTCGCACTACCAAATATATGGAAAATGGTAGGAATGCTTGCCGCATATATATTGAAAAATCAAAGAATCGAGGAATGTTAACGTAAGCTTATAGATAGTGCCTAAGCTTCGTACCGCAGGGAAAGGGATAGTACTAGAGTTGATCTTTAGCGGCCGAACAACTTTTAATAAATACTTAACTTATGTCGGCTAACTAATAGCCGCCTTTGCCTGGCTGTAGCATTTTGACATATTAGGTTGTACGTAAGGTCATTTCTTTTCCCCCGACAGCAAGCTTAATTGCATTCTTCACAGCCAAGCTGACACGTGAGTCGCATTTTCATTATACATTTTAACAGGGCCTATAACAAGGCTTGTTTTTGAAAAAGATTTCTTTGATTCTATGCAATAGGTTTTGTTTGATATCGTATCATCTACAGAATCGAAAAGTAGAAAAAGTATTCAAGCAGGAAAACCATTGTTGAACGGGTATGCAGAAGATGTATTGACAGGGGCAAAACTAGTTTACAACATTTTCTTCCCACAATTTTGATATTGAAGATGTGGCAGTGTACCATATTCCAGAAAATCGTTTGAAATTGATGAAGACAAAATAAATGGATTAACTGATGTAATAAACACCGATAATTAACGACGAATACGTAAAATCGTTGAAAGGTTATATTTATCGAATTTTGTATCATTCATAATCATATCTTTATTCACTATAAAAAAAATCGCCTTCCATTTTGATAAAAAAAAGAAAGAAACGAAATTACTTTTCGAACAAACCAATATTAGAGCATGGTTTTTTTTATGTCTTACCTTCAAGGTTAACACCAATTTCAAATATACAACTTCGTTGTTTTTTTATTTAAGAGCAAAATGAACTTAATTTGCCGTTCAAACGCATTCATACGACTTTTGAACACAACTCATGCGATTTTTGTACAAAAAAGAAAAGCAATATAAAGAAAGAACATAACAAAAAACGCGAAATTATTACAGTCCGGTTAAGAATTTTGCATTTTTAACTGAGCTTCAAATAAAGCATTTTTTTTTTTTTTTTTTTTTTTTTTTATGTCCAAAAAAGTGTTTCACGATTATTCGAAAAAGGCAAAAATAAAATATGAAAAGCTCACGCGAACATGTTATTATGAAAGCCTAAAACGGGCGAAACTCTTGTTAGCTCATGTTGTTTTTTTTTTTTTTGTTTTTTGCATATTCAAATACATAAGTTCGTATGCATGTTATTCTTTAATAATCCTGTTTGCGTTGCGGCTTTGAAAGTTAGAAATACAGGAAATTGAAGCACAATGTAATCACATATAATATATATAGATAGATATACAGACATATACATACACATACATATACATACACGTTTGCACACGCAACCATTATATATATATATATATATATATATATGAAATATTAATTTATTTACGTGTATACGTAAGTGTATCGAGAAACCTTCAAATTCATATTTACATAATTATATATATGAATACATTTATGTTTACATACAAATACAATAATAATAATAAAAAAAGAACTTTAAACTAATACAATTTCAGTCATACACGAAATTCGAAAAAGAAGAAGGCAAAAAAACGCTCCTTGACATTTTTCATACTGTGTGTGCATAGAATTGTAAATGTGTGTAAATATTAAATATATATACACTAACACCGATGCAAAGTTAGTTAAATCTACACATACGAATTATATTTCAATAAAAAAGCAAACACACACAAGCATACTGCATGTACTTAACAGTGGCACTTTTGTGCACGACATCCAACACACCATCGCTACCACAAGCTACACAACGCTTACCTCACAAGGCGATGTGTTATGTATGCAAACAGACAACATTACGCTATACGAGAGCGCGTACACGGACGCGTACGCGGACGCCTGTAGCCATAACTCTGCATTATAAAGTTTACCTAATTTTCTCTTTTCATTTATTCATTTATAGCTACATCTAATATTTAAAAAATTTTCCCCTCAAATTTTTTTTATCGAGAGATTTTTTGGACTTTCCTTAAAAAAAAAAAAAAAAAAAAATTGAAAGATTTTCAAATATTAATAATAATAACAATAATAAAAACAAGTTGAAAAATTTCATTTACTTTTTGGCGAATTTTTAATATCTTTCATCTTTGCCATCATAAAATTAATGAATAAAAATCGTAATATTTTATCTAGAAGTGTTAGATGATCGATTGGCATTTTTTATGCTTAGGAAATATTTCCACCAAAATTAAGTTCATTATCAAGGGATAGTTCATAGGTGCGAGGCTGGCGGTGTGGAAGAACATGTTTTCAAATTCAATCTCTCGCCTTCATTGACAATATAAGTCTTAGCCTTCTATCTCAATCTGTCGTGGTCGCAATTTTTCGAATAACAAATGCTAAACAGTTATGCATACGGATAGAGGGACGGACCGAAAACCCATCGAAAAGGTATATAAAGCTAAATTAACTGAGTATGTGACGTTACTTCAAAATACATATATCATGGAATCTATCAAAACATACTCCTGTATGTCTCAAACTTCTTTAATGTATGCCTTTACACAACATATTTGATTTCGGCGCACACGTTGCTTTTTATATAACTACTTATGTTATTGACTTTTATGTGAAAGCAATGATTTCAGGATACATTCAATGATTTTTTGCCCCTTTCATAATTTCTGGTTGATTGGTTAAGTATTTGACGGGCGTATAATTTGATGAGATTTGTCGTTGCTTTTTCATAATTTTCATCTTTTTTGTTGCTTTTTTCATCAAAAAAGTTATTGAAATTCAAATAAAATTTCCTTTTCACATGTCGTTGTGTAAACATTGGCTTTCAGTATATTTAACATTACAGGTGACATTAATTTAATCGAAAAATTCGTTGCAAGCATATCTTGTTGGCAATGCCAGACGTAGAATTATGATCTGTAAAGAGTAGCTTGAACAGTAAACATACCGGCACTTTGCATACACCTATCCATATTGCAGGCAAGTTGAACCCACTTGAATCCCAGCCCTCACTCAGGAAAAGTCACACAATTCGCATTAAGGTCAACGGAGATATATACACTTCTTGTCTCAATAGTCAGTGGTTTTATTTATTACTTTACCAATATTTCTCGTTTTACATACTGTCGCGCTGTCGGTTATACATCTTGGCCGAAAGGCCAATTAGAAATTTGTTAACCGATCGCTTCTTTGTATAACACGCACCAGGCTATTCCAACTGAATTAAGACTATTATAGAAGACGTGGAAAGGTCAGCGTCGCGATATCACTTTCGCGCATCTCACGCGTCATGGGTGTGAACATATTTAGTACCACTGTCGAAGAGAATCCTTTCAGATATTCGTTAATCGTCTTGGGAAATTGTTACAAATTTGGGTCCGTTTCTTTTTGACTTGCTTCCGCTAAGCGTGAAACTCCTCAAGTCATCTAATTCTGTAACGCATCATGGCTAACCATCATTTGCTCTTTTCGATCATATGGATCACTGTCTTGGTGCTGACAGCTGCAACAACAGCAAGAATTCTCTCAATAATTTTACAACTAATGATAGGCTCATAAAAAAATTTAAAAGTTCTCACATTTCTCCCGCAGCTTGTAACAGAAGAAATTGAACTAAAAGAGGGACCAGAAAGTTCTTTGTTCTCGACTATCCCCAAATAGGAAAATCCAGACGAGAAGAACATAGTGGTAGCATCAGATGTTAGCCAGAATATAATTGCAAACTTACCCGGCTTGTTTGACGCGAAAAAGACTGTGCATAAGTATTCACATATATGTGAGGCTTATAATAACTTTGACTATTCTTAATGAATTTACGAGTGCCGTCATCCTTGAATTCTGTTTAGTTTCACTAAAAGTACTTTGCCTTATATTCGTTAGATGCACAGGCTTCTTGTCGCTTTTTATACCTCAGACGCGTCAGAGTCAGGGTCATCTACTTTGCGTTTTGTATCATCTTTTTTGCTCAAAATTCCTCTGCTTCTGGGCAAACTTCTATTCTTCCATTATTTAAAAAGGATATTTTTTACTCTTTTTTTTTGATAATAATGCATTTTTAAGATGCAATAAAGTGTAAATGAAGAAGCGTTTTGAGAGATCTGGAAATGACGGAGAGATCTCCGAATGTCAAGGAAAGAAGTCGATCAAGTATAAATAATTTTTGTAAATCATTTTTTTTTTTAACTTGACTCCAAAACTAAAATTCTATCAACACACATTTTCAAAGAAATGCTATGATGGAGTGGTAGAAATATTCGTAATTAAGATATTTTAATATCCTTGAGGGATCAAAGTGAGCTTCTCGTGGTATTTAATGCCGACTTATAAGAAATTGTCAATAAAAAAATTGAATAAGAAAATTATGTTTAGTTGTGGCCAAACATTTCACTCTTATCATCTGTAAAATTATGTGGGCGTGGCCAATTTTTTCCACTTTTTTATGGAGACTGTAAGGTCACTCATAGAATATATGTGGAAATTTTCGCGGTTTGTTAGTTTTTGCTTTTGAAAGCAGTGGCGGTCCCAGGTTATACTGTGGGCGCGTCCTTCGATCAATGTGGCCTATCTGCCAACAATCTGCGAACAAAAATTTCCAATATTCGTGCTAAGATATTGCATAGATACTGCGGACGTACTGACGAACAGGCGAATATGCCTAAATCGATTCAGAACTTAATGCTTTAAAGCTTCTCTTTAGTTATTGCAAAATTTTTGATAAATATATTGAGTATACCACCACCGACAGGTTATATAAATTTATGGGAAAATCGTAAACTGCAGATATCCATATCATTACGTTATGTGAATGCAGCACTTTTTTCTTAAAATTTAAAAAGAGTTTATTTTATGCTGTTTGTTACGTTCCGCGTTTATCTCTTAACTGCAATTGACAGAGAAAGGTAAATGCGTTTGTTTGGAAAAAATGATTTACAGATTTATTCTGAGCGACACCACAGCGATATTACAAGTCACGAGCCTATTTTTTTATTTACGATTTTCGTGGATTGGCAACCTTGTAACAAAATCGAAATTCGAATGTCATAAAAGTCACCAAAAATTGTGATAAGAAAGCACGATGTTTTCTCTTACGACTGATGCGGTCAGACCTTCAGTGACATCTCTAAAAAGAAAGAATAAAGTCATTAAATACACTGTCCATCAAAGCAAGTGCGAACGAGTTGACGTCGATAGCATAGACATAGGACTAATGAAAAACGATCGTCTATTAAATGCTGAGTTAGTGCTGTCTAGTTGAGAACTTGAGGATTTTTAAAGATCATATTATTTAGACAAGGTATTTTAATTTATTATTATTATTATTAATTTTGCCAGAGAAATAAATTCTAAGACTAAACTCTTAAAAGCATTAGCATCTAAGGCTATCGACTTTTTTTATATTAAAAACTCTGCCGCATTTGAGATTCCAACCCACGACCATTGTCTTGCTAGTCGAGATTCCTCGCCTTCGGCTACTCAGGCGAGATTTAAAAACTGCCGAATCATTTCAATTTGAGGTAATTGCCTAGTTTTGTGCAAACAAACAAAAATGCCCAAATGAAAATTATATTGTGATATGAAGCAGCAGCACTTTTACTTTAACCTTTTTTCTTCACTTATTAGGGGCTTTCAGTGATAGCGGAGCTTACTTTAATTTACTTGCAACAAATACGAGCGAATTATTGTAAGCATTCAATTGTTTATACGAAACTAGGAAAAAATCCCAGATATTCTTTAGCTCAAAAAAAAAAAAAAAAAAAAAAAAAAACAAATCCCCATATACCCCAGTAGGGTGTTTAATTGTAATAAGAAAAGCAAGCAATCATACCGATTGCATCATCAATTGCTTGAGCTAATTAAGAATAGCGTATAATAGTTATAGTGTATGCTTGCTTGGTCTTGCGTGTAGGCGTCACAGACTTCATATTAACCTATGATTTAATTTACATTTTTCAAAATTTGCTTTTTCCCCAAAAAATATTTATATGTTTTTTTCGCAAACATAGAATTCTAGAACAAAGCAGAGGTTGCCTGAGAAACGGGGCTTTATGAATAAAGTTACGATAGCTGCACTGTAGATTAGATTGGAGCTTGGAAAGCTACTAAGAGTTTTGAAAAACATTACTGAAAATATTGTTATAGAATTTTATTAAAATTATTAGAAATAAAGTGTAAATCAATGCAAAGGTTTAATTGAAAATTTATAGTAAACCAATTTGTTTTCATTTATAGAAATTCACAAAAAATGAAATGATAAATGTAATGACATAACATTGCTTTTTGTAACGATGTTACAAAAAGCAAAAAACAAAAACTTTGTGTTTTTTTTTTTTTATTTTTATTACAAAATCTATTATACGATATATTAATGCAAACTAGAGCGATTTTGGCGTAAATGTTGGCCCTAGGGAAGAGATCGCACCCGTACAAACTTGCATGTTTTTTTTTTTTTTTTTTTTTTTTTTTTTGCGCTTAATTGTACAGTATTTTATCATTGGACTTGATACTCGACATGTATGAGTTCATAGTTTTGTGTTATTGCCACTAATAACGCCTAAGCATTACCATAGGCCAATAAATTATCAGTGATAAATCAACTAATTAGTTATCATTAGTTATTATTAGTTTAATATGCGGAAAATTTCATACAGATGCCATTAATTGTGTTATCAATTTCGTTTACACATAGAAGAGATGGGCAAAGGACTCGAAAGAACTTTCCAAAATAATTTTTTTCACCTTACCTCATTCACATGGAAAATTTAAAAAAAAAAAAAAAAAAATCCTATTAGTTGTAAAATATTAAAGCATTGTTTAATTTAATTTAATTTATATTTTCCAGTTTTTTAAAGATCGATTGCATTATCTTGTGTCGATGAATACTGGCAATGCCTGCCGAAGCTTATTACTCTCCATTTTAAGGATTTGATTGCGAATCTTGTCACTCTCTTCGGCTCGAAGCCTCGTACAATGTCTATCGTTCTGAAATGATCACCCGAGGTGATCAGGTATCTGATTCTATAGTTAGTTGGGCTGCATAACCTTAATAATATGGGCTACGATGTTGAATGGATGACTGCAACAAACTATTTAATGAATCAAGTACGCAGATCAAAGCGAAATTTTTCCGTCAAAATGTGAAAGAGACAATCGTGAAGTACTTCTACCTTGGCCAGGGAATAACTTCAAACTTTTAATAGAAAAAAAAAAAAAAAAAATCATGGAATAAAAAGAAAACTCTAGCATAATTCGAATGAAAAAAGTCTAAATTTTCATTTATATATTGTACATATCTCAGATATCTGCTGCACCTTCTCAGAGTACTCATAATAACACTACGTTTAGTTATTTTTACCATCAGGTGTACCACAAGAGTGTATTATGTAAGAACTTGACATTGATTCATTGATTGATTTTATTTTACTAATCCATTCAGAAACACTTTCTAAATCGATCTATTGTTTTATTATCTTCAACCTACAGATTCGGCACACTAACGTGTTCTGGTTCGGATCCCGTCCGCTTTTTCTATAGCTCCCCATATGAGAAATTATTTTCAAAACTCATTATATGAGTGATAATAAGATAGTCTACGGTACTTGATGATGCACCACGGCCCACTATGTTGTTTTCACTTCTATGTTGTTTTCACACTCACTCATTTATTCCTGTGTGAGTTTTTGCGATAATGAAAATTACGCGGTCAGGTGGAGGAAGGCGGAGAAGCAGATACGAAAAAAAAAAAAATTACGCTACATTCCATATACTGTTTAAGAATCTCCAAGGCATGTCTCTGAGCGCTTTAATCGCAACACCAAATCTGGTCAAAACCGATTCCTAATAAGTTGTCAATAAGTAAAAGTCGCGAGGGCCGTTTATATATATTACGAACCTAACATGCATTAACTAATGCCGATTTCTATTCGAAAATTGGAAAAATTGAAGGCAAAAGTAACGCCTGACTTATTTCAGTATAGCACAGTAATTGGAAGGAACGATATCGATAATCGGCCATAAGTATTTCATTTGCTCTGTCCGAAGACTTCTAAACTTCGTTGAATTAGTTGTAACGAACGTTCATGAAAATCTCGTATCACAGCTTTTTTGAATAGAAACTAGAGACATTTAGACGGGAAAACTCCTACTGGGGTAAAAGAGAATAAAGCATGCACTTCCACAACACTCTATAGATAATGCTACATAAATGAATGGCCATGGGTAACATCATCACTTCTTACATAGTCCGTTTTAAAAGTTGAAGTTCGATTATCTGAGTCCACTTAATTAAATTAGTTTTGAGATGAAGATGTATACGGATACTGTTATATAAGTTGTAACGCCTTCGATAAGCTTGAAAAAAAAAGAAAAAACCTGAAAGCCTGAGCAAGATCAACAATTGTGCGGCAAAGTTGCTGCATATAATTGCGCAGCTTAGAGTGCAGAGGAGACGTAATGGAAGTCAACAGGGTAGTCCACTAAGCTCGCACCAAACGAAGAGCACCAATTGCAACCAGCGCCCGCGAACTAATATCTAATGATCGTCCCGCGGGCCAGATTGGTCAAAGGATTTTGCTGTGGGAGGAGAAAGGGAGGGGGGCGGGGGCGGGGGCGGAGCGGGTATATTGCATACTGCTGATACGAGCATCTATTAAAGATTTCTACTCCAGCTTGGCAAAGAAGAGACAAAGAAGAGCATACCCCAAATCCAACACATAATATATAAGCAACTTAATCAAAAGCTTCCTAATGAGCGTAAAAGCGTGTTAACTTCACCACATTAAACATATAAATAAAACATGTTTCTTAACCAAATTTTTATTATTTGGTTACGGTAGACGTACATTGAAGTCAACTGTAGTAATTACCAATAAAAAAAGAACAGATTGAATTATGTACGCTTCCCGTATAAAGTTATCTATAAACATATTTTTACTTGGCAAGCTATTTGGCAACCGGTAATAATCTTAGCTGCTATAAACTGGTGCTAATGTTGTGTCATAAAAAATTTTCGACAAAATTTTATACACAAATAAAAGCCATAACAATTGCTCTTTGCGTTTGCCTTGGGTTGAGTTTTCTTGTAGCCGCCATCAGGAGATAGGCACGTATTTACATTAATATCCCATTTGCGACATCCACAAGTTGTATTGTGTACATTTTTGTATATGACATGCATGCATACATTCCTGATCAGCATACGATTCTGAATTATTTTCAACTTTATTGTTCGTTCATTCGTTGCTTCGGAATTCTTATCGAATTTCTTTCTTAATTATTATAAACGCATTGCCTAATATAATCTGGCGGCAGTATTCGAGTCAAGTTTTAACTAAGAGATGCTAATGTCATATGAATAGTGGATATGTGAAATTCGTTGTGAAAGATTCCGGGCATATGGAGATATTCTTGCTGTATTCGTAGCCAGTTTACGAGTTAAAAATTGAAAACTTTTTACGCGATACTAATTTAAAATGCACACCTTTTTAAAAGCATTGTAAGTATACTTATGAAAATTACAAAGTATTTCATTGAAAAGCTTTTCATTCACTTAACGGCGAAAAAAAACAATTTCTAATTTTCGTTTTGCTTTTTTCATTCTTTTAATTATTTAATTAAAAATCAAGCTATACGTACGTGTATCTGCTTTATTAAGTAAGCAATGTGCAAAATGTTAACTTAAAATGTTTTGTTCTTCATTGCTTCATCGGCTGCGAGAAATACGTATACGAAAATCTTCTTATTTTCATTGTATTTGTATGCTCATGATAATCACAATAGTTTATTGAGAATCAATCAATTCATTAGAGTTTACCCGTCAAAGTGGCTGATCATCTGCTCAGTGCATTGTCCTTTAGGAAGAATGGAAGAGAAAAGAAGAAGAAGATTTTTGTTGAGTCTTGACTTAAATGCGCTTTTACGAACTCACTTAAAGCTTTCGATGATGCCGAATCGGAACGCAATTCACTCTAAATGTTTCGTCTTTATTGTCTTATGCCTTGGGAATATATATATATATATATATATATACATGATTTTCAATCGATTAAAACTGCAATGGATTTCGTTAGGCATTTTCTATTTTATCATGTTACTCGTATTTCTTTTTTTTTTTGTTTTTTACTTTACTCATGATTTACTATATAATAACATATAGCATGAGATCCAAATAAGCGAATGCCACTTAAGGTGAGCATTGCTTGTGGTTTTTTCTGCTTTGTTTTTTTTAATTTTTGCTTTTATTTTTGTCTTTGGTTTTATTTTCAATTTTCATTTTTCTTTTTCTTTTACTTTATTTAAAATTTACACAAATATATCTTTTGCAAGCATATATATATATATATATATATGGATATGGAAAAGTGCAAATATTTATTACCAATTATATTTATGTAGAACTCAAGCATACCATGTTGCATTTTTTGTATTAATTACAGTCTTTGCATTTCATTCCGGCAACATTCATATGTAACGGCATAATGATGCAGTTATATAATAAAGTATGTAAGGAGAAATTTATTTATAAAGCAGATGAGCAAGTAAACCAAGTACTTTCGCGCAATACTTTAGCTCAGGCTCGGGGAGGACGGAACAGAATTTGTTTTAAGTTTTAGTGTTTAATGTTCATACATAGGTAGGTATACGCATACATAAAATACAGAAAAGTAAATGCGCTGATGAGGTTTTAATGTTCATTTTAATCTCTTAAACGTTTGTTTATTGTTGCTGCTGCTGCTGCTGCTGTTGCTGCTGTTGCTTTTTTATTCTTTTTATTGTTATTATTGTTACTATATGTTGCTTAAGCCGTTTAAGTAATAAATGAACAGGAATTTAAGTCAAAACTCATAGTAGTGTGCGCTTTACAGTTTTAAAATTGCCGCAGCTTAAGCATACAACAATAAACAACTGCAGAAAGTGCTGGCAAAAGGAAAAGAAGTGACGGTTGAGCAGGAGAGCAGGAGAAAAGGAAAGGAAATGAGAAAGTGAAAAAAAAAAAAAAAACGTCTGACGATTTTATGTTAGGTTTGAGGAAACGTTTTAACATAAAGTTGCTATAATAACTCAATTTTTGACAACGTGCAACAACATGAGGTAACATTAGATTTATAGCTAACGTTTGATTTTTATCCCAACTGCAAATTCAAGGTGTCCGACAAAACTTTCCTTCTCATTTAAATTTCTGAATTTAAAATTTAAAACAAAAAAAAATTATATTAATAATAATAATAACCACTCACTCGCTTCAAATGATTTTTAAATAATTTAATAAACTCGTAATTAGCATCCCACTACTATTCCATTATTATGTTATTTCCCTTATTAACATGCATCTTAAAATCAAGATAAAGTCTAGATGTAATATAAAAAAAAAAAAAAATAATAATAATAATAATAATAACCCGTCCGAACGTTTTTTTTAAACCTATTAACAAATCACGTAGTAGTCAAGCGTTTACTTTATTTTCTTAATGAACTTGACTCGTTTTGTTGTTAAATTGTTTTTCTTTCGATTGGATGGTATTAGAGCACTCATTTATTACTTATAAAGAAAATCTAAGGTTACCAACCGTGCACTAATACAATGTTATACACACAAGTATGAAAAAATGAAATTTAAAACAACTAAAGCAAATAAAAACATTTTACTGCAATTGAAATTTGACATTAGGTATGTTTACCTTTTGCTTTTTAAATTAAAAAAAAAAAAAAAAAAAAATTATTAATGAAGTGAAGTTGTTTTTGTAAAATTCACATAAAAAAAATAATAATAATAATAATAAGAAAAAGAAACGTAAGAATTGTCTAATTATACCTCACTCACATAACTGAAATTTGTGAGGATGTATGCCACACGCTCAGAAATATTCGAGATAAATTCACTTTCCCTTAAGCAAATCGATTTCGAATAAATAATCAATGGCTCAAAGCTTTCGGAAAATGAAATGAATTGAATCGCATTCTTCCAACGACAGTTCTCTATAAAGCGGCACATTTTGAAAAATTTATTATTATAAGCAAATAATTTGTAAATTTCAATATTTCTAAATTGAAAATTAAGAAAAATTAATATTTTATTGTATTAAGTAAACATGGAAAACTTGAATGGAAGCGGGACAATTCCTCGCTTGAACTTTCACTCAAGATGGCAATGGAATGGAAAGAAGATTTGGAAATTAATATTTTATGATGAAAACTTGTTAAGAGTAGAGACTTGACAAGCACAGTGACAGTGTAGTAAATTAGCACCAGGATGTAGTTATATTTTGCACACGATATTTCCATATAAGAACTTTTACGAGAAGACCACTCTCGTATGACAACATAACCTCAGGAAAAAAGAAAAAAGTTTATTTAAAACCAAATCGAGTAAAATTTCGAGCCGTCTCCCACAAAATGTAGGGCTTTAGAGACAACAGATAATATTTGATAAGAATGTGACACAAATTGTACCAAGGCATTTAATAGTCGCTTCATTCTTGTATAACATTTTAATTTGTCTTTTGGTTCGTTTCGTTGTTGTTGCCGTTGTTGTTGTTATTGTTGTTGTTATTGTGTGTTGGCCTTACCTATAACGACGAGGAAACTTCCTTTCGTTCTGAGTATAATTGAACTTTTCCTTTTAAGAAGTCGAAAATTTTTAATTTTAAAATTCCTTTCACATCAAAATGTATATTTAAGGTTAAATCTTAAACCAAAAAAAAAAAAAAAAAAAAAAGAGAAAATGAACAAATAATAAAGGAAGCTTTTAAGTAATCGATACCAAAAAAAAAATCAAAAAATTCAAAAATTCCTGATAATAGTATATATCGGCATCGGTATTAAATTCCATGCGTTGGCTGGCGTTGTTGAAATTGTTGCTGCTACTGGTACGATCTACAAAATGCAATTGATATATAACTCTTGCACACATCTACATTCATCTATATAATCATGAAATGCATAACAAGGCCACTGCTAAATATTGCATGTACATGTAAGTCAAGCTACCTTTGCTTGCACGGAAATCCAGCATATAGCACACACACATATATTTATATTATATATGCATACATATAAACATACATTTATATATAATTTTTCATAAAGAATTTTTTTTTTTTTTTTTTTTTGTATATAAAAATACAAAACATAAAAATTAACCATGAAATTTTTTTATCTAGGTGTAGGTGACGGCGGTGAGTGGGCAAGTGTATAAATACTACTTCTACTTAGCCTTTCACATACACATCTATATATATATATATATATCTCGCATATACGCATTGAATCAGGTCAAATGTGCAACTTTGACTTAGAGAACATAATTAATATATTTGCAAAAGACCTTAGCTTTAATTCTGATATCTTATTATCTTTTATAATATGAAACGTATAAAATAATTGCGTATGCATACACGTTCTTGTTAATTAAGTCGTAGCAGAAAGAGTGTTTGTATGCTTTGCACATTTACGCCTACAAAGTTTAATTAATGTTGATGTTACAAAACTCATATTAATACATCTTGAAAATGGTAACACATACAAGCAAAACGCCCAAGTATATTCGCATTGAGAAGACACTAGTTTCTATTTTAGACAAATTATGACATCAACCAATTATAACATTTTCATCTGAATACTTCATGACTTTAATAACACAATTACGTTAACAAAATTTATTCCAAAATATTATTCAATATTTTGCTGGACAAACAAGGAAACTTATAAGGAATAATAGATTATTGCATGTAATTTGATCATTTTTTCTTGATATTGACTTGAAAAAGTCATTTATTAAGAACAATTGCTCCAATATCCATTAATAAAAATCTATTCCATTATTTTCTAAAATTTGTCCACATCTTTCCAGCAACAAGGCGAGACCGCGTCGAAAAAACGATATTGGTTGAGCAGCGCTTCAATCATCGATTTATTTTCGCACTGCTTCAACATCTCGAAAACCCATTCCAACCAAGCCATCCTGCATTAATCTGCAATAGTGGTAATCACCAGACGCTTTATCTGGTGAATACGCCGGGCGCGGCAAAACTTCTTATTCGAGTGCATTCTTAACCGATCTTGCAACGTGTGCTCGAACGTTGTCATGCAAGCGGATGGACTTAGCGTCTGTTAAGCGGTATTGCTAGTCGTTTTTGCAACAATACATCGTTCAATTGGTTCGATTGACTTCGGTGCACATTTGCAGTAACAGTTTCACGCGGTTTTAGTAGGTCGTGATACACTATATCTTATCGATATCAGCGAAACTTTATAGCCATGAATATTCCGCTGCAGAGTCGAAGTGGATGACTTTCGTGGACCTAATTATGACTTTTTGCGCTTGGGATTGTCGTGGTGGACTCACTTTTCATCGCCAGTCACAATCCGGTGAAGCGGTGAAGCCATGGTGAAGCGGTTCGACTTGTCATTTTCAGTTAATCCCTTTTTTTTTGGGTCTTTCCCGTCGCATGTAAACGTCTAGAAACAATTGATTCATTTACTGTTAAGTTGTTCAAAAAGTCTTTGAGATTTTGAACTGGATTTTCGACCAATAAATCTTGCAATTCATTGTCATCGAACTTTTTTGGTCCTCTAGGCCCTTCTTTGTTATTGACGTCAAATTCTCGACTCTTAAACCACTGAAACCAAAACCGACAATTGTGACATTATGGACCAGCCGAGTCCCTATAAGTTTCTGAAGATGTTTAATGGGCTTCGGTAGCAGATTCCTTCAAATCCCATAACAAAACCAATGGATATTGAAAATCAATTTTGAACGTTCCAGAATTGGTTTCTTTACTTTATCGTTTCCACCAATAGATTTCACCGATCAAAATACATGCAAACACCTAATATATAAAATAGAAAACAAAGTAAATAAATAAAAAAATTTATCCGAAAATAGACTCGATAGTGAGTCTTGTAAGCGCAAAAGACTATGCGAGCATTAGTTACATGTTAAACTATTATAAATCGGACCTACATCGGCTTACAATGAAATACAATAGAAAAAGAAGCTATGGTTACTCTACTCAACTATTATAGGTAATAGTCTAAAAGTAAGGCTATTAAATAAAGAAGCTATAAGTTCGCAGATCGACAATGATGGCAACCACGAGACGAACGAATTAAAGAACATTTGAATTTAAGCGGGCAACGAAGTAAACAAAGCATTAAGGAAGAAGAACTGTAATTGAGGATTTGAAAAAGGGATAGACTGACGACGCTTCGTTCATATGATCATATGTCAAAATAGTACTCTTCGGCTCAATCAATAACTGTGTGTGTGTGTGTGTGTGGTTATAAAAAATGTAGCAATAAACTGTTTAGGAGGAAAAGTCGTAGCAGAACAGAAATGCTTGCTAACTTATCGCATAGAAACTTCCAACTTCGAATTTTATTAATGCTTTCTAAGCAGTTCATCTCCTTGATTGGTTGTGTTGTCCTTTCAATTGCAAACTATTGCTTTAATGTAAGAGAGGAACTTATTTCATGCAATTGTGTTAACTTATTGATTTTTCTTCCAATCAAATATTCCGACAAATGTCAGACGCTTATCCATCCGAACATTATCGTGATCCTTTGATCTTTTAAAATAAGCAAAATCTAATAATTCATTATTACTATTATTTATCGTTTCTTGATTTGATAACTGAACAAATTCACGCATATACCTGCATTACTTGTAATGGAAGAGATTTTGTAATAAGAATTTATGACCTTGTCATTCGCTTTCCGCAGCAGTGACACCATCACTCAAGGTATATGAAAATGTTTATGCGAAAGTATGTCTTATGCGAAAGTATGTGTAAATGAGTTCATATGTCTGTCATAAAGTTATTTCGTATCACGAAGAATGAAATCATTTCAAATCCTTTTGTAAAACCTTGACTAATTTCGTGTACATGCTTCACATTTGTATACGAGGATTGGCAAATATGTTCGCTTGAAAACTTCAATGTTACATATAGACAGACAAGAGGAATTAATTATTAAATTCTTTACTACAAATACGTTTGGAATGCTTCCATGCCAGTTGCAGCTAGTTTGTCTATCTTTCTTAACATGAATCTTGGCTGAAAGATATTTCTTAATGGCGTTCAATTTTGCATTTTGAGTAAAGAAAGATAAGGAAAGTCTTTCGATATTTTTACACTTTTTTACGTATGTCTTACGGTGATATTTTAAACTTACGTTTTCTACGGTTTTTTTTTTTTTTTTTTTTAATAATAATTACTTATTCTATTCTCGTTAGCGCATTTAACACGAATTTACACATGTATTTTGAAACATAATTAGATGCATTTTTTTTTTAAATATTTCGATGATTATTTATACCTTTTGTCTTCTCCTATTATCATTTAGAAAAAAAAAAAAAAAAAAAAAAATCGTAATTTTCATCTCCAGAATTTTTACGTTGGTTGTGCGTTATATCCAAATACTTTAAAAATCACTTAGTAAGTGACGGTTACAAAATGAGACTCTATTAGTAGTGCTTTCATCATTTATACAGGATAAATTGCTCTCTTCGGCGCACCCTTATTGTTCACGTCCCATACATAAATTTTCCAATTTAAGCAAGAGAATTATTTTCTATCCTATCGTGCTTCTCATCTTAAAAATCTCGATTTACTTGAAAATCTATTTTTACTCTACACAATTCAAGATATGGCGATTTTAATTCTTTAGCTTTAACAGGTTTGTTTGTTAAATTTCTTCACGTGTTCTCTGGCTTTATTAGGGTTCATGTAGATATCGTGACACTTATGTTTTAATATTAATTCTGCTTAGGAAATCTAAAAATTTCTAATTTAACATAAAATATATCATGTGTGCTTGTAGTCGTTTTCTCCTCGCTTTAGTGGCATTTCTATGTACAAATTTAGATGACGTCATTATTAAAATAACATGTTTTCAACATAAACTTAAAACTCTATCAGAAGAACATCTCGAAAAATCTACTATAATATCAGTCAATTTTTTCTGATCCATTTTTAATGAATCAGTGTAAGGAATATTAATGTTAACTTTTTTTTTTTGGGACATGCCCACTTTCCTATTTGTAGATGTCGTATGCCTGTTTCTACTGAAACTTGTCAATTTTATGGGTAAATTTTGTCAATCGTCACCGTGACAAAAATACAGATAGACAACAGAAATCAGGCATGCATATCTCTTGATCGATTAGGAAAATGTGGTTAAAAAATGGCCTCGATCTGCTTCAACACTCGTTCACCATATACAAAAACGTAAAACAATCTCGAAAAATACTTAAAATGTTTTTGCATTTTTTGCTTTAACTTTTGATTCTGTGAAAATATTCGTAAAAAAACTGATACCCAAATATTCGCCCGAATTCCCTACATGTTTGGTAGAAAAATGGTCGCAAGCGATACAGTAATACGTCCACGATGACCGATTAAATTGATCAGTTCGCATTTATGCATCATTTCATTGGATTCTCTTTGAGACTATCTGCTACTATTTGATTTTACTAGATATGCTCTGATTTCTGTCATGTGGTGCATAAGTTTGTGACATGCCTGGTGCGAATCGTGCAATTAACGCGCAATGGTTCCCAACTAGATATGGTAGATGTTGTTTTACACAGTGCAAGTCAAACAATCCCGATACACTTAGCTTAAAGTCTTGGCAGTTGGCAGCGGAGTGTAACAGCAAATATCGGGAACGACGAACACCGTTTGGCGTACTTTTGTGCGAATACATCGTGCTCAAGCTTACTGAACCATATTTATTTTATGCTCGAAATATACCTGTTGGCAGCTTATTCACAACTATTTCCCTCCCATCAAATTGACGTTCGTAAATCTAAAGTTAAAAGTCTATCCGATTTTTACGCCCTTGAATCGGAACATTATTAAACTTTTAATCCTTCTTGATCTTTTTATTATTATCTTAACTTTCGAGAAAGAAAATTTAGTTCCCATCACTAGGAATATTCAAGTTGACTTCACTGTAATTAAAGTACAACTTTATAAGCTTGCTAGAGCCTAATACCATATAAAAGATTAATTTTTTTCATGTAGAAGAAGTAATCGTAAAAACGGTCTGATCCTATTTATTATCCATAGCGTTCGATTGTGGACAAAGCCAGATAATTGTGCCTAGGTACGTCAAAATGTCTCGGGAACTGCACCCTATAAATAATTTCATGTCAGAAGGAAAGCCGGAGAAATATACTTAAATCCATTTTTAAGAGACACAGTTGCGATCTGCAGGTGGAACACAAATCTACATGAATAGACATTAGATGGACAGATGAATAGTCAAATAGCGCAAATCAATTGACGACGTCATCTCTTCACTATTAACGAAATCATATGATTTTTAGATAGTCCCAGCTTTTGAACGAATATTTCACACATTTCGACGATTAGTTTACAAGTTGCACGTGCTTTAGAGACGCTATTTATTTATTATTATTATTTATTTATTTATTTTATTTTTTTTTTTTTTTTGATTGCTTTGGATCATTTTTACTGGGTGCTGTCCACTCGGCGGACTGCCGATCTGATTCTGCAATGAAGTGATGAGTCTGTAGTGTCTTTAATAATTCATTGATATAGTGATGCAAACAAACACTCAAAATAATAAAAACATTATGTAGCAAAGACGTAACTGACCGCAAGTTCATTTTTAGTAGGAAACTCGAATTTTTACTGCACAAGTTTATCAATTAATTTCAGGTCTGCCAACACTTTACAAGCCTACCAACTTTTTTACATTCAATATATACATATATATATATATGTACATGTCTTAAGAGAGTTACGATCAATCTTAAAACTGTTATTAATCTTCAAAAATCTATGGCTTATCCATTGCCACGTATCGCGTAAAAGAATTCCTTTTATTTCGCCTAAGTCGCGCCAAAAGTGAACGAATGCGGCATCCATTTTGAATCGGATTTTTTTAAGCAAAAATATGAAAAATTAGTACCTTCTGGTATCATTAAGTTGTCAGCCAGGTCACGCAAGTTTGTCTTCTTTTTCGCCTTCTAAAATAATTGCCGCATTCGGGGGACCAGAGCGTCTAATATCAACGGCGCCGTTAGGACTTGCTTAAACTCAGCCAGCCGGCGATAAATTGTTATTGTCAACGGAGACGGAGACGGAGACGGAGATATCGTGTCATCGTTTAAGCGAATGTTGAAGCTTAACGGGAATTTTCCTCTTAAAAAATAATATCAAATTGTCCCTAGTTTTGAAAAACATAAACGAGTAACGTCACTAAAACAGCTGTATCTTGCAAGCTAATGGTCGGAAATTATGATCCATTTCGTTTGACTGTTGATACTGTGTAAATTTCATATGGATTCGTCGATAATGGCAACAGCTATATGAACGTATATCGCCCGATATAATAAAAACTAAATTTATGCCAAGTTTGCATAAACTTCACATAGCCTTACCCTAATTACTATAATGTAAAGTAAGGAGTATATGTTTTTCCTATCGTCGATATTGCTGCCTTCTAAAGTTAATCTAGAACGCGATACGAAGAGAAAGTTTTCCATTAAGTTTGTCAGAATCGTAATTTTAATAGACAGGCAAAGGGACGGACATGGCTACATCAATACCGATCTTCGTCTTGATATCAATGCACATCATCGAGCCAATGATGGCACGGGTTCTTACGCGTTACAAACATTTAACAAATTGATTGTCACATTATTATGATCACTGTAATAATATGAAAGGCGAGGCCTTTATTTTTGTTTTCAATGCCATTTACTACAGGGTCATCAACTTTTATCTGCAATGTGTTATAAATGGGCGCGGTTTTATATTTAATATGTTTCCAAATTGATCAGCGAAGGACAATCTTGCACGAAATATCAGAGTTAGCAAATAAATATATATAATATATGCTTGATCCAGTTGCTCAAATCCAAATTGAAATCGAAAACGGTTTCATAGCGGAGCAAGTAAGTAAGAAAGAGTTTAAAAAATCTCGAAAAATAAGGAAATTCTCAAAGCTTATAAAATATGCGATCAAACCATCAACGAAGGCTCGTAGCTGCTGCAGGTCTCGACTGTTAGCTTACCAACTGATCTAGGAATGTTTTTCTCGATTTGCGCGGCGTAAAGTATGAAGAAAATAGATGACAAAAATGAGTGGAATTACTTCGCCTTAAGAAACTTATCAAAATAAATGAAAGCACTTGCAATCAATATCGGGATTAACACTAAGTACACATGAGAGATTAGTGGGAAAGAGGGTATAGGGTGTCAATTCAAAATGAATAACAGCAACACAAATTAATTGTATTTAGTCGTTATCTTTATCTTTAACCTTTAACCTGAACAGAGTAAGAAGAAAAGGAACGACGTAACTAGAAGAAGATGAAGAAGAAGAAGAAGAATAAGTGGTAGTAATAGAGAAGCGAACGATTTATATATAAAGTGCTGGTAAAGAGAATATACTTTTTACTGTCATTGTGTTTAAGTGCACGTACACTTGGAAATAATTCGCAGACTGTGTTACTTCATTTGTGGATTTATATGTAAATACTTTATATTTGCGTTTTTTTCCTCTTAACACAATCATGATTTTATTGCTGTACTCGTAACTTTGTTTTCCTTTTTTTTTTTTTTATTTTTTTCATTTTTTTTTTTTTTTTTTTTTTTTTGTTTCCCCTATTTTTACGCTTAAAGAAGCACAATACGTGTATGATTTTGATGTGTATGTATTAGTAGTGTTGGTGCTTTTATGTTTTTCTTTTTGCTCGGCTAAAGCTTATTTGACAGATTTACAGATACATAGAGAATTTAAAATATGTTGTAGCAGTGTTTCTATGCCCACAAGCGGAAGGTGAGCGCATACTAATTTTGCTTAATTCCATAAAAAAGGTGTTTGCGATTATCAATCACTTTGCTTCTATGCGTTTAAAACGTTCATCCGTTTGCCTCTTTCTTACATTTTCAATGACTTAAAGGCTGAAATTTATACTGCTTACCTAAGCTAATCAAAAGTTAAAAAAGCAAAAAAAAAAAAAAATCATTCATCGAAAAATTCTTTATTCAATAACTACCTAATATTTGGAAAGAGTCGTGATGGTAGATCCACCTAAAGAAATTGCTAAAACAAAGAATTATATCAATTGATTGATCGATAAGTCAAAAATTTATAAACTTTTTTTTTTATTGCGATTGCTTTGCGTGATGGGTATCAAGAGTTCGCCTTAAGGTGAATATAGTTTTCTTACTTCTTATTATTTTATATAACACTTAAAGTTGTTTATATATATATATATATATATATATGAGTACATATACATTTGTATATAATCTCAGACAAAGTAGTGATTTCATGAAGGGAATGAAGAACATTTTAAGGTGTACTAACCTAACATTTTTATGCAAATATTTTGCTTAAATTTACCGACTACTGGGTTAAGGACACCAACTATATACATATATGTACAAGCTTAAATGATATACATACATGCTTAGATGAACATATTCATACACACATTGCAGTTGTACTATCCACACTATCAATCGAGGCGAGAGTAATAATTTCGTTATTTCGTCTGTAACATTTCCGAAAACCTAGTAGACCCTTAACGGATCCGAATATTGAAACGCTCTTAAAAGCAAGAAATAAAGTGAAGCGTATAAGAAAATGTAAATATAGGAAAAAACAAATGTCACGTAAATAGGAAAAAGTGGATTTCCCAAACACATTCTTATCTTGGCACTGAAATTGTCGCGTATGCGCGTTAAACGTTAATGTAAAAGTTATACGCCGTGATATCATGAAATCATTGTTGCGATTCCAAGCCAAAAAGATGAATAGACTAAATTGATAGAGTTTCACATAAGTGCTTCACATTTTCAAAACAACTGCATAGAACTCTATGGCCCAGTAATATACTTTGGGTTTTACGCCACAATGTATGCGTAAGTATGCGTACGTGGACGCAGCATAGTTCTTTGGGCCTTGAAGAATATCGAATTATCCTTCTTGGGAAGGTTTCCTTTTCCTTCCAATTTAAACCGAAACAAAGTTGTGCGTGCTGAAAGTCATCAATTACTCTCGATGCAAGTAGACTATGAAAAATGTAGCGGGACGGAACAAAATGAAGGGTCAAAATTATGCCAACATCCAACAGCGACGAAGAAGTTAAACATTTGTAGTCCGCATTTGGAGGGAATATAAAAAAACAGTGTATTACGAGATTCTTTTCAACGGTACCATCCCTAATGAACCTATTACCGACAATAATTAATTCAATCATTGTAGCCAAAGGACTGACACTATATGCCATAACATATGATAGAATAATTTTCCGATATAACAGCCCGGTTCAGCCCAAGGCTGCCAAAGACACTGTCGAAAATTTTAGAAACCACTGAGAATTGAGATATTTTGTATTCGTCGGTTAACGCCTTATGGCCTGTCTGAACAGATTTTACATTACAATAACGACAACAAACGCTACATTTTCTGCTTAATAGATTTAAAAGCCACGATTTCTTTTAGGCTGACATAGCCATATGATGGCAGCTTCTTTGAAAAAAATAATGGCAAGCAAACGTTGAATAGACTTATATATCCTCTTCTTTTTTTTTCCCCTAATAAAAATTAAATTAAAAAATCAAATTCAAAATATGCCTATAACGCTGACAGAAGCCCGCGTTGTTTATTGTTACAAATTGAAAACTTGGTCATATAATTGGGTGAGAAACGTCAATAAGAAAATATTTCATAATTGAAAGAAATGCTCTACTCTTCTCAAATATCACTCATACGCCATGTTACAATGCACAAAACGAAAAGCATAGTTAATCGGGTACATTTTGGGTACAAAAAATATACATAAGTTTTGCCTGAGAGAAAAAATGTTTTTGAATTTTTCATACCCATGTTAGTTTGTATATGTATGTATTGCAATGCATTTTCTTATAAGGAATAATGATTTACTTTAAAAAAGAAGAAAGAGTGAAATGTATTTATTGTTGCATTGAATAATCGGAAAAGTTTGTCAAAGTTTTCAATGAAACACTACAAAACAATGTAATAAAATTCAAGGCCTGCACTCTTTGCTGCTCTTCGTATAATGCAAAAGTATTTTTCATACTAATACTCGTAGGTACTCCCGCCGTTCGTTGGCCCTACAAATATTGCTGGATATCGTAAATTTCCTAATAAATCTTACTATACACACGATATTTATTCCGTGCGGCCTTTTGTTTATCTTCTCGTCTTGTCTATTGCTAAAGCTTGGCGAAATTAAGAACGACACATAAAGTTTACATAACAATTGGAAGAATTACACATTAAAGAGAAATTAAATGCCGATATTTATCAAAGCCAACATAATCTAATATAGTGACATACGGACAATTAATAAAGAAATTTCGCCATTTTCCCAGTACGGAAAAGTCATCCGATAGTCAGGAAAATTGTGAACACCGTGAGAAGAACTTCACTCATAGAAAGTATGCAGAGTAGCGCAATAAATGACAGTCAATTTATTTTAAAATCACTTGCGATATCCGAAATCGAATTAAATATGCTTTCTAAGAGTAGTAGAAGATCATATTTTAATCGATATGTGCAACAAATAGTTAAGAATTCACGACATAGTAGATCAACTTTTTCAACTGATATGACGTAAATGCAATAAAGTTCATATAAGAGCCTCACGCATGGCAAAAAGCGACAATTAAGGAAGTCCTGCTCTCTTTCTAACGTAGCGGTAGAAATTTAGGAGTTCAAAGGCGCTTTAAGTAAACTTGTAAATGCACAGAGAGAAAATAAAATAATATATATGGAAAGACATAGAGAATTATTTAATCAATATAAATAGAAAAACCGCAGGGTTACATAAAATTAAATGAAAAAACCGGAGAGAAAATTATATATTCGCTTGTGACCGAAACTTTTACGCCCATGGACGCATATACTCTGTGATATTGGATCGGTGCGGCCCATTTTTCCTATGTTCATATATGATGTGTATGTTGTACCATGTGAAAGCCAAGGTGTTCACAATATTTGTAATATAGACGTGTGGCGATTGTAGACGTGTTCTTTGAAAAGATTGCGTCATTTTCATGTTCTTTTGCAACTTTGTAGGCGATATCTTAATTTTTGCGAACGAGGGAATCTTCACCACAGATGCTATACACATTTACTCAGACGGGCCGATGGACAGATGGACGGACAGATATGCTTAGATGCGTTCCGAATTTAAAACTGGCCAAGAATTTATGTACTTTATGGATTTGTTTTGTTTGTGTTTATATGTGAGATTTTGAAAACAAATGAAATTATGACACACCATAAAATTAAGTAGGCGCGGTCTTGAAAACGTTTTGAAAAAATAAATTTATCCTTTATCCTTCGGATAACGGTTATAGCGGTCATGCCCGCGAACACGTTAACCAAATGCATTAAGAGTTAAGATCAAAATTTATTGAAAATAGTTGAAGCAAATGATTGTCTCAGGGCTTGAGTAGAATGATTTATAAGCGGCTCAAATAAAATTCCGTATTACACAAGTTATAAGTTTAGTTAATAAAAACAATTCGTTTTCAATAACTCTGACCGGCTTTATTACTTTACTGCATTTTATTCCATTTTTTTTTTTCGCTGTCAAAAATCTGCTGACCCAGGAGACAGACATAGCTCATAGGAATTATAACTTGCTCATGCACTAGTCAAGAATATATTACATTTAAAAATAAAAGCTGAATGAATTAAAAACAGAAATTCTATTGCTTTTGTTGTTGTATGACATGAATATTAAGCGAATGACTAAGTAAAAACGTGAAATCATAAGATGCAAAAGTCATTCTCTTAATTCACCAAATAAGTATTTTTTTTTAAGTCTGACTACAGTTGCAATAACATCGACTGTCCTACGTAATATGCCGTTACTCTGCTCGCTAATGCTTAACACGTACGCTATCATTTTTTATCAAAGCGAATTAAATATATATATATATATATATATATATATATATACTGTTTCAAATCAATCAATGCACACTTTTTTGTGCCGGATTTTTTTGATATTAATATTCTTAAGCGATTAAAATTGATTTAACGAGTAATTTGATTTTGTTGTTACTATTTTCCCATTAATTGGCTTATAATAACAATGATTCTGTTAAAAATATTCATATCTAACGTATGCTCAATAAATACATACATATGTTATGTGAGATATGCATGCAGTCAATAATATAAAATTCAATCAATGACTATTTCAAAAAAAATGTACAACCTAAACAAAATGAAAAATAAAGCAAAATTAAAAAAAAAAAAAACGAAAATTTTTTTTAAATATTATTTTTTTTCTTTTTTTTTTTAACTGTCAACAATCGTGTCGATTAACTATTGTCGTTTCATGTAAAAATAAGACAACATTGCAAATATAATCATTATGAATAGGAAAATTAGAACGTCTAACGGATTAAAACAAACGAATGAGGGGAAGCAAAAAAAAAGAATGTAAATGTTATTCAAGTTAAACCGAATCTTTTGATGCCTATCTCTCTCTGTTTGTTTAGCTCGTTTTAAATGAACTGGAAGAAAAAAATAAATGTGTTAGCAAATGTGTTTCATGAAAAGTGCATGAGAGTATTGCAACATCCCATGGGGGCGTATTGCACAGTAAGATATTTATTAGCATAGGAACCGGCATTTGTCGACACGATGACAACATTTATGACAGACACAGGGCAAATCGTTGCAATAACATAAATAAAGCATAACAAAAACACACGCCTTTTTAATGTAATGCAGCCAAAGTATAATATTTTGAACACAACGACGCAAGAAGAGAGCAACGTGCTTGAAGAAGTGCACTCCCCCCCCCCCCCCCCCAAATGTCCGTGTAAATGTAAGAATGTATTGGAAAAATTTTTACATTTTCATGGAAAGAATTTTAAAGTTTAAGAGTCAATGAAGAAATCGACTTAGATTTGACGACTCTTCGAAAAAAGTGATGCTGGAAGCGTGCTTGATATTCAAGAACAATGCCAGGAAGTGTGAATGATGAATGATGAATCGTAAAAACGATTTTTCTATTCACACACTAAACAACAAAATATGTAGAGCATAAGTTTAACTTCTGCTTATAGCCGATTCTCAATTTGATAGATATGAAAATGCACAGGTAAAGGATAATCGTTGGAGATATTGATTCTATTTAACTTTTAGAATAAACTTTTGATAAAGCATTTAATGCTAGGGAAACAATAAACAAAGCGAAACCTTTTCCCATTAATTGTTTTTATATTATATTGTTGACCGAAACGTGATCTTAATTCGGTTTGATTATATCTTTCAATCCTATCAAATGGATAACAATAAATCGATTTAGTGATTAAATAATTGTTATCGAACTCTTCCGCTAGCTACCTATAAAAAGGATTTAATTTTTTAAAAGATTTTCATTTCATTGTTTATTTAATCATCGCCAGAAATCGAAGTAACCTTAATTTACGAACTATTGCTTAGTATTATATTTATCGTTAAAAGTCACTATAAAAAAAACAAGAGAAACAAAAATAATGGTGAATCAAGGCCCGCCATTAAATATCCTACACCACTTTGCTAATGCAAAACGCTCGAAATTATATTCATTTTCCGTGTAAAAGCAGACACGAGCGCCCTTATGCAGAGAATGGTCCTAAAAACTATAGACCTACGCAGTCCAAATCTCAATAAAAACCTGACCATTACTTTGGAAACTTTTTTTGATGAAAAATTTCAAAATTCTCCGATCTAACGAACCTTTCAAATGAAGGCGTTTCAAATGCGAGCGATAATCGTCAGAATATTCCTATCGAATACATTTTCAATCGAATTCGACTTCAATTTATAATATTGATGATGTTGTTGTCTTAAGTCATTTGATATGTTGTACAAATATTGGCAAAAACTTAATATACTCCATAAGATAAGTGGAGTGTGTGGAGTGTAATAATCATCTTATATTATATAAGCGGAGAGATGATTGCATACATTGGCTGAGATGGTACTTTTAAAAATGAAAATATTCAGAGAAAGCAAGACATCTGATTAAAGTCGTCATAACGCAATTGCTACACAGGACGCCTTTCAATTTACAAAAACATTTTCACTCTTAACATATGTCATTTGTAAATGTTGCAAACACCATAAGTCGATTAGCATAATCGGCGTTTTCTAGTTTATACCCAAAGGAGGAATGGAAAAAATAAATAAATGAATGAAACCTATTACGACATACTTGTACTCTATGTGCTTGTGTATGCTGCTAAACGAAACACCTACGCTAGTTCTCGTGTATTTGTATTTAATTGTTCACACATACATGCATCTTCTCGGTATGCATGCAAACAAATACATATCTGTGTATTAAAAATTACACAAGGGTCACATTATATATATTATATATATATATATGTATATATATATACATGAGGATATGTGTTAGTTTAAAATTGCAAAAACACTATAAAGATTACCACACAATATTTATAAGCATAATAAATGTAGAGTTTTGTATGTATAACATGTGTGTGTGTATGTGTGTTTATGTGTGTGTGTGCATGTTTTTTTTTTTTTTTTTTTTTTTTTTTTTTTTTTTTGAGAATGTAAGAATGTGTTTATGGTTGTGTGTGCACTTGTTACAAGTTTATATGCTTGTTTCGAAAATATTACATCGTGTAAAAAACTTTGTGTGTGTGTGTGTGTGTGTGTGTGTGGATGTGTGTGTGTGTGTATTTTTATGTAATTTTTTTTTATTTGTATTCCTTCTTGAGTGTTATACAAACTGGTTTTGAATAATTAACACACCTCAAGCGTATACGTGTAAGTGAAAACTTCATATTTACGTATATAAGCAACCCATATACATATATATATATATATGTTGTGTTTATTTTTCCCTGTTAGCTTTTTGCTCATTTTTCGTACAAGAACGAATTAAAAATTGAGTAAAAATTTAAACTTAAAGTTTTTGTTTTTGCCTTTGTAAACCCCATTGTTAAGCATTCGCGCAAACGCTGGAAACGAATCCGTTTCAATGTTCTTTACAAATTTCGAAATATGAGAACCATCAAATGAATTTTTATTGCATTTCAAATTCCGTTCAATTTTTTTCCCCCTCCTTTTTATTTATTTTTTTTTTTTATGTATGCATTTCTTAAAAGGTTTGACTATATAACCATTGGGCATAGACACGTGCATATGCATACAAAGTTCATGTTCATTTATATAAAACAAGAAAAAAACAAAAAATCATAACAGTTTTGTGAACGAAACCATTCAAGCACAAATTGTTTTAATATAAAAAAAAAAAAAAAAAAAAAAAAAAATTGAAACTAAACTTTGAGAAAACTTCAGATTTTTGTAAAAATAAAAATTTTTAATTACTTTTAAAGCCTCAGGCCCACGAAAATAATCAACTTTCTATTGCTATTTCATTTAAACCAAGTTTAAATTTGACTGGCATCGCAGCAAAAGTATATACTAAGTCAGGAACACATATCGATAAGAGGGTAACTCTTTTATGAGATCGTTGTCTTGCAAAATTAATTCCTTTTGTGGTTAATATTTAATAACATGAAGACATAAAGCGGCTTAACCTTTTAATTGCTGTTCGGCCATTCCAACCCTTTGTATACGTTTACTTAGATTCTTAATTATCGCGAGGACTCGTCTTAGCGAAATTTCGCTTGTTTCGAAACTTCATTTATGGAATGCAATTAAAAATACATACAATATTTTATTTAATTTTATGCTCATATCAAAATATTTATGATTTTGATTATTAAAGTCGAGAAGAGCGACGCACTGGCGCACATAAATACATTGCCCTTAGGATGTGCTTGAATATGTACTATATACAATGATATACTTTTATTAAATTGTTTCTATTTTTTTTATTTAAATTTTTATTTATTTTTTTCCTTTTTTCTGTTTTTAAATCGTTGTCTCTGTGGGTAAAATCTATTTTTTTAAATGGAATACATTTTCATAAAAACGTTTGTCAATAATTGACAACAATTGACAACATTGGCGAATTAATCAAAGAGATTTTTGATCATGTGAACCGTTTATTTTTAAAAGCGGAGCAATTTCGTGTTTTGTTATTGCGATAAATGTACGAGAATTTGGTTTTCAATAAATTGAAAAACATTAGTAAGCAGCCACTAGTAGATATAGTTTTTGGAATTTAATTTTTTTTTTTGATATGATGAATCACTCAGGGGATGGAGAGGAAAGAGAAATGAGAAAAGCTGAAAAGATTGGGAAATGGGCGCAGCCTAGTGGATGTATGACCAATCGGTCAGTCGGTTATGCGTTGTTCGAATGACCACGCAGTACATGACATGGTCTACTGGGTTGAAGTTTAAAGGCCGACTAGCTACTCGCGATTCCTACCTACTCGACTGCTCATCCGGATATTTTTTGCTTATTCTACGGTATTAAATAACGTAAGTTTGTTATCCAATATTTTGGATAAAGCTGGCGAAAAACTCTTACACCTAAAGCCTTGTTTTATTAACAAAAACGAAATACGATTCAATTTTATCCATGTGCAAAAAAAAAAAAAAGCTTAAAAAATATTTATTATGTTTTCGATAATGTCATAGTATTTTATTTTAATTCTGTGGGATACATAAAGAGCGAATCGATTCTTCATATTGCAATTTCTATGGCTACGAAATCACCATCATTTGATTAGAAGAAGAAGGTCGTGACAATAAACATTTATGAACGTCCATCCAATGCATATATCACTATAAACTATAATATGTTTTAGAGATCTCGTATACTGTATGTGCTTCAAGCATCTCTGGTTGTTGTACTTTCATCCTAAAATGCATCAATTAACTTGATCACTGTGAAGGTTACGGGAGTCTGGAATTCAATACACATGTCTCGACACAGTCATACGCTTGTGATATGTAATTAATATTATTAGCTTATGATAAGATAGTGACTATCTCGTAAACTAAATGAAAATGCAAAAGATTTTCTTAGATTAGCTTTACCGCCAAATCTTTGCCTCCCTGTGAAGATGTCGTAGCCAGCTTGGCAGTTATCGAGTGAATTTCAAGGGCATAAGATCGATTTGCATCACTTTCAAACTGAACGAGAGCAAGTGATTTCTTTGTTTATTTTTTTGCTTTAACTATAAATTACCTACAGATAATATTATCATATAAGGTTTTATTTATCTGCCTGAGTGGCTGAAGTTGAGAGGTCTCTTGACTAGCAACTCAATGGTCGTGGGTTCGAATCTCAAGTGCGGTAGAGTTTTGAATAAAAGCCGATAGCCTTAGATTCTAATGCTTTAAGATTTTAGTCTTAGAATATATTTCTCTGGCGAAATTAATAATAATTATAAATAAGTTTTATTTATAATTAAGTTTTATTTTTAATTATCATTGCCTTAAATTTTTTTTTCTTTTTTTTAATAGACATGCCCCATTTTACAAATAAATAGCTTATATAGCTTATATAATGAAAAGTAGTATTTGTTTTTAATATACACGTAACATAACGTGACCGTGCAATCACTACAGCGTTTATCACGGGTTTTCAAAAATCTATGAAGAGATTGAATTGCATCGCTGTTTTTCGCATCAGACGGACACGTCGCTTATAGCAATAGATGTACGCAAGTGTACGTAAATGAAAATATTTTCTCTTGTTAACCACTTAACTACTTTCTATTTTTAGGCTATATACATATATATATATATATATCTTGATAAGATGACAACTCACTTTTTGAAGTTACGTAGGAATTGATATTTGCGAGAGAACTGAAAGACTGATCAGCAAGGCAGCTCAGCATCGATGGCACAGATTCAACAGGTGTGGAAAGCACGCGCACCATACGTCATAAAAATCTAATTTGTTGTTTTTTTTATTTTTAATGTGCTTGCCAACATGTGCCCGAGTCAATAAGCCTCAATGCGAACACAGTATTTTTATTTACACCCTTCGTTACCAAATTTTCTTTTTCTTTTCCTTTTATTTATTTATTTTTTTTTTTTTTTGTGACGCTAAACTTACTCTCTATATGCAGCTAATTTTAACAAATTACGAACTTATTTCCGGTCGCATAAGTATTTGAGTTTGCTCTTGATTTTGCCATGACTGGTAAAATGCGATCAGATATTTTATACCTACCACTGAAAGACATGGGGGTATATTCATTTCTTTAAAAAATTTAGAACACTTAGAAGAAAGCCTCAGACATTCCCTGAACAATAGATATGTTCTTGAATAGCATGTCAAGTTCAGGATCGGTCTGAGCACATGTGTCCGTGCGTCAGCCCGTCTGTTCATCTATATGAATATTTACGCGGTAAACAGCTGTCTCGTCGTAAAATTGAAGATATCGGCTTCAAATTTCATAAAAATGTTGAAAGTTCTCGCTCATAATTTGCTATTGCAAAGGGGCAAAGAAAATCGATGCGTACGTCTACATACTGTGGGATACAAACTGACAACATCCCGGTTTTTAAAAGCAAAAAACAAAAAAAATTTTGCCTATTTGCTTATTACTACCACAGGAACAATTACAAAACTGTTTACGTATATTTCATGGGTGATCCGACAGTACGATCCAATGTAATAGAGTATCGAAGATCATTATTTTTCATTTATTTTCTTCGAAAATGAAAGTAAAAAATTTGCTCAGAACCGAAAGTAATCTTCCTATTAGTTGTACGTAGTCGACTCACTTCTCCATACCCGTCATAACATTACGTAAAAAAGAAAAAAAAAAAAACTCTTTAATATGCGTTTCGTAAATTTAATTAAGGTCGTCGGCGGTGTTCAATTCCAATCATTATGGCACTCAATTTTCCAGGATATTTAAGCAATCAGTTAAAATGTAAAGTTTCTCTTCTTCCTCAAATTATTGTGTACACTTTCGGCAGAGGTTTATGGAAATTTTGAAAGAAATCGAGAAACGTGAGAAACTGTAGCAATGTTTAGGTGAAGAAAGAAAAGTTTCAAGCCTGGCGTTTTTAGCAATTCCAATAAGAATTGTTATAGTGATCGAAGAAAATAAAAATAACAAACTTTAAGATTTTTTTTTTTATACAAAAGCAACAAATATACTTACAAATTTACTACACTCCCATCAACTGGTAATAGAAAAGAATTTATAACTAGTTTTGTAGCATAACAGTTGTAAGCTTAAGTGAATTATCGAATATTCTTTCATTATAATAAATTTGCATTATATAAAAGATATAGAAAATGGGAAATATATTGTACTAGGCTTCTATTTATTACCGGATTGCGGTATATGTTACATAGACCTTATAGATGTTATATAGATTAAGATGTACAAGTAAATCAATAATAGCTATATATGAATTGATTCGATCCCCTCATAATCTCTTCGTTATCTAAACAATGTATCTTGTTTATAAATTAAATCCTCTTCGAAACATATCTCATCTTTTTTTTTTATAGCCAATACATAATAACTACGCACAAGTGAGCAACGGGCATTCAAGCGCTTAATTAATATATTTGATCAATTTTAGGCTCCGTTTATTGTTTGCTATATTCAAACTGTTCCTCTCCTACCCCGTTTGTTTTCAACTTTACTGCACACCATATACGTGAATATCAAGTTTTCCGCTACGTTAAGTTACTTTAAACGAAAACACAAGAAAAAGTTAAAGCATGAGAAATTTGAACTGAACTCTGTATAATGCACAAAAAAAAAAAAAAAAAATTTCCCTTTTTTTTTTTTTTTTTTTTTTTTTCTTATCCAAACTCGTAATATTTAATATTTTAATAGCCATAGTAACATATTGTAATAATATCGTATTTTTTATTACACACACACTTTAATATACATTAACTACAATAAAAAGTTAAAACATTATAGTCGGATAAGGGCGACCATTAAATACAATACAGCACTGTTTTTATCGTTAAGCATTACCCATTAGACTCTTGTTGCCACATAACGAATTCTTATAGGCGAGAAGGTCGGAGAAGAAATTTATATATCAAGCCGCTGTTCTCTCTCTGGAGTAATTTTTATTACAAAATTTATAAGAAATTGCTTGTTGTTGTTGTCGTCCAGACACTCCTGAGCATTCACCAAAATTTCAAGGGCTTGCTTCTAAGAACTTCTCCGTCGCAAAATAATTCTCTTCTAATATCTGCACGCGAAAGCACTGTCTTTTTAAGCCTCTCGTCTTAATATAAATTATTTTGTAGAAGTGGAAGGAAATGTGAAAAGAGTTTTTTTTTTTTTTTTTTGCTCCCATATTAACAGAAAAGCGATTGATAATAAAGCCGAACATTCATAGTGGGTCCCTTGAGGCACGTACGAACAGATACGACAGATATTTTGATCTAATATAGTATAGCGCATGCAAAATACGTTAAGAACTGTTCGGTTAACTAGACTTTGTTCTTTTTAAACTCGACACCACTTGTGATAGATGATCATATGATGACAATAAGTTTGTGTTTTTTCAACACCAAAAAGAACTTGACGGAGAGCCAGCTTTTATTATACCAACCGATTTAGACATACTTCAGTGCGTCTGTCCCTCTTGTTCTCTTGTTTTTTTTTTCCAACCAACTGGCAGATATTTTCATGACAATTGGCACACTAACGTGTTTTGGACCAAAAATGAATGCTTTTGGAAATAGTTTGGAACGGATCACTTCTCCAACCACTGCCGATATGACGCCTTATCCTGAAAACTCTTTACATAAATAACTATATTTACCGAATTGGTGTCCCCTCGTAGTGTGCTTTCTCGTTCATTTATATATTTTTTTTAAAATACTAGAATAAGCAGAGTTTTCCCTTTTTCCACAGCCACCAACTTTCATTTCGCGATTTCGATCTGACATTCAGAGCGTCAAGATGAGGAAAACCAATTTCTGATTTTGAATAACATATTGGATTAAGGAAACAGTTATCCTACGAAATACTTTTACGTGAACTTCTAGACATTATTTAACATGTTTTGGATTAGCAATTTTGGTCAAACATGTACCGATCCGTTCTGCCATTTTAAAGGTGTAATGCCTCTCTCATAGAGAAGTCTTGGATCCTATTGGCGAAAAACTCTAGTAATCGATTTTCACATTCTCGTTTTGATGCCAATTTCTTATCACTAAGAAAATCTTGTAATGCAAGAAAAACAAGGTAATCGCTGGGTGCGACATTCGGACTATAGGTTGGCCGACAAAGCTCCCAGAATTTCTGGCGAGTCACTATAAACGTGTACGGTATTTTGAAACCTAAAATAACTCTCCTGTTGGCTAATTCTAGCCGGTTCAGTGTTTGGCCACGTGGGCGCAACTCATAATAAATGATTCCTTTCCAGTCTAATCGTTTTCGCACAATGTTTTTGTATGTGACCCATTTCTCAACCCCAGTCATCGTCCGTTTAAGAAATGGGCCAATTTAATACCGTTTACGGCCAAGATATCGCAGACGGAAGTTAAATCCGTCATATTTTTTTATGTTAATTGATGTGGCACGCAAAGATTAAGGTTTTTGTGTCCCTATGTGCAAATGGTTTAAACCGTTTTATGGTCGATCTTTAGCTCCTGGGCGATGCTACGACTGCTAACATGCCAGTGTACATGATTTTATCGAAGTTTTCGACGACAAGCCTACTTGGTGTGCGGTGCATCTTTAACATCGAAGTTACCTGAACGGAATCGACGAAACTAAAATTGTATCAAATTGGCTAAGACACATATTAAGACCATAAACACAAAATGCACAATTTTAGCCGCGTGGCTTGCATTTTTGTTTTTATCAGAAAGAAAAACTGGCAAATTTATCGAATTTTCTTTTCATCGATTTGCATTTTCAACACGTTTTAACACACAACTGAATGGACCAAGCAAAAAACGAAATGTGACCTTCCCAACGAGCATATATCTATTTGAATTATTTGATCGCCATTTTACAAGATATCGATCACTACTGCCATCTATCGAAACAATAATGGATTTCTTCTTCCCCAAACCCATAACTTGCACTATATTTTTGTTTTTAGCGTACGTTTATGTTTGCTAAAGAAAAAAATAAATAAAAAATAAAATAATAATCGGCATCATCCTAATAATACGAATGGCAAATAAAGTTGCCCTGATGTCTTTTGAATTTATTTTCTCGCACTTTTACTAAAAACGTACTTGTGCTCTTAAATACGTACACCTTTCATGTTCAAGATGCTCTCATTCATTTTTCATGAATTTCTCTTCCCTTAATTTCAGAATGTGTTTGGCAATAGAAGAAGAACAAAGACAACTTTGTGGTAAGTTTTAAAAAATTCAAAAAACCGAGTAAACCGAGTTTAAATGCTATTTATACCATTAGTATTACCATTGTCCTTGCCATATGTTCTCCATTTTCTCTCATACGTTATGCTTGTGATTTTTACCATCTGTAAAACGTATGACTGACTGTTAGCCTTCGAGCTATTCGATGGTTAGTTCATATCGCTAATCGATTTCTTTTTTCCATTCCCTTTTCCCGCTTCTTTTGCAACAATAAACTGAAACAAAATTTACACATCGATTATTATTCACTGACATAACAAATTTATTATTGTCTCAACCAATATATTGTTCTTGTTGTTACAGTTAATGGTGTTTTTTTTTTTTCGTGATTTTCTCGCACCTTTCTTGCTTATCCATATTTTGTAACTGATATCTAAGATATTATGATGGTAACGTTTATTGCAACGTTTTATTTTCAACTTACTATATTTTTGTTTATTTATTCTTTTCCCTTTTTTGGATCCAATCAATGTTTATTGGTAGAGAATCTTATTTAATATAAGGAAAAAAAAAAAAATTTTATTTAATGTTTTTATTATATTTATTGGCATAAATTTTTTATTATAAATGTATTGATGTGCGTAAAAGATGCCGCCATTATTTTGTTTTCTGTCAATTGATGGCGCTCTACTGAGTTCCCATAATTTTTTTGCCTCAATACATTGAAGATGTGTTTTGAAGGAATCGTGGGACTAATTTTTTGAATTTTAAATAAAAGCGATTACCCAACAGGTGCCAAGCGAAAGAGTGACACATCAGTGTAGCATTTATTTAAAATAAGCTGGTAAGCCCGCATCTAGATCACCGGTACAATATTTTTTTTTTTGCATTTTTCTCTACATGCAAAAGCTAGCCTCACTATCCTACGACCAAAAGGGTTAGACCATTACTTTGAATATTTGTTTTCTACATTCATAATGTAGTCCAAGTAGCTGGAGCCACTTCTTTTTTCTTATTTTTAAAGGACGAATTCAAGAATATCTTCTAAAGTCCTTCACGAATTGAACGGATTTTTTAAATCGTTTTTTTTTTTTTTTTTTTGATGAATATCTATAGACTATTATTTCTCTCTCTTAAAATTAAGTACAGCCAGGAAAAGTGGAAAAGATTTCAGTTTGGTCTTCGTGATCGAAACTGCGCTAAACATTTAGTTAACGTCACATTAATAACGCGTATTATTAAGGTTTAGAGAAACATTTAGTAAATAGTTTTTTTATTTTTTGTTTTTTCCGATTGCGTCTCAATCATCGTTAACGAATAAATGCTATACGTTTTTTTTTTTTTTTGTTACAAGCTGCCATCTATGCAAAGTATTGAAAATGAAAAATTCTTTTTATGTAATCAGCCCGCTAGCACCACCAACCTACTCTATATGATGGTATTGAAGTATATTTCGATGTCCTTGTCCCCTTTTTCTTTTATGATGAAAGGAAATGGCAAGTAAAGTTAAAGTAAACAGCTAATTTGTCATAATATTATAATTAGCTGACAGTGGATGTCCTTTCAAACGTAGCCTATCTATTATATTAAAGACAAAGAGCGGAAGCACTCACCACGCAAACATACTAATGAATGCCAACACGAAACTGAACGTATACCCTACAATATGCATGTCCGTGAACGTGCATACAAGTGTATTTCATTATATATATATATATATATATATATATATACACACACACACACACATACATACATACATACATACATACATACATCCATACCAGAGTAAATAAACCTGTACATGTATGTACGTGAAGAAGACATCCTTGACATTTCAACATTAAATTAAATATTTAAGACTATATTTTAAAATACACGAATAATACACAAAGAGTCACATACACATATAAATGCAAAACGTGTATGCAGCAATGCTAACAACGGAGGAATGACAAATAGTAAAACAGGCAACAACACCACTAACAAAACACAGCTACAATGACATATAAAATAAAACAGAAACATGGAAAAAGTAGAGAAAAGCATTGTCACCGATGCAATCCACAGACCAAAATACGTATCACATGTTCGCATGTTTATAATGTTTATACACACGCTTCATATGTAGAGGTTTATGTGACAGTGTACATGTTTACGTATATATCATATATATATACATATATATATATATATATATAATTGTAAAAACATTATCCTTGTTGTGCATATGCAATTATTTATTTGTATTATAATTCAAACGTGCACACAGCACAAGATTTTTATATTGCTTTAGCTCACAAATATATACACTCGCTCGGAAATACCGTCAAAAAGTAACATAAACCCGGAGGACATAGAAAAAGATAGAAAAAAAAAAAAAGAAAAGAAAAAGTAAAGGTTAAAATTTCAAACTCTCCCTAGCAAGTGAAAATATATAACATAACCATGCACACATTTTAAGCGCTTGCTTACTTGCTTTTCCTCTCCTTCCTATCTCTCTCTCTCGCACTCGCTCGCTCCTTCTCTTCCTTTCTATCTTTTATTCTCTTTCTCTTTTTCTCTATCTCTTTCTCTCCCTTTTTCTCTGTGCGTCTATCTTTCTTTTTCTATGCGTGCTTGTTTGTGTGTGTGTGTGTGTGTGTGTGTGTGTGTTTTCCTTCCAAACGATTGTAAATTAAATTTAATAAAAATTCATATTTTTCTGTAAGATTGCTTTAATGTTATAATTAAATCTTGAAAACAAAAAGACAAAAAACTATGGAAACATGAAATAAGTTTAATCAACTTTTCGGAGTGTTTGCCCGATGTTCTTGCACGCACTTACACACTTCTTCCTTTCTCGTTAAACAACAGGATTCTCCTTTATTTCGCAGAAGAAATCCGCAAAGTTTTAACATTTATTTTGATGTTTAATGTTGCTGCTGCCATTTTCTCTGTTACCCCCTCCTTATAATTCGTTTGTCTGGTTATGTCAGTTTTTGGCAACTCCTAAAAGATAAAATGCCAACTGGCTGCCGGTCATTTTTTTTTTTTTTTTTTTTCATTCACACTATCCAGTGACGAAGGCATAGTAACTTTGTTACTTGCATTTGTTATATTAGTCCAGGAGGTCTCCTAATCTATGGTAATGGGGCAATCTGGATCTGCATCAAACTTTCAATTACTTTAGCCATGCCTCTCACTGTCTTCCACATTTTCTCGAGCATATCTTCCCGGTGAACGGAATCGTCTTCTCATTGGGCAACATAACTAGCATAAAAAACAGCATCACAAAAACATTATAAAAATTAAAAATTTAATAATCTTTTGGTATCCGACTTTTTGAACAAATATTGATTTGAAATTGAACACAGACATCAGAAAGTGAATAACTCTGCTCATTGCTAAACGTCAAAACTTTCATTTTTTTCATCCAATTTACTTACAATAGTAGGAAGACAGGACGTCGTTTAAGGACGTGCATCTAAATTCATTATTCACTCATTGATTTTGCAGTCGCCAGCAAAGCCAATGACAATATATGCTTAATAACTTTCCCAAATATCGTTATTCCAATATCCTTCACCGTTTCTTCGACTGTTATTCCCCTGTGATTGCCTTTCATAGTAAATTTATCTCACTGTACCCAAGTGTGAATTGTTTGATCAGCAGGAGGTATTCAAAATGACATTCATCTGAGAATTTCAAAGTCATTTTCTTAACAAACAATAGGTGAGTAATTAATTAATAGATAAAAGAATGACTTTCTGGTATCAAAATTTTGGATGCAGTTTGCGCTTAACTAACATATCGCGTATCAAAGGTTATTAAAAATTTCATTTTCATTTAATTACATTTTAAAATAGATATTCAATTTTTTGTTTTTTAAACAAACAACTTCATGAATTGCATATACTTCGCAGATGGACGTGAAAATAATGAAAGATTGAAATAATCAACAACGATATAATTTTACTGCAAGCAATGCTATCTAAGTGTTAGGTTACGAAATTTCAAACTGACTTAAATATAACTCATACGCAGTTCTACTTTTGCATTTAGTGGATGTTAGATGGAGTTCAACTTTTATCGGTTGTTTTTAACGCAGAGCACTCAGAGAAACATTGTCAAGACTTAACATAAGAAAAAATAAAAAAAAGCAAAAAAAAAATATTAACAAAATTTTCCCAAAAATATTCTCATTTGAATTTTTCGCTTAAGAAATTTTCCCGCAAAATTTTTAATAATTGTATGCACTACAGGGAACATATTAAACTCTAACAATAAATGACGTAGAGCTGTGCTCATCGAATCTTCAGTGTAACCTAAGTAAATGACTTTTTATTTAGAAGAATTGTTAGGCGGAAGCCTGCCTTCTTTCAAATCGTGTCTGAGGCATCAAATTTAATATGAAACTTTCATTTATTTCTTTGCATTTATTTTTATTTTTACTTTTTTTTTTTTTTTTTTTTTTTGATGGCCTTACATCATTGGACTCACTTGCAATTAGTGAAAATTAGAAATCTATAACGTACGTAGGTTTGTAACGGTAATGAATTATTCCCTGTTCTGTACAACGTAAGCGCAATATTACTGCCTATTTATACGCATGGCTTGTAGTCCCCTTGAAATTTTTTATTGCTAGAGGTGCTTATAGACGAACACCCTGAAGTATACTATGGTGGAAACGACAACAGCCAAGATTTTCTTATTGAAATTAGGCACTAGAAGATTTATGTTTATATACTTCTTTCTATTATTTATGCTTACAAACTTTATTACGCTTACAACGTTGTAGGTCGATAAACACTGTACGTTTTGATGAGTACTGTGTCAAGTAATTGATTCATTGCATCGCCGTGGGCTCCGTATATATAACACCGAAAAAGACTTCAAATGAATCCCTCTTTTATTATATTTAATCACTTCTTCAAACGAATTAAGCTCATGTACCCGACTTTCCGTCTGTCTAAACATATCCCTGTCGATGTATCTACTTAAATATTGTTTGATATTTGAACTAAAATTAGCACATTGACATACTTTGGCCCCGTTGAAAATGGCTTGGATCGAATCACTTTCGCGACCACTCCCTAAAATAAAATAAATAAAAAAAGTTTTCAACAAAAATCATCAAGTGATAGCGTCTCCGTATACTTATTTCACATCAAAATTTGAGGTCGGACGGTGAAGGGTTTGGGACTCCTCTTCCTTGTAAACGATCGATAATTAAGCCGAATATCCCTTCCCTTTGGGGCTATATTGAAAATTTGCTGCAATTCAACAAAACCAGTTCTTAAAATTGCTTACCAAAAGAGTTGCAATATGAGAAAAGTCAATAAAGACGACGCTCGACCTCATATTGTAAGACGCCTTCCGGCGACAGCACACTGCATACGGAACAAGTGGTGGGAAACCCTATAATAAAAAACTTTGTTTGACAATCTAACAATCAACATCACTTAAGTCTTGAAAGAAAAAAGAGTTAAATTAATAGTTAATTGAAAAACCTTAACTAAAATAAAGAACGACTTGTCCATAGAAGAAAAAAAGAACGGAAAAAAAAAAAAAATCTGAAAAAAGTCCTTAATTACAAGATATTGTCATGAGAATTTTTTCTCAGAAAACTTCGTGAGTCTCATCATTTCTTGAATATTTCTTTTGAGCTCGATAATGAACAGACAACATAGACAATAGTGCAATATACATTACCGGGTGAAATTCAATAAATCCTTAATGCAAACTTATCAGCAATGCTTAATTTTGCTTTTCATTCATATTAAATATGTTTAGTTCCCTTCTATGGAAAGCTCACGATATGTCAGCCATTAGAGATAATTTTTTGAAACACCATTAACACGAAATGTATTTTAATGTTTTCTTAATTTGCTTATGTTAGCGTTCGTATATTTCTCTAATGTATTTTTAATTTCATGTAAAAAAGAAAAAGCGATAATAATAATAATAATAAATATATATATATTTTTTTTTTTTTGTACCATCTCATCCACCATTAACCTCGTAAGCAATAATAAAGCAATAATAATGGGTTGGTTGTAAGGCAACAAAACAAGAAACAAAAACTATCAATAACAATTGATTGTGTTCTGTGTTCGTAGTTATATTATTGTTCTTATTGCCCTTTATTGATTGCGCACTCTGTTTTATTTATAGTCAATAATACAATAGAAAGGATTTACAAAGGACGCTTACAAAGTTTGCAATAACTAGAAATCCGATTGGAACACTTTAAAAAGTAGAAATGTTGTTTGTACAATTGCGTAATCTAGAATTTTTAATTGATCCGGTTATAACTGATTATTGTCTTGCATTCCGCCATCAATTTTATCATATGAGATTGAAGATCGTCTTGGAGAAAAGCCACCTTATCATGGGGACACCGCGAATTTTCGGCTTTATAGTTGATCTTATTGATCAAAGCCTTAAGCATTTTTATCTGCTCCGAGAGATGCCAGTAATTTCGAATACGATATCGTTATTGAGTTACAGTAATATCGAATACGATATCGTTATCGAGTTACAGTAATATCGAATACGATATCGTTATCGAGTTAAAAAATTTTACAAATAAACAAATGTATCTATTAGCACACTACACGTATTCGGATCGCCATTATTTTACATATAATTTTTACTTTGTCCATAGCTGTGTTTGGAACAAATATAGGATCGATTTGCACTTCAATCTCCGGATCGTATATCATTCATTTCTCGAAACAAAATTAAGGCTTAGCTAAGTAAATAAGCACATATGCGAGAGGAACAAGCTGCCCTATACGCCCTTTGACGTCAGCAGTTTCAGTGTATCTCTAACAGTAATCAGAAATTAGTTTACTGGACATAACTCTATGATGGGAACGATAACTTTAATGGATTATGTTACTATAGTGGTTGGTCTGCGGACAATTTAATAAAAAGAAAATGTTCTGTGAATGGACAAGAGTTGCCGTAAGGCAAATGCAAAGCGTTCGCATTTTCTTTCTTTTCTTTTTTTTCAATTATGTGTGATGATTAAAAGTGTGATATCAGTCTCTGTGAAAAAGTGAAATGAAAACAATTTTTTTTTTACTTTCTCACAATTAATCTACTGCTAACACTTTTTCTGTGAGAAACATATGAAAAAAAAAGAAGAAAAATTCCATCTTAAAAGGAATTTCTAATGATTATAAAACAATTGGAGTTTCTGCTTTTTTTTATTTTTAAGCTTTTAAGGACTATCTCCACAGAATAGAATATTAACACCCATGCGATAAGCCATTGTGCCACATACCGTATCGTTACTACTATGGATGGCTTATAGTTATTGAACGAAACATACTGAATATGTAGCAATTTTGCCTAATTCTGTTGTCTCTCTCTCTCTCTCTCTCTCTCTCTCTCTCTCATCTATCATCATTCGTATGTCGATTTTGAAATTTCAATTTGCTATGTACGCAGATTTTTAAACGATTGTTCTAAAGTTATAACAAAAGCCTTGGACAAGTGTTGCATATTTGCATTTAACAAAGTAAGATGCGGTGTCTTAAAGCAATACGGGTTAGTTACATGAACAAGTATCCGGAAATTTTTTAGTAAAATTGAAAAGACATTAAGAAAAAATCGTAAAATCTGTTTCATTCAATGATAGTGCAATCGTAGGCTATGCTATGACTTCTCTCATCCCTTATGCAGAGTATGAATTAGGTGCGGAAGGAGCAAATGGACTTTTAAGTGTCGCATATTTGGGTATCGTCATGAGACTTTAAACGACATTCGAACAATCTATAAATCATCTATTGGAACCCGTGTTAATCGGACAGAGTATCGTCTACAGATAACAAAGCAGAAGATACAATATTCCAGGTTCGAAACGCAAAGACGTAGTGATGGTTTCATTTGACTGACCACACCAGGCTGATCGTCCATCCCATCTACTCCTTTCCAACTATACATCGCGACCAAATAGAACCGCTCAGAATATTCCACCTTATCGTAGATGTTAATGATTCGCCCTACTGTGCAGCGCGCTTATTTGGACTTTGGATACCACAAGACACCCGCTCTTCGTCACTCCTTACAATTCAGAATCCTTCGAATAAGGCTGAAACAGAAAAGTTTCCGGTGAATAGCGTTTTTTTGACACAAATCTACACATATTTAAAACGCAAAAACTCTATGGTTTACACTTTAAGACGATAGCTTACTAAATTACGTATAGCATAAAAAAATTCGTTTCAGATGAGTATCTTAATAAAAAACGAACATATTTTCATATAGTTAATAGGTACCAAACAATAACCGTAAGCCAGTATCAGTGTGGATCCCGGGCATCCATATACGTAAATTAGAGGCCAGAAGACAAAAGAGATATCTTAAAAAATATGCAGAACATGATGAGAAGAAACCTCGATCACAGCTTATAAAAAACAAACAACGACCTTGGTGTCGGGTAAAGTGCTCTCTCAAATACCCTATGTCACTTTAACTAAAACATTTCTTTCTTCACTTTCGTGAAAAAACGGCGAGGATTACAACCTGTTTCCGCGTCATGTCATATTTTTAGTCCAAAAACATGGCGCAGTCAAATTTTATTTCAAATTTTTATCGTACACTATCAAAGAGAGAGAGAGAGAGAGACTTTTCTCTTCAGACTTTCTTGGCAGATCGGATCCAGATTTTTCTCATCAACTTAGTACTATTACTTAAAGATTTTTCTGGGGAAATTTAAAAAATAGCAAAGTCTTTTCATATGACAACTTTTTCAAAACAAAATGTTGTATGTGGGAAGTGATCACAAGAATTGTTCGATCTAAGCAATTTTCATAAGCGCTCGTTCTTTGGCCAAAGCATGTCAGTCTGCCACGTTTTGTCAATATAACTCAAAAATGGGAACCGGTACGTTGAATAAGAACATGCATGGACAAACATCAGATAGATAGGCAAAACTAAATCGATTCAAAAAATGACTATAATAAAGATTGGGTGTTGGGTCCTTTGCGGTGTTACATAAATCCGCACAATCTTAAAATGCCTTGTAGCGCCAGCGATGAAGATTTTATGCAGCCGAGAAATTTGAGTTTGACCATTCAATCTCTATCCACGTATAAGCAAACCCGGCTGCAAGCTAATAGATCAACCGTTAACCATTTGCATTCGATATAATAGGACAAAAACTGGAAATATTCTTATTCCATCTTATGATTATTGATTTCGCGATTTTTAAAATTGTTTGACGTTAATAAATTAAATTCTTTAGACAAATGTCCACGATCGTGAACCGTATTAGTTAAATAACTTTGTAAACTAACGGGTTTAGGCATAGAATTCTTGGAAATTTATCGGATATATAAGAATCGAAGGAGATCGTACAACTGCTTTAACTTCTGAAATTATGTACCGGAAACGAAGGTTCTCTCAATGTGGGCTGCATAAACGTCTGCGCGTTGTAGATAACTTCTTTACCCCGTTTGCGTCATTTTCAAGTATTTTTTGTAAATTTGTAGATCTTTTTTGCGAATTGGAAAATGTTTGCCACAAACACAACATAGTTTGGCACGAGGGCAGACGAATTCACGAACATGGTTAGGTGCATTCCACATTTGAAACCGACAAAGAATGCATACACCTTGGAAAGAAATTAGTTTGGATACGCAATAATATTGGGCAGATGAATTTGTTTGCAAGCACTGCAGCCCCGCCCAGAGAATATACATTCAAATTTTTGCACATTATTCTGCTATGGCTTACGAATAATGAGCAAGTAACCAATATTTATTATTGCTTTTGAAAATTGAGGTGGACTCAGATTAGGTTGTGCTGTGATCAATTTGTCCCGTACCAACTTGCGTGCAAGGTCTTGCGATGTTTCTGCCGAATTTGAAATCGATAGCTTCGTTTTTGCGGACAAAGGGACACGCTTGCGAACTTTTCGGCAAAATGAATGTACCCCTTATCCTCCGGTGATGGATATAATACCACCATTAAGGACCCTACACGATCGTAAAGGTATTCAAGTAACGGCTTTTCAAAATCAGGCGTCATAAGGAAAGGGGTTCGAAAAAATGTTCCGATCCAAGCCATTTTCAGTAGCGTTCGTCCTTGGGCCAAAATACGTGAGTGCACTAAATCATCAAAATATCTCAAATATTGCGGCCAATAGATTAACTACAACAACACAAGACAGACAGACGGATAGATAGGCTTAGAATCCCTTTTCTGAATCCATCGATACAATAGAAGATGTGTCTAATATGCTCTTGTACCATAAGGCGTGTAGAGTATAGGGTAATATATTATTTTCGTGTATGTCGTAGATGACGAATAGTCGGGACAGGCTTCAACCACGAATATAGGTCACTTCTTATATGTACTGAAATAACTTTTAAATACGGAGATAAGCCGCTAAGCAAAATTGTATTCCTTTCAAAAAAAAGCAAAAATTGCAAAATAATTTTTTATTAACAATCTGCATAAATTTTTCTTTAAGTAAAAATCGATTAAGATAAAGAAATAAATTTAACCTTTTTTTTTAATTTAATATTTTTCCCTAACGAAAAAAATTTGAGAGAGGTTTGTAATCTCTTCGGGCTAATGTTGAGCGCCTCTCAACTGAAGAATGGTAAAACGTTTCGGTTCATTATGGACGCGTCAACGGTTTGATCGGAATTAAACTTGAAAGAATTTTTACATAATTTCGCAAAATTTTTTGGATAATATTTTCATCGATATGGATTATGAATAATAAGGCTTGTCGTTGCCTATAGCTTATGTGAGCGAATCCTGCTGGCATTCAAATTTAATGTGAACCCATTTAGAAAGAAAGAACTTACGTACAAATTTCACTTTACTCTCGCAATTTGAACGGAGATTGACGGTTTCGCTATGAACAGGCGACCGACCCAAAGGCTAAATAAAATCATTATCTTGATGAGCCGAAAATTCGATTCATAAGGTATTTATTCAACTTAAATGAAATTTTTGTATCATTATTAAGAAAGTTTTCGTTTATTAATACAATGGAACCTAAGATCGGTTATAAAGGTCGAGCAAAACCATATAAATAATCTTTTATTCATTCTTTAAAAATTGACGAACGGCATATAAGTTTATTTAATTAAAATATCACTCCGCCCGTCTTGTTTTTTTTTTTGTATTTTTTTTTTGTTGGTTCTAGGATTTCACAAAGAGTGCGCGGACTATTTTGAATAAGTTTTGCTAAATTTTTAATAACCGAAACTGGAAATATCGGTTAGCAAATTTAGTTTGCTGAGCAAACAACCAGACGAATAAGCAAACGCGTACGTACCATTTCTTGGGCTTTACCAAGTCAGGGCAAAGACAAGTTTAGTCTGTTTGCTTTCTGTAAGCCTGGGAGTTGCAAACGGAAATTTAGCTTAACTCCTTCTTACGTTGATGGGCTTAAAATGAATTCCACGACTTAATTATTAATATAACGTAAAAGATGCCAGAGCAAAAAGGGGAGAATTGACCACAACAGACTATATATTTACCTGTGCGCCGTAATGTAGTATTATTTTGCAGTTCAGTAAATTAACTCAAATATTGATTTTTTTTTTTTTTTTTTTAACTACGTAAAGAATTCTTTTCATTTAAATTCACATTACGAACAATTACATGTTTTCTACAGTGACAGCAGTGGGGATTGGGGTTAACATAGTAAAAATTTATGCACACACATCTACTTTTGTTACTTTCGTTTGCTTTTCTGTTTTTTTTTTTTATTTTTTGTTATTATATTATTATTTACACGAAGCAACAACTACGTCGACTACGTTGATGATTTAAAATGTACGTTATTTTAAAATAAGTTTCACGTAAATACTGGTATGGCATGCCACAAAGCTAACTGTGTATTAATAAAGTAATTGCTGCGGTTTATATACATGCACACACATCATTAAGTTGCATAGTAAAAAAAAAAAAAAGAAACACAAAAAAAATGTGTCCATAAAATAGATTCTAGTCAAATACTCGCTATACTAAATATTGCTTACGCTTAACCCTGCAATAATTTATATTTCATTTCATCCGTTTTAATACTTTTTCAAACCATTTTTTTACAAATATGAAAATTCGCTTATTCGATAAATATTATATATCTAAAGAACTTCTTTTTTTTTAGTTTTTTTTTTTATTTTTTTTATTTTTTTTTTTTTTTATTTTCAAAAAGAATTTTTGCTTAATTTCTTTCCATTTTGTTTTGTTCAAGTAATTTATTTTTCGCTTTTCTTCTCGTCAAGTTTATTTTTAATTTAATACATTTATTTTGTTGTCGTTGTTGTGAGGCCTTTGGTAAGTAACCGGCATTTGGCTTCTTTTCTTTTGTTTTTTTTTTTTTTTTTTTTTCTTATATTGCTTAAAAAATTATTTATTAATATTTTTAAAGTAATTTTATTGATGAACCGTTTCCCTTGATATTCCACAGTAAACTGAATAACTTAACTTCATAAACCTTTAGATATATTCGGCAATGTTTATAGTGTCTAAAGTTTAAACACATACAGCGCCTGCTCAATTTTCATTGCAAATTCTTGAATGAAAAGCTCAGCAGCATGTGTACGTGTTTAGCTTACTCCGCACGAAAATTCGGAGTCATACTGTTATTGTTCTTTAGTTTATTCGGAATGAAAACATCCTGTTGATATTTATATAATTTTTTATTATAATATTTTCGAATTTTATATCATTTTAGTAATAGGCGTCGGTCACATTACATCTCACATTAGTCACATTAGTCCTATTATCACGTACGTTACAAGAAAAAGTCAAAAAAAAATTGGAATCTTTTGGAGTTCCTTTTGGAGTAAATTCCTATATTCACAATTCATATTTACTGGAGATACCCTATACTGGCATGTAGAAGTAGTATTCTATTTGATCTTAATTTTAAGATTCATTAGACTAACGAACATATCTCTCTTTGAGCAAAGAAGCAAAACTCACTTATACTAGCCTTAAAACTTTTGTTCGAAACTTCAAACCGCAATGATTTCTATGATTAATACTACACTTATGTTAAAGAATGACAAAAAGAGGTTCTTTTAAAACATATACACGCAAAATGCAAATAGCCTCTGATTATGAAACTCTTGCTGCATTACTTGCTGCATAAGTTGTTAGTACATCCTACACAGACTTATCTATCTTTCGTAACTCTTAGTAGAGCATATTGTGACATTCGTTCGAGAGCCTAGCCTAGCCTTTTATCATGATACGCTTCAACGAGACAAAATTCAAGGTCATAGAAAGCAACATTTTATTGACTACGAAAAAGTAGCTTTGTTACCAATATATTTTGTCATATGTTTTGCAAAAAGACTTATAACTAAAAGTGGATGAAAAATTTGTTTAGTATTGCCATAGTGTTATTGAACTCACTCAACTCGACTAATAATGTAATATGTCTTAACGAATTCGAAAAGGATTTTTATTCTATTAACACAACATTTGATGTTTAATTTGAGACCACAAATATATAATAAGCAGTAATAAGCAATGGCCGACATTCTAATGTAGTATCTTGTAAGAAAAGAAGTCGCTGTCCAGAGTTATATCCGATTATATTCCTGAAAGCTAGACGCCATTTACTCTCTTTTACACTGTGCAAGTAGCGCTAAACGATGTTAAAGAAAATAAAAAATAATTTTCTGATCATCAGCATAACATGCATTCATGTAGGAACAACGCAACCGATGATGGGCGTATATCGCTGCTGCAGTGATAAACTCGAAAGGTAATCATAGGCATAATTTAAGTCTTTAAATGTGAATAACTTAATTCACGGGGAGATATTAAAATCGGAAGCTCATAACTATGTTTACATTGACTAAGCTTTATAAAGATAAAATTTCTATAGAAACGATTCGGCACATTAAAGTTTATTTCGACAAGTAATGTGGGCGAATCGATAGTACCATTTATTAACTTAATTAAAAAGGAAGCACCGCAAATAAATCCACGTTTCTCAAATGATAGCAAGGCTAACAGAAGCAATCTATTTTCTTAAAGAGACGGAGAGACAAGCGGAGTCCAACCAAAATTCTTAAGGACAAACAACGAGAATTGCTTTTGAGCGGATTCTATTGAACCTACATAGCATTTATAGGAGGGAGACCACACAACGGAGACATATTCAAGTCTTTTTGCCTTTTTGGATAAGCATCCTTAAGCTCTTTGGAGCACCTCTTGATGAAACCTGGCGTCGACCTAGCTTTAAATCCCTAAATCGATGAATGAATCTGCGTTTTTCAACTTGTGTGAGTCCATGAAGTACTCAATATTGAATGAATCGCTCCTTGAGAAAGGAACGAGAAAGAATTACAGAGTTAATATTACAGGGAAGATCCCGAGAAACGAATTCCTTTATTAAGGATCCAACGGTTTATTTAACAAAATTTACATGTTTTCAGTCGGAACTAACACCTTAAAGACTAGATAGCTTTATGTTAAGATGGAACCCATTTGAAAATGCTAAGATGCTTTAAATTGACGGATGGGCTTTTTCCAGAAAGGTAAGAGTTTAAATTATCCTCAGCAGTGTAAGGCGCCCGTCTTGACGCGAATATTGCCCCCAAGCAGACGTCATCCGTATTAGGAACGATAGGAACTACTAGTAGAAAATTTGGAGTTGGAAAAAAATAGATGAAATGGTTACACTTGCTTGTGCAGCCTGTGTTACTTTCCCAGCCCATGACGCCGAGCAGACACAGCCGAACAACTAAGGAAAGAGGATATTTTATTATTTTAGTTAATATCTTTTGGAGATATGGACTGAATAGGCTGAAAGGCACAACATTAGAGGAGATACCCTTGACCCCTAAGCATAGGTGAGAGGAGGAGAGCTTTCCGAGTTATTTGTAATATTTTTATTATCTGCTGCGTTTAAGATGGAGGAAATGCTAACGTTCTTTGTAGGCAAGGATGGAACACTCGCTACATTAATCGGATTCGCCAGTGACAGATACACATTTTTTATCGTTGACGATGAGGACGAAAAGGAATGATGACGAGCACCATGGATAAATGTAGGCGATCTAGGCGAAGACGGAGGTGAAATATCGCTCGCCACACTACAAATTTGTCTTTCACATCCTAGACGAGAAGATGATTACTCTAAGTAGCGACGTTTATCGAATATCGTTTCAATTTTTTCGAATTTCTCGCACAATGTCAAGAGTTTTTTATTTAAATCAGAAAACACATTCCTTGCCTTCATGAAAATCTTAACTAAAAGTCAATGACCCGCTTACTACAGTCGAAACATGACCAACGTAATCCTTTCGAAAGATCTAGGGCTGCGTCTGCAGCACGACCGGTAACACCTATACATTTCGCGTGACAATAACGCTCGCAAAGCCAAGAACTAACGAATCCCTCAGAATCAGGGCCTGTTCTCTTAAGTTAGCGCGCAAACCTCACACTATTAAAAACACAGTAAATAAGAAGAAAAAACTAAGGCAAATGTTTGGAAACAGCGACAAGCAAAAACACGAAAAACACTTTTTAACGAGACCACCAAGTGTTGTTCGCAAAAACGAAAATTACATCAACACACAGAACAACGCGATAAATGTAAATTACAACTAAAGCTCAATACATTTTAATAAATTTAAGCTCTTTTCTAATTGTTTGGGTTTTGAAACCGTACAAAGAAATAAAATAAAAAAGTAAAACCTAAAATTTTACTCGCAAAGTAAAAAATACGAGCACAGCGCCCGTGCAGGGTTGCCAAACTACTGTAATATAATAATATCACGAAAAGTACGCATTATTTTCATCCAAACCCATAATTTTCATGATAGCCCGCATATTGATAAGTTACATTTTCTCTCCAAATAAGATTTTGCTTTTCGTATTAGTGCCTATATATGTTGGGGGGCAAAATATATACAGACCTATTGGATCCAAATTCCCTACCGTTAATTTTTTTGCTAAAACGCTACTATGAATTAATTTTCATCATAAAATATTAAAAATTAATTCGTTTTCCGATATGCTTACTGCTCACGAGACGTCTTTTATAGATTAGAATCAAGGAATAGACCTATGTGATTTCAATTAGGTCCACTGAGTTTTTTAACTTAATTACTATCATGAACAAATTTCCATTACAAAAGTTAACAATTAAGGCTTTTTGGCGCATAAGGGTTTACATTTCACGGGAATTCTTATATGCGGTGGTATCCAAAAAATGGCTCTATTTGGTCCAAATTCGGTAATGTAAATCTTTTTGTCGATTTACTGTTATGAGTCAATTTTCACCATGAAATATTGGAAATTCGACTTTTTTAACATATAAAGATTTAGTTTCCGAAGAAACGAGATGGAGCTCAAAAAATTGTTCCAGCCAGTCAAAAGTTTTCACACCAATTTAGAATATCGGTGTGAAATAGTACTAGTCGAAATAGTACTACTTAGCCACTATTGACAAGAAATTTTAAAAGTCGCAATTTTTTTCATATAACAAATTTTCAGAATAGAGTGTTAGATGGGCAGTGATCGAAAAGTGAATTAATCTAAGCCATTCATCAGTAGTGTTTATCCTTGGGCCAAAACATGTTGGTGCGCCAAATTGCATCAAAATATCTAAAAAATGATGACCTGCAGCTTGAGCAAACCAGACGGACAGACAGCCTTAGATCGATTTAGAAAATGATTCTGGATTGATCGGTATAATAAAATTGGATCTACCTTCTAGGTGATACATACGTACTAACTTAATATATTGCAACCAAACACCAAGTGATCTAGGGTATAAAAAACTATGTAAGAAAACTATATTCGGTCATGCCCGAATCTTTCATATCTAACGCCTAAAAAAAGAAGAAAGGGCTATATATTCGTACTCAATAATAATGGGTGTGTGCGTTTAATTTTTTCTATTCTTAGAATAAAAGTGGAAATTTACATGACGTATGTGTTGTACTTTATGAGTAACAAGTAAAAAGTCCGCAAATCGAAGTTGTTCAGGACTTTGTATAAAGAGATGTGGGAGCGGTGTAGGCGTGTGCTTTGAAAAGTTCACATCATTTTCATATTGTTTTACAAGTTTCCAAGCGATATCTTCATTTTTGCTTCTGTGGTTTACATATAATTAGAAAAAAATGAAATTATGATATATTATAAAATTGAGTAGGCGTGGCGGATTTTTTCCATTTTTGTAAAAGACTCTACAGCATCGTCAAATTCTTGCACATTTATCTGCTGCAATTTATGAATAAGAAGCAAAGAACCAATTTTCTATTCCTTTTAAAAGACATGTGTGCCCTCAAAAGGTGTGTTCTTGGGCCGATTTGGACCATTTTCAATATAACCTGCGTGCATGAACTTCAATGTTTTTGCCAAATTTGGAGTCAATAGTTTCGTTTTCGTGGTAAGAAAAGTGTTTCCACAGATGAATAGACAGACATACTTAAATCGATTCAAAATTTTATGCTACTGAAGAAGAAATGTATATACTTTGTGGGATCTCTACAGCTTCCTTCTGGGTGTTACAAATATTTTGACAAGACCAATATATATACCTCATCTTTCGGTGATGGGGAATAAAAATTGGACAACATTCCATTCCTTGCATAAAACAGTGAAAAATGCTACCGAATAACGGCCGCCATATAATAACCAAAACACAAATAGTGATAATGTCAGCCTAGATGAAGAATTAACAGCGACAGCAATAGCGATGGATAAGCTGTTGCAACGCAAAAACACCCCGTAGATCATGTTACCAATGACAGGTGAGGCAATTGATGCAAAAAAAGGAAACATTTGATAACGTAATTCTTTAGCACGACGTGGCCTTCAACTATATTGCGAAACTTCACACGTAGTCCGTTCTTCCTTTCCTTTCCGTTAATTGCATTCATCATTTATTGTCCCATGTGATTAAGATTTGCTTCAATTGATGGCTTATTGCCTATCTCTATAACACTTTCAATTTTATAACATATACTGTGCGAACGTTAAGAAAAATAGATTATAACGATAGTAATATGGCTTGTACTTATTCTTTTCAATAAATCTACCTTACCACGTGCAGTACATAAGGTTTCCAAAAATATAAGTGAAATCATGCAACCATATATGATATCGTTGTATTGTAATTTGTTATAGTGGTATAGTGGTCTGTCGTATACGCACAATTTTGTTAAAATTATTTAATCTACATTTTTCGTTGATGATACCGCATGCGAGGTGAAGCTACAAGCATGCTTCTGCCCTTTCATATAATTAATAAAAAAAAAAAATAAAAATAAGAAAATTAAAAAAAAAACATCTCGTTATTTATGCTTTTATAACACTCAAATTCTGTTCAATACTTCTTTCTCTAATCAATTAGTGCTGATCGATTGCTTTGTCCTTCAATGCTTAACAATCTTTGCTACACTATACGACCTGTTTTCGTTTTCGTCCTTTCTTTACACTATCACGGAAGCGATAATAGTGTTTAAAAAAAAAAAAAAAAACATTTGTAAATGGAAACAACAACGAAGAAAACGAGAAAGAAGCAAGTAAGAAAATTATATGCAGTTGCATCCGAATCTTTTATAGCCATCAACGTTATCCTGTAAAACATTGAAAAAACAAAAAGGAAAAATATAAATTTTTATGTTGCATAATATTAGATGGGCGGGGCTACTTTTTTCTATTTTAGTGCAATAATTTTGTGAAAATTTATATCATGTATCTCTTGTGGTTTATCAGCAGCGAGAAGAAGACCCGAAAAGCAAAAATACTCTTAGCTTTGATTACGATTGTATAGACGCGTAGGCGTTGTAGGCGCATTTTTTAACTCGTGTTGGCCATTTTCAAACCCATCCTTTTGCAAAAAGGCATGGTTTCAGATTAGACTGTGCTGTGATCGTGTCCTTCGACCGGTTTATCTCATTTTTAATACCAATCTGCGTGCAAACATAGATGGATTGCTGGGTGATCTTCGAACTCAAATTGTGCTTAATTAGCTGAATTAAACTAACTATTACTGAATTCGTGATCCAACGCTTATCGTTCAAAAGGGGAAATGAAAAATGATCACGTAATAACATATGGAAGTGTTAAGTTGCCTTTCAAGCAGCATGAGGTTAGGTAAATTCGATTACAAAATAACGTTTAAGGAGTGTTTATAAATTAAAATTTTTGATTTTTGGAAACAGAATAAAAAATCGTCATCTCATGTGACATCAATTCGTTAGACGATTGTAAATGCGAATCTTGATCGCAAAACTAGTTCACTAATATTCCTGTAAGTTATAAATAATAATGTCTTTCTTTCTTCTGCAGTACTCAACAAATTATTTATTTAATAACAATTCTATTTTTCAGTTATATTATTGTTAAAAAAATGCTCGACCTATGTCTTAAGCTTTCATATACTATTCATATGCTTTCTTCGAGACTTAAATTCAAAAGATAAAAATGATGAAATTTTTCTAATTACATTTAAGCCAAACTATTATTATTATTAATTTCGCCAGAGAAATAAATTCTAAGACTAAACTCTTAAAAGCACTAGCATCCAAGACTATCGGCTTTTATTAAAAACTCTACCGCACTTGAGATTCGAACCCACGACCATTGACTTGCTAGACGAGATTCCTCGTAAGCCAAACTATATTGCACTCGAGGCATAGCACGTAAATATCAAATTTACTTTAGTTGATTTCTTGAATCTTTGGCTTGTAATTAGGATTAGAACTTTCTCTAAGAAAAGAGAATAAACCTTTATTCCCAGTATAGAAGCCACTTCAAAATTAAAATTTTATCTTCGTGGAAGAAAATTTGTTTTCTGTTCTAAACAACATTTTTCATGCTACTTCTTGTTTGTTTGTTTGTTTTTTCTTTTTTTTTTTCATCGTACTTCATTTTGATGAACAACCTGTGATTGAAAATTCAATTTTTATTTATTTTTAAAAATCTTTGTTTGATTTTTATGATAATTCTTCCGATTTCAATGAAAAATTTCCTATGATATTGTGCAGTAAACTGATTATTTTACATTCATAAACGTTTTGTATTACCTTTGATTGTTCCCAACAAAGTTTAAAGTTTATGTATATACCGCGCTTGCTCAACTTTCATTGAAATTCCTGAATGAAAAGCTTAACAACATGTTCGTGTACGTATTCAAATTACTCCGTATAATAATAATTCGGAGTAAATTCACAATGATTTTGTCAATTGTCTTACATAAAATTTTTAAAAATTTCCTTATCATTCGTTAATTAATTAATTCATTAATTTTTATAAATTTGAATTTTTATTTATTTATTATATAATTAATAATTTTTAATCACTTCCTATAATTTTTATTGTTTTTTTTTTTTTACTTTGCATTTTTTCTTTTGTTTCATTCGATATTATTTAGATGAAGCCTCTGAGAAGTACTCTTTTATCAATTTTAACTACCTTTGTTTTATAACACCTACTAACACCTATTCAAGTGATATCCTCAATACATGTAAGCACGGCCGCACGGATCAGAAAGAATTGTCGGCAGAGGGTAGGGGAAAAAGCAAGAAAAATCCTTATAGTCTTGTTTGCATTTAAACGTATCAACTATAACAATATTATCCTTCCGAATGGTGGAGCGTTCCCACGTGAAATTGCTTTAAACCTTTTAAAATTTGCGAAATTATTACATGTGAAGACGGACGTATAGTTTTGAAATGTTGCGAGAATCGGTCAAGTTAAAAAGCGAACGTGATTAACGCATTCGCAGCAGGCAAAAATCCGACCAAATGAAGAAAAAAACATTTCGCCTTATCTTTGTCAATAACTTACGAGATTATAGTGATCTGCGAGGTCTGCGAGCTCATCTCAAAAACAATTATAATCAATTAACTCATACGTCCATAATCACCAATATCAAAAAACTATATAAATAATGCTCATTAGAATTTAACGGAATTCGGGAAAGTAGATTAAATGGTTTCGCTACAATTCAGACAAATATGAAATGACTTCGTAGAGAATACATTTTGTTGGAAAAGTTAAATAAAACAAGTACAAACACTAGACCACGCTACGGTTCTTCATATAACCACTTTTCTAAATTATGTGTTATAGGGTAAGTAGTCGAAAGGGTAGTCCGATTCCAAACCATTTTCAATAGCTTTCGAGCTTAAACCAGAACATGCCAGTGGATCAAATTTCATCAAAATATCTCACAAATTGCGTCTTGTAAATTAAACACAAGAAAACAAAGTGGAGAGGCTGACAGGTGGAGAGACAAGCTTTGCAATAATGCGAGCAAGCCTTTTTGTGTGCTATCCACGAAATTCACAGGTCCGTTTTATAGGTTCACAACGAATTCGAAACCCTAAGAAAACTTGTAGTCAAAGAAATCTGCAAAATCTTCCCGCAGTGAAACTATGAACAGGAACAAATCATTTCGACGTGTAAGCTGAACTAAATCTCAGGAGCAAACGACCAAGTGGAAGCATTATGGAAGCCAGTTGGGCCTTTCTATAGTACATGCCAGATAAGCCATCTGTATAAATTAAGCTTTACATCGATATAGACGAGCCCTTATATAGAGTTACGCATTCCAAATTCGGCACAGTTAGCTTTTATATCAAAATAGTATTATAGCCTAGTATTGTCATAATTAAATATTACAAATTAAATCTCTTTGCCATATAAAATCTTATTTGTTGTAGGAACAATTTATTATATGGGGAAGAACTCAAATAATTTGAACCTCCCAAACACCGTTACCATGTTCACCAAATTTTTATCAAGAAGTTTTAATAAGTGAGCATTTTTTTTCGCGTAATTACTTTGATGAAGTCAATTCGATCCAATTCGTTCCCAACAACGTTCGTTTTCGAATCAAAACACATCAGTGTACGATATTTCGCCAAAATGTCTCGAAAATTGCGATATGTAAACTCGTGAGTATATATCACACAAACTGGCGGACAGACGAGTTTAAATCAATTCAAAAAATGGTTACGAGACAAGCGGTATAATAAAAAGTCGGTCTTTCTGAAGTCCTTTTGGGCCTTATGTACTTAATATACCCTGTACCTGTAGTGGTGGAAAAAATAATGTAAACTCAATTTTTATGCAAATTGGAGAATCTACCAATGAACACAACTAGCAAGCAAGCAAGAAAGAAATTGTTTTCGAAAAATACAGAATCGTATCGAAGCCGTTTACTGGACATATTCGATATTTTGAAATCTGAAATTTTTAAAATTTGCTAAATATTATTACGAAAATCGTGTAATTTGTGTAAACTGAATAAACCTAATATTTCCGCCTAATATTTATTCGCCATGGGATTTCAAACAAATTAGAAACGTAATGAAAATTAATAATAATTTTCAATGCTTCACCAGTTGGCGCATTATGTCGGTGATAAGTAACAAAAATGTACCGGTAACGAATGAAAAAGTATTTAAAAAAAAAAAAAATTAGAATAAACTTAAGGATATGCGTGACCTCTTTTGAAAGTTCGACAAAAACAGGGTTCGCTTAAGACGGAAAAATTTTAATCGGGGCCTTAAATGAAAACCTGGAAGAGTAAAATGTAAACAAAATAGTTACATATAACAAATATAGAGAAAGCGGGCAACTATTTTCGAATTGAAGTTAGCGATTCGCCATCCATCTACATATCCAATATCGGATATTTGTTTCTTGGCAAGATTTTTCTTTCTTTTCTTGTGGTCTACTGCAGATTGTTTTCGTTCGGTATTACAATGAAACCACTTAAAATTGTTTGCAAGTTATATCCGAACCTGTATATTGTTGCATAGTTACATCGGCTTTACAATGCTCATATACACAATAGAGTACACATTTATAGACATACACACAATTGCATAGGTATAGTTGGGTAGTTCCACTTACTATATGTGGTCAACCAATGCGCATATAATGCACAATAAACTAGTTGTGATAAAGGTGGCGAAGGCGATTGTAGTGACGATATTGTTATGTCGCCTTTATTTTCTACCTTAGCTAACCATAACTGTATGTGCGAAGCCGTGGTTTCTATGCTGTTTATACAAAATGGAGTCGTTCGCAGGCTTCTACAATGGATGGATGGTTTTGTGGTACCGGTCGAATGCGCTATATATGTGTGCATTTATAATCGGCGGGGGGGGAAAAAAAAAACAAAAAACAGTTTTGTAAACTGTTTAAAAAACGGATTTTATTTTTTTCCTTGTCGTTTTTTTACGTCTGGTTGCTTAATAAAAACAAACTTGCTTCGTCGTTGCATTCATCTGTTTAAGTTGTATAAAAAAAAAAAAAAAAATTTAAAATTTAATCTATTATTTGGCAAAGAGAAAAAAGCAAAACAACACCATGTGCAATTCAATGTTGTCAATTTCATATTGTCCCAATGTCGATGACTGTATGATAATTTCGTTGTGCTGCTTGTAACAGTTAAGAGCATGCATTGGCCATAAAAAAAACATAAAGGAATACGCGAAACATTTCATTCACTCATTCAAGGTTGCCTGCCTGGTTGCTGTTGAAGAAGTTGTGCAAAAATCCACATCCAATATGATATAAAGAAAGCAGCTAATAGAGCGAAAGATATAACTACTGTCATATCGCTGCTGTTTACTTTGATTCACTTATAAAGAATACCCCACAATCAATATATATGCATATATATATATATATATATATATATATATATATGTGGTATATAGGTATATATATAAAGGTATATAGGTATAGGTATATAGGTAATTGGAGTTTTTCCTACTGAATTATATTAAAATGATTTAATCAATTCAAAATATTTTCAATTACAAATCAAATCGAAGTCTAAGACTTGCGTCTGTTATTTGTTTAAAACTTTCACGCATTGCTTTACACAAAGCTGCACTGATTTATACGAAATCATCCCCACTTTTTGTTCCATAAAGCGTATACAAATGATGCCTTAATAAATATTTAGTATCGAGTATTTCCTATTCGACTAAGATTGCTTTTATATATGTATATATAATACACATTTTTTTTTTTCTTCAATACCTTTAACATTCCATTAATTGTTTGCTCACAATGCCGCTTTCATTACTTAAATACTGTTCATTGATATTGATATCGTTACTCCTCCCGGCAGCGTTGTTTTCCGATCTTTTATCGTTATTGCTGTTGTTCGTTTTGTTTGTTCGTTTGTTTATTTATAGATTACGATGGCGTAAATAACTATTTACTTGCATACATTTAATATGTTTTATTGATTTAACTTCCGGCATTAAGAGTTACCCGCGTTTCTTGCATTTAAATATGGACACAGCACGACATGGGCATATGCATATAGCGATATATTCATGGGATGCGGGTACAATTGTAACTTTTTTTTTTTTTTTCGTTTTTTTATACATTAAAAATATAAGACCTAGAAGAGAAACAATTAAAATTTTTATTTATTAATTCATCTTTTCAACTGTTTGAACCGATGCAAGTACGTCTGTATGCATGAGAGATATTATTTAATAACTGCTTGCTTTTAAATCAATTCAAATAAACCACAAAGCAGTTGCACGCACCTATATAACACTAGCTATCTACCTGCTTGCGTATTAAACTCGATTTTACTTACATTTCTTCTTTCCCGTGTAACTTTGGTCCAGTAAATATGATAATAATGTAACGATATCCTTGCACTCGTAATTTGTAGATGTGAACGAATATCGTTAGCATTTATTAACACTTGAGCTATCTTGAGTACGTTTTAACTTTCAATCTTCAAAAAAAAAAAAAAGAAAAAAAACAGAAAAAAACGATGCAATGTTTAAAAATTTTTTAATGATTTTTACTTTTGTTAAAATTTCTCTAATTAATTTTTTTTTTTTTCCTCTGAACTTGTTTTCGAAATTCTTAGGAAATATATCCAATTCAGTGGGCTTTCACGTAGGACAGTCATAATCGCAAATTATGATATTCAAATTTCGTACACATACATCGCTTATCTAAGAGGACAACATTAAAAATTCGTTTTGATTTGGTAAAGAGACATCTCGAAAATCTACTGGAAATAAGCACCAGACAAGAAGCACTTGCAAGTTCGATTCAAAAGTGGCGGCAACCTATTCGCTAAGAGTTAATAATAGTTAATAATTAAATAACTTTCCATTTGCACATCGTTTTATATTTATTGAATTGAATGAATGAAGGATTTTTCCTAACACCACTGTTGTCCCTTTTGATGTCATTCGTGTAAATAAATAAGAGCTTAAGAAGAATAAAAGATACGTTTTCAGTATATTTTTATTTATTTTTTTTTTATTTCTCCAAATCGTCATAAAGTCATAACGAGATAAGCGCCCTGAACGAGAAAAATGTCGCAACAGAATTTCCAATCTAGAGAATTTTGTTGCGAATAAAAGACAATTATCGCTCTGAATGGCAGTCATCGCCTGATTGCGGAGAAATGGCAAATATCCTCAGCACTGGCGGAAACATTGAAAATTTGCTCCAACCATGCTGGAATAATAATAAGAATTCTTCTTTCAATTTATAGAAGAGTTTTTCTTTGAATCTATCCAAGGGACGATATTCGGACGAGTGCTTAATTTGAAGAGAGGGTATTCAAGAGTAAGTCGTTAGAAAAATATGTGCACCTCCTTGCCTTCATGTTTCCTTAGATAGGATGCATTTCTTTCCTATTTACATATGTAGAATTTTTCATCCAGGCGTTGTAAATTTTTCCCATTCTTATAATCTACTAGTATCTGTAACTTTCGTTACGAATTGTACAAGTTTTTAAAACAATTGCTTCGCAACGACCGGGGTGATAAACTATACTTCTGAGGGGAGCATAGATGTGCGGAAGCTCTCACCTTGTCGTGGCGATCCCTGGAAACCGTCTTGAACGGCAAAGAAGAGTTTAAGACTTGGACTATCTATAACTTGGCGACAAGTTTTTTGAAAGATATCTTAAGGGTACACTGGAAGAAGTACTCTTTTCTCATAGACTATTGTTAAGAAGGAAATACTAACCAAACCAACTGGTAACTGATTACGTAAAATACGTTGATATAGTAACACACAGGCGAGCATGGCACCGCCCGCCATGTCAGTTGTAGCACCCGACGCTAATACATCTTAAAGAAGAGTAGTCAGGTGCTGGCTAGCCGGGATTGTATGGTAAATTCGAAGGCAAGAGTGACTATGTAACGTAAAGTGAGGCTAAAGGATTTATAGTATAACCTTAAGCTCCACGGAGGTTAGGAGACCACTCACTATGTCACGAGTACCTGCGGGTAAAGGTGACAGCGTTAGTTTACTGAATATTGGTGTTTGCCAAGAACCTTCGGGAGAAAGCTTTCATACTTACATACACGTGTATATCCAGTTCCCACTTTAAACGCAACAGTTAATCAATGTGTAAGTCCTTACTGCTGGGTACGGCCCTTCAGGGAGTAACGTGGTGATTGTGGTTTCCATCATTCCAAAAGCGAATAATTAGAAATAATGATAGGCCTCAGCACTGGGTTCATCGAGCCATACGCAATAAGGATATCTGATTTCTCCAGTGCAGTTTAGGCCTCTAGCTTATAGAGATTGTCCAACTGTATGGAGGGCGCCGGTTACGCTAAATTAACCCGTGTGTAATAGGGAGCTGTGGGGCTAAACCGACAAGGTATGTATGTCCATCTGCTTCGCAGCGACTTAACCTTAAAATATTTCCTGTTTCTCTATTGCGCTCACAAAAGAAGGAAAGAAATTATAAAGGAAAACGTTTCGTGTAGACAGAACAATTTTCTACTGTGACATTTTCTACTTGTTTAAAAATTTTCGTTTTACCCAGAAATTTTTTTATAACTATTTCAAAATATTTTCTGAAAATTTTCAATAGAAATTCATTCAGTATTCAGTTTTTAGTTTCAGTTAATGTTTCATAGTGTAAGGAAGAGAAATCGAGTTTGAAGCTAAATATGTTTAACACCTACATATTTTCGTGTGCAGCGACATTTTTCAAGTTTGCTGAGGACTCAAAGAGACACTAAACAACACCTACAATCGGCTTAATCCTCATCAAAATGTGAAAAGAAATGCTTTTGCTTTGTAATTGGAGAGTAAGGGGGAGACGCGCTATTATATACATATCTTGATATCAAAACTTCTCGTAAATACCTTTTGTTCGTTCGTTATCAATATATAAACATATGCAGAATAAAAATATATATATATATATTGTTATGAAATCTTAAAATTTGGAAGAAATTTTTTTCATTGTAATTAGCTTGAGCTCCGGTACATCGCAGTTATTATTGTAAACGTCAAAATTAAAAAAGCTTACATGTCATCGTCGCATGTCAAAGATATGAAAAAATTGGTTGTGAAAAAAAGAGGAGAAAATATTGCCGGATATTCTGCCAGAACTGCCAGTTTCATTAAAGAAAAAGTATTCTAAAGATGAGTTGCGTTGCAGTTTCAGGGCATGAATAATTTTTCTTTTGAAAGTTAGCGCTTAATAAGGTAATCGGATTATATCGTAATAAGTTGCGCTTTATTTTTCTCTTCTCATCCGAACTTTTGCTAAGCAACGAAAATTATTTGCGATATTAGGGCTCAGTCAAAAAAAAAAAAAAATAAAAATGTAAGAAACTGAAAGTAAAAACTTGTAATAGTTTGAGAAACTTTTCCGCTTTCTCTGAGCAGCAGCATTCGGATGCAGTCATCAGCTAATTTGCCAAATATATTGAATATGTTATCCATTTTAATTTGGAATATTATAAGCGTTTACTGACTGCTATGTGCTGGCGCTCGCAGAAACCTCTCAAAAATAGCAACAACAATAACAGTATAAAACGGCATATAAATATATGAAAGATTGTATGCTCAGACTCGGATAACGTTACGATATTATCAAACGTTCGCAATAATACCTACCAGTACGCATTCAATTGACATACTTTACCTATGTACCTATGTGTGTAAGTTTTAGAGTAAGTACACGAACGAAATGGCTAACAATAGCAACAATGTCTTTTTTTTTCTTTTTTTTTTTTTTGTATAAGGATTTGCCATCAAATGTTCAGAAACCTAACAGCAAAACGAACAAAAGCGCAACGTTATCTCAAATCATGTAAAATGCATTTGAATGTATATGCGCGTGTGTTTGCGTGTGTGTACTTTAAGTGTTAGATCAGTTCACGTCTAGTTACGGTAAGTGGAAATTATAGCTAAATATACGTTATCATTACGGTTATTATGCGAATAGTTTGCCATTTGTTGGCTGTGCTTACCCGCTCGCACGAACCCAACTTGCTCTCGCCTATAATAGTAACCTATTTTGTCAGGTATCTTTTGATACACTCAAGTTGTTGTTTGTTATTTTCATATATCTGTGCATATATACGCACCAATAGCGATAATACATATGTAAGTAAGCGCTCATTTTAAGGTACATACACGTGCTTGACGGATATACTGTGCCCTGTGTATAAGGATGTTTGGATGGATGTTTGCAATTCATAAGTAAGATAATAAACGCTTAATAACCCTGCGTGATATGCTAATGTTATGCATGTTTTCAAATTACCGCAACAACAGCAACTAGTCGTAGTTGGGCATGACGATAACAATGACAATGACGTTGACGTTGACGTTGACGTTGACAATTTAAATTAATTTTATGCTTATAAGAAACTTTACTCAATTTTCATAAAAAGACTTATCTTTACAAAAAAGGAACAAAAAAAGAAATTTATTTTCGAAATAAGAAAACTACGTACACGAGCCTTAGTTAGATTGAATCTTGTATATCCAATAAAGTCTGGAATTTAGATTTAACTCATTATCTGGTCGTTTATTAAGAAAAGCAAACGCTTATATAAAAGGGGATAAAATTTTAGAAGCAAAAAAAAAAAAAAAAAATCTTGCAAAACGTCTCTTCCCCATTGTCAATGAACGCCTTCACTCGAAACTCTTACCAGACGGAGGAGCATACTTCTATCATTCAAGATGTGTTGAGCGCTCGATCTTATTCTAATGGCAAAGCAATAAACATATTTGTGTATTTAATATAAAAAATGAAAATAAATAGATAATAAAATAAATATATGTAATATATAATAAAAAAGAATTTATAAATGGAATATATATATATATGTATATATATCTAACATATAATAAAAAATAAAACATATGTATAAGAATATATATAAGAGAATATATATATATATATATATTGAGAATATAATTTTGTAGTATGTCATATATACATCTGGCCGTCTACCCGTCCATCTATTCATCCCTCTATCCACCCCTCTGCCCGTCTCTCTCTCTCTGTTCCTCTCTCTATTCCGTTGAGAGTTTAATTTATTATACCAACGAAAACTATATAGCGAATTATATTAACTATGATATTAATAATCAATCATCGTATGAAATTTCAGCTGTCCATCGGTTCATCCGTATGTTTGTTGGATATATCGATTCATGCGTTCACTCTTAGTGCATTTCACACTTTAATAACTTGGGACGCCAGTCCTTCAAAATTTATAATTCATAACTTCCATTACTTCATTCGTCCGTCTGTTCATTTTTTAATTTTTTCGTTCGTCTATTGTTGAAACTCTTCGAGTTTGGAATACGCGGAAATATTGTCAAACGATTTAAAAAATATATAAATTTTTGCTTGTTGATCTTCTGTTTTTACGCTGCAGTTTTGTTCTCGCCCATTGTTTTCTCGATTACATAAGCAGTAAGGCGCTTCTGATATGTATATGAATTTCTTCTCATAAAATGTAATTATGATTTTATTTACAACTAGCAGTAAATAATATTATTAAATATATTTTTTGCTCTTTAGCTCAGCACAGATTTTGAGAAATTGTTTTCTCTCTCGGGACAGATAGAAAGAGAGAGAAAGAGAGATTGAGATAGAGACCCTGTCGTAGAGTCGCGTACTCGTGTAAAATATGGACTCGTTTATTATATAGACAATGCATGCAAATTAAAGATTTTCATTGCCTACTTTGAGGCGTTATAAATATTTTTTTTTTAACTTGACTATGTTTAGTATGATAAAAGAATGCAAACTGTTATACTCTTACGCACAACAATATAGAAGAAGTTTCTGTTACGAAATTAACTAAGTAAATTAAGGAAATGTTTTCTTCTCCACATTGTCATCATTCTTTGTCATATTTAAACAAAATTTACATCTTAAACCGCTTACAAGTCTAAAAGCCTAAAAATGATTTAATATGATTATATTTCTTCGCTTTTCATCTTCATGCCTTATTGCTACTCGGTTTCCTATTTCTGCTGACGCAGACGCTGACGCTGACGCTGATGCTGTTAAGTTTCGCAATCCGTTTATAGTTTTATCACATAACAAATGCAATTTATTTAATGTTTTTCCTGTGTATTCATGATAATATTATGTACTTGTGTGTGCATGCGTATGTTCGTGTGCGTGTTTATGTTTTTGTATTTGTGTATTTGTGTATATCTGTGTCTGCCTTTTGTTTGCTTACACTGTAATATCTCTAGAGAATTTAACTCAATTATCGTAACTTAAAGCTGAGATTTTCATTGCAGACCATACCATGTCGTATATTGATAATAAGTTGTTGTGCCCAACACCATCATCAAATAGCAGTCTACAACATTTAGATCATAATTAACCACAAATCCAACCACATTACTTGGTCGCCAAATATTCATTTTAACACAATTCATATTTAGTATATATATGAAGCGAGATCAAGATAAACTTTTTATTGGAAAAGTATTCAATTAACTCGTCTCAATTGTGGAAAAATTTCATTAAAGGTTTATGGTGAAAAAAAGCTACCATCTAATCTTGTGTAAAAGACGCCCTACATTATATAGATTCAAATCAAAGAGCAGCGAAAAATCAACCGAAAATATTTTTTCTATTCATTTTAATTCAACACCGAGCTCGAAAGCATGGAGCTAAGATAATAGTTTCGTAAGAAAACGACATAAATATTTTCATTTGCATAGTTTGCAAATTCAGTTGATACGAAATTTCCTTCTAAGAAATTATTCACGAAGCCTTGCACGTACACCGATGATTTCGAACAATTTGGTATGGATAATATACTAGCTTATCGAACAAGTCTAGAGACAAAAAAGTTCTCTGACCTTTTAACTGTTTATTCGCTTACTGTCTTGTAATTATCCCTTAAGATAAAAACAACTTTTTCACTTGTTTTTCAAAAAAAAAAAAAAAAAAAAAAAAAGAAAAGAAGAAGAAGAAGAAGAAATTTTTTCCATATATTGAGGTTAAAAATATGTCCAACTTAAATATCTTAAAACAAACAAAAGCAAAAAATAGTTAAACAATATTCACGTTTAAACTAAAGGACATGTTCTGACCTCCCTTTTGACGGTAATAACGCATAGTTTCATAAGCAGCAGCATTTACCTCAGAGCGAAAAGTTTTTGTCTTTTAAGGTAATGTTAAAACTTCTATTATTTATTGTTTGTATGTGCGTAAAGATCTTTGCATGTATATATATATATATATATATATTTATATACATATAAACAAGAGCATATGTACGCAAGTGTTCGAGAGGAAAGGACATCGAATACATGAAAACACATTAAATAAATTGCAATATTTTCGCAATATACATATGGTCTGATAAAGCTCTGATGTCTGTTTTTTCTCTTTGTCTTTTTTAACAAAAAACATAAGTTTCGAATGAAGAGTTCTTCTAAGATATTTTAAAGTAATTTCAAATAAAGTAAAATATTTGTTTTGTGTACAAGATTGTAAAGTTATAAAGAGAAAACTACTTAAAAAGATATTCATTACCGTATATGAATATATTGAGAACTTGAGCATTGAGAAGTTGAAGGCAAAGAACTATAAATGCACACTTAGTTACATTAAGTGTATCTTCGGATCCTAAAGAAGTTTTCAATTTTTATATCCATCAGCAAGAGTTTATGAAATTTCTCAAATATTTGAAACGCATCGAAGCTTCTTAATGGTATGGATATGATTGCATTAAAACCGACTATAAAAGATTTTATAGAGTTTGTTATGCTTACGGCAATCGTCAATTAATAACATTAATCATCGGCCCATTATGTTTATAAAAATATTTTATTACCTTCGTTATTCACAAGGATTCTAGGATTTCTTCTTTCAATTTAAATCAATTTTGTATTATTTCGTATTATTTCTTTCGTAATTATAACTATTCTGCCGCACTAATTAATAAAAATTAAATTGCGATAATTAATTAGTTTATACTTTATATCACCAGTTTGTTGATTAGGTCCTGGCAAGTCTTTTGTTAAACGATCTTAGATCGTAGAAAAATGAAAGGAAGAAATCTATTTACCAGTCCGAAAATATGATATACTTTAATAAAATTTTATGATTTTAATGATATTTTTTTTTTTTATTTTATTTTTGGAAAGGGGAAGAATAATGTATAATATTGGGCGTAACCATATGTTAAAAATTTTTTGGAAAAAGTTTGATTTGCATCGATAATCGTTGAAGAGGAAGCACGTTGTCTTTTACAGAAGCCTGCGTAGAAAATATTCTTTTTTTTTTTACCAGCCTAGGTGAAAAGTAGCAGCGTCCATAGCTTGCGAAGCTCGCATTCGTCATGCTATCTTTTTTCATTTTCATGCGGGATCTAATGCAAAGGTAGCAACAACAAAAAGTTAAAGATGTTTACAGTGTTGTCTTAGACGTCAGCAAGTGGCAACGTTTATAATATTGCTGATAGTTCTAGAAGTAAATGATGAGTTCTGAATTTGATGAAGACACCTTAAATTCTAGTCGAAGCTGATCCAAAGTTAAGTGCAGAAGGATTATTAAAAAAAGTCATAGATCTACATGGGGATATAGATAGGTACCGAACCAATTAAATGAAACAAGAACAAGTATGCTCCTCGATCGATTACCGTTACCGTTACATTACTGTCCAGATTTCGTAGAGATTCATTTTTTGGCAGATTCGTTATAAAAATTGCAAAAATTGATTTTTTATGGCAACGCAAAGCTTTCCTTGGAATGGTTTTCAGCAAATTAAGCCGCGATGTCAACTTAGCTTTTCAAGGAGGCATCTTGGGTCATATTTTGCTTCACGAAATCTGTAGCTATCATTCTATAGAAGGGAGGTTCAAAACTTGCAAGAAAGGTGGCACACTGTCCCTGATAATAGTATGGATAGCAATATAATGAATTAAGAAATAAAAATTTTATTTTGCTTAGAAAGTTTATTTTAAATTTCAAAGTAATTGATTATTTAATATTATTAGATAAATAAATAATGTCGAGGAGTTTTCTCATCAAAGTTCACGCCTATTTTTCTTATCTTTTTAAACTAAATATGCGCATTTTTGCTTGATAACTTTCTTCGATATGTTAAGTAAACTCATTACATCACCAATGCAGAGCTAGTGGGAACCATGAGGGGAAAACTGAAGTAGTAGTAATAGTAGATTACCGTAGACCTACTTTGAGCTCGGCTCTACACAGTTGAAAAACAGGCAGGAATGCTGCAGGGAGCGAAACAAATAGTAGTTAAATGGGTCGTACGTTGGACATATTATAATTTCAAAGCTAAGCTCTCTCAATTTTTTTGAGGCTCTTCACAAATGCCTGTGATCAGGAAATGCCATAGTGGAAGGCAGCACTTTTGCTCTGGATTAAGTCTGAAAGCTTTGCCTCAATTGCATGCCTTGATCGCATCAGTAATTGAAAATAGATAGTCGTATCATGTCTCATGATTCTCTTTCAATCCTAACAAAATCAAAGCATTAGTTTACGTGATGTCAAGCCAAGATTTTACAGTATTTAGGCAGGTTGGTAGGTCGTGGATTGTGCACTTTGTCGCCCATTATTACGTAACGATATAAATTTTTTCGAAAATGTTTCGTTTTAGTCGAGAATTTTATCATAAATGCCACAACTATTTTGTATTTACAAAACGTTCTCGAAAAAAGTTTTGAAAACTTTTTGTATGCCTTGACAACGTTAAGCTAATACGATAAAAATATCTATCAACGAATACTACTGCTACTATTGCTACGGCTACTACTACGGCTACTACTACTGCTATTGCTACGGCTACTAGTACGGCTACTACTACGGCTACTACTACTGCTACTGCTGTTGCTACTACTACTGCTACTGCTACGACTACTACTACGGCTACTACTACTGCTACTGCTACGACTACTACTACGGCTACTACTACTGCTACTGCTATTGCTACTGCTATTGCTACTGCTACAGCTGCCACTACGTTCATGTTCTCTATAGTTTCCTTGCCAATAATAAAAATTTTAAAAATAATTTCTCGAAAAACCTTACATCATGGCAATACTTGGTGGACTTGGGGGTTCAAGATTCAACATTAAAAGTTATTTTCAAATATATAATATTTATATAGAAAACAAACGGACAATTTTTACCTTTTATTTGTTGTTTGTAATAATTTTTAAAACGCTATGAAATGAAATAAGAATATTAGTAATAGGAGCTGAGTACTGAGCTGTTCTTAATAATCTTGTCTCTTTCCGTTTTGTTTGTACCTTTCTTAACTTTGTTACGTTAAGCTATCCTCAATAACAAATTGTTCGGTGGTGAAGACAATATTTAAAACATGATAATATTATCTGTAAATACGGACTGACTTGTCTCACCTGATGCACTTTTAATATCAACAACGTTCCGAGTCCTTAGGAAAGGAAAATCAAATACATAATATATGCATAAATATATTTGTGTGCATGGATGAATTTTACATTCAACTTTAGCATAATCATTTTTGTTTTCTCTCCTTCCATATGAATTTAAATGTAATGTAATGCATTTATGCATACATTCATCGTTGTGCACTCAGACATTATTGTTAAATTTCAAGCGATAAACACAAAACAAAAGGAAAAAAATATGTAAATAAAACACAAACAACTTCTCTCTGTTAAAAAAAAAATAATAATAATAAAAATAAAAACACTAAATGTCTGTCCGAACAAAGAAAGAAGTTATTTAAAGTTTTAATTTTTCTGCAGACTTACACATGTTGAAAAGAGAACAAGACAAAGAATGATGTGCATGGACACTTTTCTGGCCTAGTATGAACGAAGGCATGGAGATAGGAAAAGAGGCGAGCGAGAAGTGAATAGACAGGTGCTGTTAGGAATTTTATCATACTTCTTTTGCTTCTTAAAGTAAATGTAAATGAAAATGAAGTAAAAAGTTAAATAATCAAAACACAAATTGTGCTGAAGTTGTATATGTTTCGCTTATGAGCATAAATGTGTAACGGTATTGTAATCCCGTTTTGCTTACATAGTATACATATATATTTTTAACATCATGTTGTCTATCTTTTTAAATTTACTTGCGTTAGTTACAAGCAAATCCACTTGGTCATGTCATTTGCAGTATAGATGACCCTAAAAAGCATAAGCTACACTATGAGCACTTATTTTTCAGTCATGACCTCAACCATGTCCACCGGTATGGTATTCACGTTCATGTTAGCTAGAATTTTAGAATTTTAGAAAGATATTGTGACAACAATTTTATTTTATATTTACTATTCATATTAAAGGTAAGCAAGGAATAATTAATGTACCCTCCATCCATATTTAAAATGCTCACGTTCAACTAATAACTAACCATTCATATATTGCAGAAAATTATGTGGTTTAAGTAATTATTACGAGCTATATATACACAAAGCGAACGCATAGGGACACAAATGCAACAGAAATACATGTAAAATTTAATTTTGATTGATGGCGAAGGCCTGAAAGGAATTCAGATTTCCTTCCCTGCAATTAGTGATCAAAAATTAACGACAACTTTTATATCTGGGGCTGGGGCTTTTTATCTAATTTTTTCCATAATATTTTGCAATTCCCTCCCCATCGCCCACACCTCCACCTTGTCGTTTGTCGCGTAACAATGCAAGCTCTGTCCAGTCGGACCATAAGCCACGAATTAAAACGAGTGATAATCGGAAAAAGAAATCTCTGACCAATACGATGGCTGATATAGCATCTTACAGTTCGTCACTTTGAAATCTTTCTTGAGAGTTATTGCAATATGCGGCGCCGACACACTGAAAAATCCCTTTATCAGCATATGGTTGGCATTTTCTGCTTTCTTTTTTTAAATGCTAGGTTCAACTGCTATAGTTGTCACTTTGTTACGTTTGAGATGCTCATAAAATATTAGCGTTGAGTGTGATTCCCTCTATGATATTTTTGCATTAAAATTGCTTCATTCTTTTTATCCATATCCCATTACCGACACCAATAGTTGATATTTAGCGATACTTTCCGCCTAATTGAGTAGCAAAAGAAACATTTCCTCGAACAACAGCATGTTTCGTTACATAATTCTACGTAATTTCACTTAGCGGAGACTTTTGTCGAGATAATACATACTACAAAATAAAGGTTAAATATAGTAGTTTCATCCAAGATTGCTGCAATCAAATTTTTGAAAATACCTTTAAATTAATGCGAATTTCCAATATAAGCATCGACTTAGAGAGGCGATATGGTTTTCAATTTGAAGACGTTCAGTACAGTAATTCTTCTGGCGAAATGCAACACTCTCTTGGCAAGGCATCAGTGTTTCTCAAACTGAAATAAAATATTTTCAGTATTTTCCTCAACTCGTATAAATCAACCTTCGACCTTATGACTTCAAAAAAAAAAAGAAAAAGAAATCATCAATGGATAACACTTTCTTCTATAGTTAATGTTTGTCTTGTATTGCGGATGATGCGTATTCGCGATTCGTTCATAGGCTCTATTTATAGTTTTCTCATTTGTTTTTATTTAATGTTTATTTCATTAATTTTTCGTTTTCGTTTTCTTTACTTTTTTTTTTTTTTTTTTTTTTTGTTTTCCTTTCTTATCTACTCTCTGTTATCTTAAGTTCTGTTTTCATTCATCCAGCACTTCCATCGTAGTAGTTTTACAAATACTCTTAGGTGTAAATTATAAAATTTAAACACATACACATATATATCGTGAAAAGGAAGATTTTTGTATAAATGTGTGCATATGTACATATATACATAAACTTATAAATTATGTATGTCTGACATGTTCTGCACACAAAGATATTGCTGGCTGTAGTTATGTTAGTGAGTTTCGTTTATCTGGAGACAAGTTCCACTTTTATATTTCCTTCTTTTATTATTATTTTCTTTCTTTTTTTTTTTTTATTTCTGTTTATTTTTATTTTTTTTTTTATTTTTTTATTTTTTTTTTTTTTTTTTCATTATCCGCATTCATATCATCTTTAAACGTTTATGTATATTTTAATGTAATTCTTTTGTGTTAAAATTCAAACGTAATTTTCATCTCTTTCTTTCTTTCTTTTTTCTTTTTTTTTTTTTTTTGCATATTATTTTTGGCACAAAACAAAACAATCAAAAAAACATGTTCTAATGAGAATTTTAAAAGTAATTGTTATGAATTTTAAGCTTTCGCTGAAGGAGAGGTTAACGATGAAATTAAATATTGTAACTAAATTACACAATTGAATAATCTAGAATACGTAGAGCCCTATAATGCAGTTAGGGATTGCTTGAATTCAAAAATACGTCAATTAAATGAAATAAATTTTTGAGTTTCTCACTTAATGAAGGCTTAACATTATTTAGATTACCTGGTGTGAAGCCTGCTTTTAAGCCTGCTGTTAACTATGCCTGCCATTGATGTCGATCCGCAACTGAATGGTTGAAACACATTGTTAAAGGGTTCCCGGTTTAAACTTTGATTTTTATTATTTACCGTAACGTTGCCGTTGAATGAATAATAAATAAGATCTCTAATAATAATCTCTTCAGTTTTATCTTTTTCAGTTATTGATGGTCATAGTGTAAACGCTTACTCCTCAACGACTGTTAGTTTGCTCTATTTTCGTAAGAATCTTTGAAAGTTCACACCAGTTGCAAAGTCTCATTTTTTAATCTTGCAATGCTTTTAAGTGTGAACAGCTTTTTTTACTGCATTAAAGTCGTAGCACCGTGTTCGATGCTGTAGTTAACAAAAATATTACACATGATAAGTTAGGTTAGGTTAAATTCGCAGCCTATCAAGCAGAAAATTTCGTAAACGATTTGTAATATCAACTTTTGCAGAGCCTATGAAGGATCCCCGTGAGCTAAAACTGTGAGTGGTTAAATTATGTCATATTTGTTTTCCCAGGTTTTTCTCTCTCTCTCTCTCTCTCTCTCTCTCTCTCTCTCTCTCTCTCTTTCTCTCTCTTTCCCTTTCGCTCTCTCTCTCTCTCTCTTTCTTCCTATCTATCTTTCTTTCTTTCTTTCTTTCTTTCACTCTCTCTCGCAATCATTAATAATATTCCTGTGAAAAGTTTCGAATCACTTACATACTTAGCAATATTCCTTGGCCCATTTTGAACAAAAAAATATAATGAAAATTTGCGCGAGAGCTTTGTTAAAGTCTTGATACTGTTCGCAGGATTTTCAAGTTTCTTTGAATAGTTTGCGTAAAGATTTTGACTTCTGCGCCAGTATAATCGAAGAAATAAAAACGAAAAAACCTCAAAAAAGAGCGTAGACCCTAGTGAATGGTTTAAAAAGCGTTGAAGCTTTTTGTATATTAATCACATTGTTTCATGGACTGATATATCACATTTGGATGATACTTTTTTCTGTTTATATTTTTTCTTTGTTCTGTAAGTAATTCAGCAACGCAGCAATTTCCGCGCCCAAAAAACCCCGCACTTAAGAATACAATTCTCTCTCAAAATGTGTGCAGATATGAAAGCGGACAAACAAAAAATACTCTTTCACAATCCTTTTTATATTTTGATATATACGTATATATATATATATATAGATATATATATATATATATATGAATTTTTTTTCTTATTAAAGAATCATAATTAAAGTAAGAAGAACAGAGTGAGAAAGTTATATTCGGCGGGGGCCGAATCTCGCATACTCGCCACTATGTTTTTCGCGTTCTACTCTCCAAATTCGTTCATTTGACACCCATACCACTAGTACTATTACCATATTCATTTTAAAGTTAAACTATTTCTGAGCAGATAATATTAGTTTGGGGAAAAAGAAATCCATTATATCTTCATTTAAGAAGTGTACAAAATGATTGTAAATATTCGATCTTGTTTGCCGTACGATAAATAAATAAGCATAAAACCTCAAAGAAGTGAAAAGAACAGAGTTTAAGCCCTTGTAAGCTTGTGTGGGCATGGCGGATATTTTCCATTTTTGTACGTAAAGAGTAGAGTGCTTCGTAAAGTAAATATGGAAATTTTCAGCTTTGAAACTTTTATAATTTTCCATCAATGAGGAAAAACGGAATTGCGTTCAGTTTACACTCCACTGAACGCTTCCGCTCCAAGACCGATTTTTTCCCATTTTCAACACCAACTTGGGTGCAGAAACTTTCGATGTTTCTACTAAATTTAAAATCGATATTTTGGTTTTTACGACCAGGAGAGTGCCCCACAGTACCCACCGCACAGACACACAGACAAACAGACAGACAGATCTGGCTAAATGAACTCAGAATTTTTTGCTGATCAAGAATATATATATATATATATTTGATAGGGTCTCTGAAACGTCCTTTTGGGTGTTACATATATTAGGGGAAAAAAAAAAACAAAATGAATAAACCCCCATCTTACAGTGATGGGTATAAAAATGATTGCGAGAGAAATAATTGTTTTTTAAGTAAAACGATAATCGAAACAAAAAATGCATCTTCAATATTAAGTTATTTTTTCGGCGAGAAGAATAATATTAAAAAAAAAAATTGGAAAACTCTTAATGTCAAAATTATCGATAAAAGTCAATAAGATTGAGAAAAATTAATGATGTATTCATAGGTCAATCTCTTTATTCCTAATTAGAAACATGGGAATATACGGAACGACACCAGCACCGGCTATAGAGGATTTCATGGGATTATCCATTTCTTTAACATCACAAATTGATTGCTGATGTTTGAAAGCTTACGATGTGATGCAAGTTCACTTATCATCGAAGGATGCATTTCGCTTCAATGGTAATAACAAACGCTGTACTCCTAGTTATTCGAATATTGTAGCTGCATAGCCTAAGATATTCCACGGGCTTGTTAAATATGATGAGGATAACAATCAACAAGGAACTGTACTGCTTGAGCTTTACAAGAGTCTTTATCAGCGATTTCTCCGTATGAAAAAAAAAAGTCATAAAATCTACAAAAACGGTCATCACGGTCATAAATGAAGATTTTTGCGTTAGACGAAGATTGAAGCATCGATTGGAGCAACTACGTTCGGCGTGCAGCGGTACAAATTTTGCGCGATTCAACAAAATTTCATAATGAATTCATATGTTTGGCGGGTCTTTGAAACTCTATAAATCTCTCTATAGCCTGAGCGTAAGCATTTTTATTCATTTCGCTCTTTGTCTTTTTACATATATTCGCTCTTTCTTCAACATTCGAATTCATTTATAAAACCTTTGCTGGCTTGTTTACTTTGCTTTCATAACACTGGTTGAAAAAGATATAATTTCTGTGATAATTTTTCTTTTCTTGTTTTTTTTTTTTTTGTTTTTTTTTTTGTTTTTTTTTTGTTTTTTTGATTACTTTCAAGCATTTACGGAGAGATTACTGGTGCAGAAGTTTTGTTCATTTGTTGCATAGTTATTACGCAGATGTCATCTATGTGATATTTAGCTAACAACACTTGACTATTTGCTAAGCTTTACGAATCTTGCTTAAGCAGAACTTTAACAAAGCTGTTAAACATGATTATCTTGATTAAGTGATCAACTGCAAGTGGCAGTGGTCTCTTGGAGACGTCCAACATACGTCTACCACTTTGGACTCTTTAGCGTTTTTATTGAAAAACACAAACTAATAACACAAATAAGAACTTTTTTTTTTTATATTTTTTTTGCTCTCGACAATTTTTTTAAGCTCTTTAAGCTTAAGTTCGAATTACTTTAGGAGAATTGTTTTTGCTGCTGCAGTTAATTACTCTATGAGTTTGACATAACGTAAAAAGTTAATGGTTTTTCTTTGTTCATGACAAATTGACCTCAGTAAGGAAACTTTACCGCACATGAATTCTTTCGTACATGTAACACATATTCTTACTTAATTACACATATTTTAAATAATTTACCATCGACCGGTGCGCTTAGTTTGTCATTGCATTTGCAACTTGATGTATTTTTTTCATTTTTCATTTTTTCCCCTTTTTTTGTTTTGTTTTTTTTTTTTTTTGTTTTTAATTGCCCAACAACTTGCGTTTATATTGCCAGTATTAATGTCACTGCTCGTGCCAACAACACCAATATATTTATTGGCACAAGTAGATTTTATATCATGTTGGGCGGAAAGTTATTAAGAATATGATCACAGAGCGTCCATTGAAGAATTGTAATGCGATCTCAACGTACAAGAAAAGTTGTGTTTTAACATAAGCGGAATAGAAAATAAATATGATGGAGAGATAAACTAAATATTGCCAATAAAGTCAAACTATTAAAAAATAGATTAACGTTCGAGAGCAACAAAGATTGGCGTCGAGGAATGCGTTCTGCATAAGTAATGGCTATTGTAGGCGTGGCATCCAAGAGATTCTCTTATTACAAGAACTCGATATCAGGAGATGGCTTTGATATACGTTTGCATCAAAGTTTAGAAAGCAGCTGCGGCCCACACACAACTGAGATTAAAAAGCTGCATCTGATATATGCGAAGTTGATCTCATCGCACTGAGAACACGATCAAACGTAAATACAAGACGTAAATACTATTCGACCTGCTTAGCCATTTAGCCCACAGTTACTTTAAAACTAATGCTGAAATGACACCGAACCCATATTCGGGGAATTTCAGAACAATGTTACTCATAAATTTGAATAATTGCCGCCCGTAAGACAAACTAAAAAGGCTTTTGATAATTCACAGCGACCGCTTGAAAATAGTGAAAAGGGGAGTATTGGAGGTATGTATATATAAGCGATAAGATTAGATTAAGCTCTTTGTTCCTTTTGCTACTTAGCGAAACTTAGATACACAAAATCGCACAGATTTCCTTTTAAATTTTTCTACCCGTTCAACTCGTTTACCAGATTTAGTTTCACGCTTCTAGTCTTTGCGTTTACAATTTCAAATCTTGCAAGCGCCAATCTACAATTTTCCGAGAAAAAAAACCTCACATTATTTCGGTAGCCAAGCAAACAGTACATCAATAATATGCAATAGGTATGGCATCGCGGTTGATAGACCTATATGCTGCCTTCATAGCACCGACTTTCAAACGATACACGGTGACACAATTTCATGAGACTCTGACAATTAGTTTACAAGTTACAATTGTTTTTAAATGAGGTTAGCTTTTTGGTTGTTTTGAACGGATTTCGCTGGTCTGTCAACACAGTTGCCACATATATATATATATATGTCAGGCCAGAGACTTATTGAGTGATGTAATCCATACTCTGTGTGACCTCAAATAATTTACTCGAAATAATGAATGTAATAAATACAAACATTTCTATCTAGTCATCACAATAAGATCCCGCTTTTTATTTACTCTCCTTCATCGCGAACATAAAATAGAATTAATCGACAAATGATTAACTGCAACCGGAATCGTCGCCTTAACAGGCACGCTACAATCTACATAATCATGGAATGCTTCTTGGATTCCTCCATTCCGCCCCTTATGAAGGAGGAAACTGGCCAGTAAAAGTTGGCTTCGCGAAGCAGAAAAAGGCAATTAGTGGTTGATAATTAATGATTGCTTTCAGCGTGTGAACAAAAGTGTAACGCTCTTCAAGAAGGAAACATTTTTTTGCCGTTTGCATTTGCCGCAATACACATGCGACATGCCGTAGTTGTCATGTTAAATACAAGTTTCAAAATAAAAATAAAACGATGAACTAACATCTTTCCTGCAAGCATACTTGGACCTTTTTTTTTTACATACATACATATGCGTATATATGTACAAATATTACATTAGCCTCACTTTTGCACTTTGCGGTTACCTTGCTTGCTACTGATGTGTTCTAATAATCGCTTGTGTAAGTGTTGAGTAATAAAACAATCGGTTCAAGCTGACACCAAAAATTTGATATTTGCTTTTTGATATGTAAAAGACGTTATATAGTATTAAAGTCGTTGAAATACCGTTTTAATAGGAGCTCAACAGAATAAAAAGTGATAAAAAAAGAACTTACAATGAATTCCAATGATATCGTATTGCATGTGGCATGTGTGGCATTGTATTAATTTAAATTAAAAATCATTAGTACAAAAGAAAAAAAATTAAAAAAAAAAAAGTAAATAACAGTTAAAAGGATAATGATGTTAACGCTTTAAGTATATGTCGTTTTATATCGATTTGTTACAATAATACATATTAACATTCAATAAAATGGAAGGCAAAAATCATATTCAAGCATGTTCATGAATACGTTATGACAATTAAAATATATATTTACATGCTGCTCGCAAACTATCTATCCACTTAACGTGTAATAGATACTCGGTCTTCTGAATATTTAATTAGTATATTACATCTAATGGTCAGATTAATCAGAGGACGCCATTAAAAATGAATTCATTATTTTTCAACTTTCATTCACTTTAGTATGATAACAAAATGCATTCTATAAACTTGCTCCACACGACCAACGTTTAGCCCCAAAATTCTATTGGAATGCAAAGATTTTCCTCATTGTGACTGCCTTCCTTAACGTTAATAAGTAAATTAGGCGTCAAAATTGCCAAATTGACATTATTCAGATCATTGTCGCAATCATGGCGAGAATTGAATTTGTACTATGACCTCTTTTTTTATTGGAAAAATAACAATACTAGGAAAATATAACACAATTTCGGGGGCGGAAGAATTTAAGCTAAAATAAATTTCGTCTATACGGCTCTTGCTTGAGAAGAAATCTAACAATAATAAGAAATTTTGATTGCCTTTCGAAGAGGCATTCGCCAAACGTTCGCATACTTAATGTACGAATGCCTCGAATGGCTCTTAGATTATGTGTGTGATAGTCGTTTGCTTTTAAGCCGGTATATAGACAAGCATCAGGCAGGTATACTATTGCTAGATATCTTGATTCGTCGAAATTTTATGTTAACGGCTTTTGTTAGATAGCAAAACATTTTATTCATCTTAAATGCTCACTTAAGGGAAAACTACTGTAAATTTTTCAGCAAAAAAAAAATTTGTTTTTTTTGGCTTAATGGGTACTTTGAACGCTTCAGAATATGCAAAAAAATATATAAAATAAAACCATATTTTGTTGTATATGCATAAATATGTGTAGGCATATGTGCATATCAGGATGTTGAATAAGTTCTGTTCTGTTTTTTTCGTAAAATTTATTGTCATATATGGAAAAATTAGCAAAAAGGAATACCGAAGTGAAGATAATCCACCAAGATGGCCCATGTTTTTGGTGGGTTGTGTCTTTGCTAAAAAGGTCTGTGCTAAGCTGCTATTTGTCGCAAAGCAAACGGAACGATAAATATAAAAAGTATGAAAACTAAAAAAAAAATATTAAAAAGCATACACACACACACAAAACAAAGCACTAGACTTTTTTAATTACGATCACAAAACCCAAAAATCGAAATTATTGATAAATATTAACAATACATTTTTTTTTTGTAATATTTTATAACATCAAGAACGATGTCTTTTTTTATATTTGTTGGTATTTTCTTCTTATTTTTTTTTCTTTTGATTTTTCTCCTCATTTTCTTATTCTTCCAATATCAATCAATTAGCAATTGCATTAGCGGCGACGTGAACCGAATGTGAAGATATTCGGCCGTTAAGCAAAGACAAAAAATTAGACTACATACAGTGAGCAATCTTCACGTCAGTAAAAAATCACGCTCTCACGCTTTCGAATTCCACGCCAGAAAAACAATACGTCTTTTCAGACAATGCAAGATTCGACCCGTTTTTTGACGTCTTCATAAGATTGAAAGTGTTGCTCTGTTAAGTCTTAGGACGTCAATCAAAACAAGTGGCAATCAGTGGCAATCGCAATATCCGATGAATACAGGAGATACGGTGGCACCTTGTCGAGCTGAAAATTTACGATATCATAATTTTTGCGGTTTTTTTTTTGGCAAGAAATTTGACATGTATTTAAGACTACAAAACAGAAAGCTGTTTACGCTTCAACGAAATGACATGCACCGAATCTTAAGTTTACTTATTATAGTACATGCCCATAGATGCGTCAACATTTTTAATTACAGGCAAGCACGTACTGCTAACGCCATCCATTTGAAAAATGAGAAAAACTTATTCAATGTCCTAATATGTATATATATTATGTTGGGGAAAAAGAAATCCATTATTTTTATATGAACTTCAGGACTTTATTTAAAATGCTTCGGATTGTCCGATTTGGGTCAAATATGCACCGTTTTGTTGTATGATTTGTTGCCATTTTAAAGGTAGCTTCAAAATGCCTCTGTCATAGAAGTCCTGGTCTCTATTTGCAAAAAACTCTAGTAGTCGATTTTCACAATCCTCCCTAGATTCCAATTTTTTATCATTAAAGAAATTTTGCAATGCAAGAAAAAGATGATAATCGCTTGGTGCCAAGTCCGGACTGTATGGCGGATGCATTAAAACTTCCCAACCAAGCTCCCGAAGTTTCTGGCGAGTCACTGTAGATGTGTATGGCCTAGCGTTGTCCTGGTGGAACACGACACCTCTTCTGTTGGCCAATTCTGGCCGTTTCTGGTCAATCGCTATCTTCAAACGGTCCAGTTGTTGACAGTAGCGATCAGAATTTAGCGTTTGGCCATATGGAAGCAACTCATAATAAATAATCCCCTTCCAGTCCCACCAAATGCATAGCAAAACCTTCCTGGCCGTTTGAGGTGCTTCACCGCTCTTTGACCACGATCGTTTTCGCACAGGGTTATCGTATGTGACCCATTTCTCATCTCCAGTCACCATCCGTTTAAGAAATGGGTCTATCTCATTCCGTTTGGCCAAGGCTTCATTTTTTTCTGTTAAAAGGTGTGGCACCCAAACATCGAGCTTCTTTTTGAATCCAGATTTGTGTAAATGGTTTAAAACTGTTTTATGGTCGATTTTTAGCTCCTGGGCGTTCTTACGACTGCTAACATGCCGGTCAACTTCGATCATTTCTCCGATTTTTTCGACATTTTCGACGACCGACCTACCTACCGGCGAGGTGCATCTTTAACATCAAAAATTCCTGAACGAAATCTACGAAACCAAAATTGCACATAATTGGCTGTTACAGTATCGGAACCATAAACACCATTCACAATTTTAGCCGCCTGGCTTGCATTTTCGCCTTTGTCAAAGAAAAACTGTAAAATGTACCGAATTTTCTCTTTGTTCACTTCCATTTTTAACACGCTGTAACTCACAACTGAATGCACCAAACAAAAAATAACAAAAGAATTTTTTTTACTACGAAATGTCACCTTTCCAACGAGCATAAATCTGAAATTGTGTGATCGATACTTTACGAGAAATCTATCAGTGCAGCACATCTACCGAAAAAATAATGGATTTCTTTTTCCCCAAACTAATATATACTTTAATTATAATGTAAACATTTCTCCACACCTTCTCCGCGCTTCTTCATATCGTTAAATTTGTAGTTAACATTTGTCACTTGACCATTAGTAATGCTGTAATGTTGATACCCTATTATACGCTTTATTCTCTAATTAATCATTTGATTTTGATCGATTGCTTTGTAATTTGACATTAAATCAACAATGCGAATTGTTTTTGTTTTGTCCTCTTACACTTCAACCAGAACGATAGACAATGATAGCCCTAAACATGAACTGCTGCTAGATGGTAATCACATAAAGAGAAATGCAAAAAAATTAATTAATTCAAAAACAAAGGAAAGTTTCAAATTCATTTTTAAAGCATAATTAATGGGGTACTTTTATAAAAAAGTAAGAAGAAGAGAACGAACCACATATTCTAAAATATGAAACGAGTTTAGCAGCTTCATTATGATTTTTACAATAGGTAGAGCAATTTAATTTATTACCGAAGGGAAGATGGCCCACATTTTGCAAAAGTTATGTCTTTGCTAAAAATGTCCTTGCTAAGTTACGGCTTATGGCGGATTAAAAGAAGAGCAAGAAAGAATAAGTATTAATATAAAACAATATCAAGAAGCAAGCACACATAACGTAAACTAAGTCTTTAATTACGATCACAGCACCAGAAAGCCAAGTTATTGCCGCTAGCTCCCATACACAGTTACAGTGCAAACACCGAAAGAATGCAAGATGCAATCGAGTTATTTGATGAATTTTGACCGACTCTACGTAACACTAGATTTTAGATATGTCTTGAAATATACTGAAACGTAGCAGAAAAACTTCATTTCATTACTATTTGCAGTCCCTATCACCGCCCAAATTGTTCCACTTATACCCTCTCCTGACACTGAGTTAATTATAAAAACTTGGAACGAATTCACGGTTCACTCATCAAACACTTTGTACATTCATCATTCGATTCGCTTATTCATTATACAATTCGTTCCTTCATCAGACAATTTTTTCAAATTTTTTATAATTAATTTAGTCTTTTATGTATATGGGAAGATCGATTTTCGCAGTGACAAAGTCTAGACATAGTAATAAAATTAGGTTTTAGGTTTAGGTTTAGGTTTATGTATCAAAAAGCTGCACATGAACGAATTCGTTGACATTTTTTATAACACACTTTGTATATTGCAATCTTCGCCAATTTCATACATTCACTGTATGGTGAATAGACATAATTGATTTTTTTTTTAATTTTTCATAATACAATTTCTTCTTTTATTTATGTTTCTTGATATTTGCAATTTTTGTTTAGCTTTTCTCATCATTTTATTATTCTTTATGATATCGTTCAGCCATCAATTACCTTAGCAGAGGCGCGAGCCAAGTGTCAAGATAGCAAAGACAAAAATATGGAATACGAGCAATGGGCTAACTTCACGCGAGATGAGCGGATAAGTAACAATTTAATGCAAATATTACTCATACTACCGAACCCTTGAACAGATTTAATAGAATATACTCTATGCACCATGACATGACAGAAAAATCATAAGTCACAAAGCATTTACTCAGTTATGGTTTGAACAGTTAACGTTAGCGTTTTATCGAAAATTGTCAAAAAGTCAAAGAAAATATAACGAGAACACGTGATGTGTTTCTCTATTGACTTGTGACCGGTCAGAACGTGAGTATACGCCCCTTAGTAACTTAATGCCATAGATTATCACCGCATTATCGCTGCAGGCTGCTTTCCATTTGACTGATTAGCTGAAACAGAATGAAAACATTTATTATAATAAAGTAAGAAGGTGTAGCGTCGGGCTGCTCATTATAAAAAGACATATAGAGAAAATCTCAAATTAAAGTTATCTAAGACCGCTGACGAAAGCATCACAAACGCAATTACACAAAGCAAAGGAAACTGGCCTGTTAGGAAACGAAAAAGAATACAAAAAAAAAGAATGAGAAAAAAAAATGGGCGAAATGGAATTTGTAAAGTTCTCATCTCAGGCGTGACAAAACATGACTAATCTGACGCACTTACGACAACACATAAAGACGTGAAGTGGTTTTTTGTATAAAATGAAACTTATGTTTAAAACGCACACGCACACAAGCACTTATATCTTTTGCACAATACATTTGCCGTTAAAGCGATGTAAAATAAGAAAAAGCAGAAGAAAAAGAAGACGAAGAAGAAAGAAAGAAAGAAAAATTGAATGGAAAAGAAAATTTTCTTCTCGTAGTATCAAAAAAAAAAAAAAAAAAATACGTATGGCAGAGGTTAACTAAGATTCAAGTCGAATTTTTTAATATACTTCTAGCTCACATAAAGAATTTCACCGAAAATGTCCATAAGTGTGTATGTATGTATGCGACAGTTATGATAAATAGCGGGTAGCTTAATATCCCTTTGCTACTAACCGCTTTCACCGTACAATCTATGCAATTTTAACCATAAGGTAAACAAAAATTTTTCATTCTCCCTCCTCCTGCTCCACCCCCCATCAACCCACCACAATGTATATAAAATTCATTCTACGTCTGACGCAAAATTTTCAACTTTACATCAAGTTTACGATAGCCTTCCTTAGACATTGACCCTAACGGCCTATATATTATATTTAGCAGTCATAATTATGCGTCTGTCACACGATGTTCATAATAAAAAAATGTATATATCACAGAGAGTCTCTCTCAATTTAAAAACTCTTATGAATCCAAAAATGAGCAAATCTAGCAAACGTGTAGAAGCGTTGAACGCGATACGATTTCAATCGATCCATTGACTGTAGAGACACAGCTCCGTCAGTTGTGTATATAATTATTGTGTATATAAACTTTGATTTTTTCATTTTATACCTTTCATCACACTGTCCTGCCCGTTCAAACTCATTCGCAAGCTTAAAATAACACTCCGGCCACTGTTGTACTGTTGTATCACAATGTGAAGGCAATCAACGCAGTGCAAAATAGATTTTGGTCGCAAATGCAATAACGAAATGAGTACGCCATCTATTTGCTGGCATAAAACTATTTTACATCGATTGCGAAGGAAATGCTACAAGAAAATGCCAAGCAATTCAAGGAGAAAAGCGCTTATGTTACACATTTTTTTTTTTTTCCCTTTTTTAATTTTATTTTCTTGTAAGAAAGGAGTTGTTTAAAAGATTTATGCTTTCTCTCAATCTATTTTATTTTTCTCCACCATTCATGCAATTGTTGACTGGATTTTTCGTTACATTTACGTTACATTGTTGAAAAATACTAATTTGCTCTCATATTCTGACGCATTAATAACATGTCCTTAGCAAACGAATGAATTTATAAAAATGTAACATTAAAATAAATCCGTTGCGTGAAAATTTCATTTTGTGTTTAAATTATGAAACGAAATTCATTTTTCCCATTTTTAATTTTTGCTTTTTGATTTCTCTTCATCTTTGTTAAATTTGCGCCCTACAAGGCGAAGAAAATTCTTACTCGAGATATCCTAATGCATGTTAATATCGTAAGTGATTGTTTCCTCTTTTGTTTTTCCTTTTCTTTTTTTTTACTCCCTATCTTTCCAAATATGTTCTCGAAGTTCAATAACAAACTACTGCTCAAACTGCTCGCTTGAGTTCGGTTAATGCATAACGTATTACTAAAAGAAAGCCGAAATCGACTTTCGAAGAACTAATAAATAATGGGTTTGCTTTTCTTAGTTATTAGCTTATGAAATACTTATCAGGACGATATAAAAATATGTTTTGAAAATGATGGCGAGCGAAAACCTAACATCCTAACAATGAGAAAAAATTTATGCAATATTTATTTATGGATTTTGTTTGTGTTGGTAATTGCTTTATTAAATGGAATTTTATTAAAAATACAATGATCGTGAGATGAACCAAGTAAGTAAGTACTGTGCGTGCGTACATATTTGACTAATTAATGCGTTAAACTTCGTTTGCATTTTATTCAACTGCATTAAGTGTTAAGTTATAATATTCCCTTTGAACTATTGAAACAATGATGGCTGAATATGAAAGCGTATGGAGGATAAGTTCCCAAAAAGAGTTATGTATTCTATAAATTCAAACGGGGCGATAATCGCTAGTCTTCATATTTCGCTATATATTCGTATATTGTCGTAAATATAGCTATAAATTTGTTATAGATAATATCTGGATTTTATTTAAAAGTAAGTAAGAAATTCATACTCAGCTGGGATCGAATCTCGAATACCCGCCGCCATTAAAATCTTTGACGTTCCATACTTTCATTTATTGTCATAAGAAAGTGAATGGGATAAAATTTACCTTTCACCTTTTACTTCACTCAAAGATATTGTTAAAAAAAATGGGATGTGCCCATGTCGTGACGTCCACTATAATTAAGTTAGAATTAACACACTTACCTTATCGCCTTCTCCCCACTCACCTATTTTATTTTATTTGATACCAACAAGAGCGATATTTTTAACAAAAAAAATTAGTCCACTTGTGCGTTATGTCCACCATATTTATTTTAAAGTTAACGCAATTTTTAAGGCACGTAAGATGTCTTCGCTTAAGGAATTTGCGTAATATCTTTAAGCATTCTGTCATGTTTACCTTATGGGTTGTGTAATCATAAAACCCCGAAAAGTTGAAAATAAGGAAAGTTTAATCAATTGCGTGGGCATGACCGAATTTTTTTCCATTTTTGCATATAAATAGCAAAGTAGTTTTTGCGTAAAGTAAATGCGGAAAATTTCAGCCTTCTATCTATTTCATGTTCCTATTGCTTAGTGAACAATAATAGATTTCGTGACAGTTCATTATGCCATATATTTTATATAGGCTGAAACAAATGCCACGAAATGGGTGGAAGTAGTAAGCAAATCAGTAGGCAAAGCATAGTGGGAAAGAGAGTATATAATGGATGGAGAGAGGGCGACTGGGAATAAAGTGAACAAAAAAAATATAGAATTTTTGTGGAATATTGTGCTACCATTGCTTTCTTAATCTGCACATCTGTTTATTGTATTTTGTAAACACAGAAGAACTGGAATATCTAAACTCAATAAATGAAAGAAACGAGACAAAGGATAAAAGTAAATATATCTTTAAAAAAAAACTCGGCCATCAAAAACAAAGGAAACAAAAAAGTAAAACAAACTAAAACCGCGGATTTTTCTCCTTGTTAAATTCGAATCGTAAATTTTCACACATCCTTGATAATAATGAAATAATCTATTCTTGGGCCGAAAGACGACATTGTTCGAAATTTCGTCAAAATATATCAAAAATTGCGGCCTGTAGGTTGAACGCACGAAAACAGAATGATAAGACGGACAAACGGATGGACAAGCTTAAATCAATTCAGATAATGATACTGTATCGATTAACATATCCCCAAGTCCTTCTCAAGCGTTCTTCTCGAATCTAAGTCAAGTCCTTTTCCATGTTGTGTGGTTTCCGCACATACTTGGCACACTCTTGCACCGCACGTAGTCTAAAGTATAAAGTGAACACATGTTGCCGCGACACACAATCGGCTTAGCTGCGACCTGTTCAGTATACCCTTTTGTGATGGATGTAAGAAAACTTGTATCAACTTCAATTCCTATCTCAATTGTTGTAACTGTATTAAGAGTAGAATTGTGAATGCAATCTTTATCTGAACTTACTTTTTTAGCTTATTCCCTTTAACGGGTTTATAAAATTGTCTTTTATGAAAAAAAAAAAATTTTTTTAAAAAACTATGGTATGAGAGTTAGCTAATTAGGAAAACGTTTACCCTTTTTAATTATTAGTAGCACTATTGTCTTAAGCAAAATAAAAGAATATGCCGCAAGTAAATCAAGTATTTATTTTGCAAGAACTTGAAAAATTAACGAAAAAAAGAAGAAAAAAAAAAAATATATATATATATATATATATATATATATATATATTTGCTAATGAACTCAGTTACAAAAATTATGGAACATCAGGCAGCGTTTGCTAAAAGAGAATTCCATTTATTTTTTGCTCAAATAACTTATGCACATTTTTTTGAAGAGACGAAATGTTATGAGTCATAAATCGCAAATTTAATTTTCATTCTGCTTTGTTTGTGTATTTAAATTGTTGTATGCAAATCTTATTTGCTGAGACCAACGAAGTACTTAATGCTTTGTCTTTATACGACTAGATATATAAGCCTTTGATGCAGAGATGGTTTCATCCGGTATACTACGATTCAAATGTTAATCATTTTATTCATTAAATAGTGCAAGTTGTTAAACATGTTTTATAATTGATTAGTTCCCTAGGTTACTTCGTAATCCGCTTTCATCACTTCCACCTATACGTATATATAGATATTATAATTTCCACAAATAAAACCCTAAATAAAAGATATGTACACTTAGTCGTCGTCAAATGCTAAGCCGAGCTAATCAGAACAATTTATTACTCGTCGTGTTTGCTAGTGCTTGGCACAATGTTATAAATATACAAATGAAAAATGGAAGTGCATGCATTGCGTTAAACCTGAAGCTGAGACATGTTCTCACAAGAAACAATCCCAAGGAGATCTAAAAGAAACACAGAAATTGAAGTGTTTGAAGGCATTAAAAATATTCGAAACAATATTTTTATATCAATATGAACAAAGTAATAAAATTATATTCGGCAGTGACCGAAACTTTGGCACCCATCGCCGTTATCCATCGCATATGATCGTGACGTCCCCGCGATATTTAATTTAGAATTAATACACTGTGCTAGTCACATTCTAATCTTTAAGTTCTTTTTATTTGATATCCAAACGATTATATTAAGATGCTAAGAGCACATCCGCATCCTCCACATTCTGTGGTCCACCATATTAATATAGTATAACTTCATGTGAGGAATGCACCGGATAATTTTCAACATTCTGGCTCGGGTACGTTATGAGTAATAAGCAGAACACATCAAGAAAGTGAAAAAATTAAAAATTTTATCATTTACAACTTTGTGCTGGCGAGGTCGATTTTTCCCATTTTTGTACAGATTTTGCAGGACGGAACAATTCATAGGATTTAACTGCAAATTTTAACATTGTATCTGTTGTGGTTTATAAGTGCGGAGCAAGAAACCAAACTGCCTTCAATTTTGAAAACTGTTGTTATGTTGCATTGTGGTCATGTTCGTTGCCCGATTTGGCGCAATTTCAACACCAACCGGCAGGCAGGTGCTTCCAAGCCTTCTGGCAAATTTGTAGCCGATGGTTGCATTTTGGCGGCCAAAAGAATGTTTATCGCAAACGTTACATAGACAGACAGATGGACGGACAGACGGACAACCGGACATATGAAAATGTTTAATTCGTTTTAAAATTTGATGTCAATCAAGAATACATATGTCTATTATATATAGGGGCCCTGTGAGTGTTAACGTAGAAAAAGAAGAAGACATATCAAAGAACTAAACATTAAAATAAAAGATTCAATTGTAACGAAGAAGCAGTAAAGGCAAAGATTGGATGAAATATATGAAGGTCGATATGAAGTAATAGCGAAAACAGAAGAATCTAATTGTATGGAGGCTTTGTACGCTTTGTGTAGATGCAAAACGTCCACGCAAAACGTATTTTGTACTTTTTGTACTGTCTGTACATTTCGTATAAATGTTTCGTACGCTTTTTACCCATGTTTTGTATGCACATTTTGTACGCTTTGTATGTACTTTTTGTACGCTTTATATGGTGGTTTTTTACATTCTCTACGTCTTGTTATGCTGTAAAAGATTGAAGAAAAGAAAATATATGAATATGCATACTCACGCATAATTGTAATGCGTGGGCGTGCCTGTTTTTTGATATTCTAAGAGAATAATTTTGAGGAAATTTGTATCGTGTGTCTATTGAAGTACATGCGCAACCGGCAAAAGACACGGAAAGTAAAGATGTTCACGGTTTGCAGGCATGTCCTTTGACGTAGGACATAGGATATACGTTAAAAATTGTTGTACATGTATCTGCTGAGATTTATGAGCAATGAGCTAATGATGGCTTCTTTTGTGCGGCCAGAAAAATGTTTTAAACAGACATTACACAGACGGACAGACGGACAGACGAACAATTGGAGAGACGAAGATGCTTAAACTAATTCAGAATTTAACGCTGATCAAGAATATATACACTTTGTGGTGTTTTTGAAGCTTCCGTCTGAGCGTTGCAAACGTTTTGAAAAAACCTCATCTTTCGGTGAGGGGCATAAAAATATTGATATAAAATCTCTTAAACTCATATGAAAACTCTAAAGAAAGAGAAGAGAAGAGAAGAGAAGAGAGATAGGCTTCGTTCTGCGAGATGATTTTTATATTCATTTGAATGGTCGTAAATATCAAAGATTTGTCACATTCTTTGGAAAACATCAAAATGTTGACTTTTTGTATGAAGTAAGTGCAATGCACATTCAACTTCGGTTCACTTCGGTCCATACAATGATCAATATAATATTAATATTTATGGTGAGAAGGTTTTTCGTAAACGACACACAGAACTATATATGTCAAGACAGAGGGATTAAAAAAATCGGCATTCATCTCTGCCTCGGTCTGTTTCACTCACGCGCGCCTGGTTTAATCGTCTTTAGGTTCGTCGTCTTCTTCTTCTTCTTTGCTTTATTCCTCCCTTAACAGGAAAGCTATTCTACCTGTTGCTATCTACCTATTATATATAATGGATATAATAAATTCCAAATTATAAAAGCGCTTTAATGGAAATTTTACGAATGAATTGATCGCAATGCCCAATAAGTAAGCCGCTTAAGCTAGCATTTATATAGGCGAATGTATTCAATGTATTTCTATCTAAAAATATGTATATCGTTTTACATATAATTTAATCAAAATGAAATGTTGAAAATATTCATTTAATTTCCTGTCGAATAATGAAGATTGATTGCAGACATGAACGTTTATCTTCCAGCTATAAACGCTTTGATGATTAAACCCCATTATATAAAAGTATATCGTTTACACACACACACAAATTCTTAATATGAAGTTTGATGCAAAGGTGTAAAAACCGTTTATCTATATAATATTAGCAGAAAAAAAAATCATCATCATCATCATCATCATCATCTGTTACGAGTCTATTAAGTTATTTTAAGACTTAAACCTATGAAGATTAGAGTAATTAGACCAGTTTTCTATATTTAAACAGGATCGATAATCTTAGTTGCCAGTAACCTTATCTTACTTTAATCCAAGAGTTTATTTATTTATGATAAATTCATTGTAAGAATAAGAAATGCAATAATAATCAAGTTTATCATAAATATTATGGAACATAAAGACATGCACGTCGCACATCGGAAACCTTCAACCGAGCAGACTGACAACGGGATGCAAAACTCAAGGAATTGTAATCCTAATGAGTAATTATTATTACTTAATATGCTTGATAAAAAATTATATATTTATATAGAGTAAAATAATGCCTCGTGTGTGTGTGTGTGTGTGTGTTTGTATATTTAGAAGAAAATGATAGCTCTTGCCTGAACTCTGACGAAACAAAAGCTCACTCCTCTCCTTTAAGAATCATTCCTTTTCCTCGAAGGATGAGGGGTGTATTTGTTTTATCAAAACGTTTGCAACGCCCAGAAAGAAGATTCAAAGGCTTCGCAAAGTCTATGTATTCCTGAACAGCATCAAATTCTGTCCGCCTGTCCGTCAGGGTATTGTATTTTTTAACGCAAATTCTTGTACGCGAGTAACTATTGAAAATGGGGCAAATCAATCGAAGGACACGCCCATAGCATCACGTAAACTGGGAACACCTCTGTCTTTGGTTTTTTCCCCAATACCCAATAAACTGTAGCAGATAGATCGTACAAAAATTTGAATGCATATTCTATGGGCGATGCTGTAGTGCCTGTATAAAAATGGCAAAATGTGACCACGCCTACTCAATGTCATAGTGTGACAAAATTTAATTATTTTCCCAACAAATTTATAACGTGCAGCCTGGAGCGTATAAATTCTTGGCCAGTCTTAAATTCGAAATGCACCTAAGCATGTCCGTCTGTTTGTCCGTCTATCTGTTCGTCTGCCCAACTGTATAACATACTCCCGTTGGCGAAAATCAAGATAACCCCGACAAGCTTTCAAACGAATCAGAAAATTACCTAAACTTTTCAAAGGAAACGCCTTCAATTCCCGTATACCTATGCGTTAAAAACTTGTATTTTGAAAATGGAAAAAATCCTTGTCGGTAACCATCTACGTCTTACGTGTGTAATATGATAAATTCCATACATAAGAAAACATCGACCAAGTAGAATTTAATCAAAGCTACTATAATTTTTGTATCGAACAATGGTGTACTAATAATACCATCACTTTACATTTTTTTTTTCGTACATTTCCAAGTCTGCTTACCCATCCGCAATATGCTTAAGTAAATTCAAAAGAGAAGCTAATAAGCTGAGGATATGCATCCGCAAATACGCTAACCATAGCCATAAATTTATTGATTCTATATATATTTGGAAGTCTCAGGAATTGATTCGAACTTGATTCGAATATTTATTATTATGGGAAAAATTGAAAATATTATAATTGCGACCTAGCTATAGAAAAGCATAAGTTGTGTCCATGTAATAGCTTCACTTCAGACCGATTCCATTCACGATTTGATTTCTAATGATTTAGACGTCCTTTACAAATATTTTTACTTATGAATGAAAATAGCAATCGGCAAATGGTAATCAGTTGGTAGGCGTTTCACTTATCTGCACTCACTCTGTTTCATATCTTCGTTAAAGCGATTTACAATATTATATTCAACACATACATAAAACATAGAATAACATTGCATATCTCCGAAACGTACAATTACGTTTTCTATTATACGCTTTTTATCCTTATCAAAATGTATTATGCATTGTAGCAGCGCAGGATTATAATGAAACAATTGCAGAATATTTTCTTCCTTTTTGTGTAAACAATGCAAACATATTTTCTCTTGTCACCAGCTTAACTTACACACACAAAACACATTTTAATATAAAACACAATAGAGTTGGCGAAGCACTTTCTCAATGGTATTCCATATTCCTGTATTCCGTTTCGCTGAGGTGGAAAAATACAAAATTAATTTTATTGTGTGTTTAAGAGATTTATCTCCCCCTCCCCTCGCTTTTTTCTTCCTTATTATCTGCTTTAAAGGATTTCTTTTGTTGCTCTACTTGACTGTTGCAGATAATTAAATTTAAAAAAAAAACACAAAACTATTATTATTATGTAATATCTACATATATATGTACATACAATACTGCAAAGATCAAAAAAGAAAGTGAACTCCGCGCGTAGTATAGAACTATGAGATTATTTTTCGTGTGAACTTTTGCCAGCGCTCTTTGTCTTTGGCATCTATATAAAGCTTCATGCCGATCCGTTCAATTGCTGCGGAGTTACAAGTGCTTTTGTAAAAGTACAAATGTCAATTTTTCGATTTTCGCTCAGTGTTGCTTGCGGAATAAACATTCAATCACGGCCCTTTTCAATATATTGCCGAAGACCTTCAGCGATGACGCTATCTTATCGTAGATGTAGAAAGTCGGTACAAAAACTTCAAGGAAAGTCTAGAATTCAATTCAAGGCGAACCGCACCCAGACTTCCATTCACATTTACCGACGAAAGCCACGTCAGTTAAAGCAAAGGTTTGGTGCTCGAAAATCATTGATTAATAATAAGAAATCTTGACAATGCTGTAGGCGTGTCGTTCGAACCATTTTGAAAGACGTTTGTTGCCTCAAGCCCTCAACATTGGTACTTCGAGAACATTCCGGCAAAAGCTCGTTGTATATCGTTGCTCCATACTCTCCTGCTTTATCGCTGTGCGACTTCTGGCTTCCAGAACAAAATCAAGAAACCGCTCCAGCAACACCGTTTTGACTTGACTGAAAAACGTTTCGGTAGCTGTTCCGAGAAAATGTTGCCATAAGTGCATTTTGTCCTACGGTGAATACCTTCAAGTCGATAACCTTGAGCCTGTGAGAGCAAATAACATTTCATTTCATCATTTTCATTTATTTATCTATGGAAAAATTTAAAACAAAAATGTTGTAATATTTTATTGAAAAGTATCAGTAAAATCAAATTCAATAAAATGAAAGTCAGGGTCTACTCATTGTTCACAATCAGCAGCATTTCGTTAATGAACTAGCAGCCATGTCTGCAGTGTGTTGCGTTGTTATTGTCATCTATTCTTTTATTATTCGTGGTGTGTCAGGGGTAAGCGTCCTGGACTGATTAGTAAATGGCTTAAGAATTTTTAACTTTATAATATACATTACACGCACATGGCGAGAATATTTTGTGTTTAAGCTAAGGAAGGAATATTATGCAAAGTCAAGAATTTTATCACTCGTTACTGACTCACGATGAAACATATAACGATCGTTTTAAAGCATAAACTTGCTCGGGATAAATTCTAAAAGGCCAAAGCTATTCGGTTTAGGACTCTTCTCCTGCTATTTTTTTGAGTTAAAAAACAAAAAAGAAGAAGAAGAAGAAACATATCTGTCATTATTTATTCACTTTGAAGTTAATATAATATTGATGTCAGCTTAATTATAAAGCGTCGTGTGAATCGTTATTAACCGCAAGTCATATACGGCAAGTGACACAAGTAAATAAAATCAACAAATCCTTTTTTGTGCCGCATCAAACGTCAGCAGACTTTTCATATTCAACTGTTGGAATTATCAACAAATAACTGATAAAACCTTAAAACCGTTTATAATGCAAATTGCTTTTAAATAAACTCCTCTCAACCGAGATACGAACGTTTGAATAAAAACAGAACAGAACAGGAAAAGCGAAAAAAGTTACATTTTTCAACTATAAACTAAATATTTATACTTGATAATAAAATAAAATTAATTAAATGCAATTGTGAAATGAAAATACAAGAAAAACATATATATAAATAAAAATAAATCTAGTGAAACTGTTATGATGGTCCACGGCCTACCATTAAATAACCTACATTCCTTCGCTTAATATAGTTATTTACATAAAATTTTTTCGAAAACAAGTTTTTATATGAAAAGTGGTCGTCCGATTGGAACCGATTGGAAGAATGGAGTTCGTCCCCGAGCGAAAATACGTCGATGTACCAAATTTCATCAAAACATTTCAAAAATTGCATCCTGTAGACTAAACACACAAAAATATATAGAGATGGACAGATACACTGAGGGACAAATAAGGTCAGTTCGATGCAGAGAATGCTTCTGAATTGATCGGCATAATAGATGGTGGTGGGCCCAATTAAAAGATACTTTTGACTCTGAACCGCTAATACCCTAACTATCTACAGTTAGCATTTTCTATCAACTTAAACTCGTAAGATAATCGGAACGATTCGTGTTTGTACAATGCTGGGAAAAGCAAGAACAAGCTATGACAATACATACGTTTTGTGGGGAACCAAAGTCGTCCTCCGTTTTAGCCTCATAGCTTCTTCGTCTCTGATGGGAGGATGCTAGAATAAGTTAGACTAAGAGTAAGTTAGGATTAAGCCAAGAGAAACTAAAAGAAAGAAGAAGAATAGTTAGTTACGAAGAATGAGTTTTAAGCCGAGGTTTTAGTTAAGTTAGGTTGGTAACTTAGAAGGAAATGGATCGCGGGATGCGTTAACGAGTGGACGTCCCGGTTCGGTTGGTGCGGTTAAAACGATGGTAGTGCTAAGTCTTAAATTTAGAAAATGAATTGATGTTTGAAAAATTAGAACAAAGAGAACTCATCGGGAGAAATAAATTATAAGGAATAAAGAAAATCCTAAAACAATACTTTGAATAAATTTCTTGTGAAAATCTGGAGCCGCTGAGCTGTCCCAGCAACAGATTACGACCAAATTTTAGCCCTCACGATAGTTTTGTGCCACCAACAAAAAATAACCACACAGCTAGTACGAAAGGCTTAGTCCAGATTACTCCTTTGTTGTATACACATACAACGTTACAGTCAGCTATGGTCGATAACGAAATTGCGCTATTCAAGTTTACTTTCCATTGCAGTAACTCTTTTATAGCGAGGTATGCGAAAAATAAATTTACGTAGCTAAAATCTACGATTTTATATATCAATATATATCATATCGCCACCGTACCGCATAAAGGTCTTCTTTTTTTTTTTGTTTTCAAGCATTAACATTTATACGAAAATGGACTCAAAAAAATAGTCTCATTCCGGGCGAATTTTGCACATTCCCTTAGTATTTAGTACCCAATGATTGTTTTTCGTCGATTTTTCTTAAGAAATTTTAGAAAAAATCGCATTCATCTTCACGTATAGATCCTTTTCGGGATAGAGCCTTTTTAATGGGGTTTGTCCGCTGGCCGGGGATCATTTCATAAAAATATCGAGAAAGTTGAACATAATAACAGACATAAGAAAGAATATGTCTTAATCGGTTCAAAGACTGACACTAAATTGATTTATATAATAACAATTTCACGTAGATCTATCTCAAGTCCTCCATGGTACGGTATACCCTCACTCCACTGTGACACTTAGGGCACAGCACCAATAATCATTACCTCGTTTAATACTTGAAAATATTGCGGCATTTTCCTTTATTCATTACTCATATTATTATAATATCGTGGCAATTAAAAGTGTAGTTGTGCGTTGTTTTTTCAATCGTTACGATCGACTTGCGTTTGCATTCGTAACATCCAAAAGTACGTATATGTCATAAGCATAAACACAAAAACTATAACTTATAGATGAGGTGATTGAGAATTTATTTGCAATATTATCTAGTTCAAGGTCAATATGAAAATGGCCCTGAAAAATCAATTAACTTGCGTATACTTAAAAAATATGGAAAAATGGAAAATCCTATGTAACGTACTAAGGTGAACGTGGCGTTTCAACAAACGAACTCGTGTCCCACGGTACTTTAACATCTGAAGTCCATTAATAAATAATATTTTGAATACTTTGTATATAAAATATTTCTGAATATTATATTACATAATAAAGTAACTTACTCTTATAACATGATCCTCAGATCGTGTTTATCGTGTAAACAGGAATGTTCATTTATTTATTATATATAAATCCAACGGAATACGTAAACGAATGCCTTTATTGAATCAATTTTTTATAAATAATCTCTGGGTAAACTGGTAAAAATCAATATTTATATGTTTATATGTGCGACCCAACTGTGGTAAATTTTTTTTTTTTTTTTTTTTTTTTTTTTGCTTCATTTAAAAAAACGCAAATATTTTTCACATCTCCTATCAAAGGATTATTATTTTTTAATTTTTTCATGATATATGTTACGTTAACGAAAATATCCCTCAATGAGCGGCAAATGAATTTTGCGATTAACGTTAGAAACGTGTTACTACACTACCGTTAACGGTGAGTAAACTGTCGTTAGCCTACACTTTTATATATATAAATTGGAAAAATTGCGATTCCTTAACTATCAACTATTTTCTTCACACTGCCATCTTACCCAATCACACACGAACCTTAATCGAACGAGATCAACATATCTTCGTAATGTCCCAAAGGTCAAAAATAACCTGCGCTAGTTACCTTTGTCCCATAGTTTTTTTTTTATTTATTACGTGCATATTTTTTGTGACTTTTCATCTGGAAAAAATATATATATACCCACCTAGACCTAAATAAATAAATAAATAAATAAATAAAACCAAGTAAGAAAATTACATTCAATTGTAGCCGAGTCCTTTTACGGCCACCAGCGTTATCCTAAAAAGGATTTTAAAAAAATAAGAAAAGAACTAAATTTTCATACTCTTTCAATAAAAGGTGTAATTTATATGGTACATATATAATTTGGAGATTTAAGTCTTTTAAAAGTAATTTTCGAACACCGCTATGACACTTCTAAACTCTTTCTTATAAATTTGTCGCAATAAAAGCCGATATATACCATGAACATGGCGAACACATACTCCGTCCTCATGTTTCAATTATATCACCACATTTTTTTGTATCTTATATACACTGCTTCCTTCTTAAGACATTTCTAAAGCGCATAATAATCGCCAGAATTTTTTTTTTCGAATTTTTAATTTTCTCCATAAGAAGCCATCATCGTCATCAGCTTTACATTATGAATCGATACAGGCCTAATATATTGATCATCGATTAGATGTCTGTACAGTTCTCATGTAAAATTAATATCATCAACAGTTTTCCGCAAATGTCAGAATGATGGATAAGCAAACAGTGTAACAAGTAGATTCTCTCACAGACAAAGAATGCGTGCCCTCTTTTTGCGTCTGTTCATTGGAACAATATTCGCATATTACTCATTGTACTTATGTTATGATATTTATCTCTTTTATTCATTTACTTTTTCAATTATTTTCGGAATGTTGGGGGTTGAGACCGAGAATATTGCTCACTTGGAAATGACGCAGATGCCTTGAAGCTTATACTTATAACCGATTGTGTGATTATGTGAATGTGATTATATGCTAAGTAATGCTTCCGACCTCAGTCTGTTAAATTTCGCTTCACTTGTAAAGCGGCAAAAGCTAATATATTGATTATCGAAGTAATGCATGAAAAACTCGAATTTTTCATTGTTTTTACGAATGCGATAAAGATAAGCATATTGACCAATCAAATTGATTCCTCAAAATTGATGAAAATTCATTCCCTGCCGTCGCGCCCGCCAATTGTGATGGGCTTACTTAATTCAATGCAAGAATTTAAAGCCGCAGTTCCTTTGCTTAATATAAACGTATACGGCGGATATGTGTGTGAGTATCGATCCTCGCATATCAGAAATTTGAAAAATCACTACATCGTAGCATAATCAATCACAAAACATCGCTTAGATATTTATCTACTATTTGAGGCACTTTACTTCGCCATTCCACTGATGATGCACACACACGCCTGCATGCATGCATGCACTTGATATAGTATGGTTGGTTGCTCTTGATTAATATTCAGAGGACAACAGTGGCATCTTGTGCCACATAAGTTAGGTGAACGGGAGCAGCATAGTGGTTTCATATTTCTTGTGATAATTATAAAACAAAAACCTCCTTTCTATGTACGTTCTCTTCATCTTTTCTCTTCTCTTCTCTTCTCTTCTCTTATTTTTAATTTTTTTTCTTTTTTTTTTTTCTTTTGAAACAAGAATTGTTTTGTCAGAATTATAAATACCGTATAATAAGGGGCGAAGAGTTGCACTTGCCTTCGTCTGTCACAAAATGCTAAAAATCTGCTAAACTCCCAGGCCAGATGTAATCTGTTTGCTTTTATTAAAGCTGTTTATCCAAAACTAATTTATTTTAGAAAAATGACTCAATTGTACAGAAAACTAAATTACAGAAGAATGAGTTTTTATTCTGTCTCCTATCTAATTTAAAATATATATCTCAACAATATAAATAAAAATTTATGCTTGCATTTATTAAGGTGCACGTATACGGTAAGCATGTAGTTATGTATGTATGTATGTATGTATGTATGTATGTATGTATGTCTGTCTGTCTGTCTGTTTGTATAATAAAAGACAGAAATAAAAACCAAAAAAAAATTTCTGTTTTTATATAATTCTGTGGTATCAGCAACAACTGAAACATAAGAAAGACAAACGGTAACGCACAATTTATCTTGTTTATCGTTCATTAAAATTGCAACCTAAAGCTGAAAATATAAACTAACTCTATCACACGCACATAAATATCCAAACACGGAAGCAAGCGCACCACCATCCGTACGTACGTTTCAAGAGGTTAACTGTGATTTCAAATGTTTTATTATCGTTGGTCTTGTTATCGTTGTTGTTTTCGTTGTTGCCGTCGTAACAACAAAAGATAGACGAAAAAGCAAAAACAATCAGTGAACAACAAGTGAACGTAAAGAAAAAAAAAACAAAAAAGGCAAAAAACTCTGGCAGTAAAACATTAGTAGAAAATCCACAATAAAATTTATTGTTGCTGTTGCACGACTAGAAGGCTTTGAAACAAATGGAGAGAAGAAAATTAGAAGAAAAAAAAAAAAAAAAGACCGGCAAGTGTGCAACAAAAGCAATGAAATGTGTTCAAGACCAACGAAAGGGAAAAGACACGAAACACGAATAAAAAGCAAGTGTTAGTCACAAAGGAAAAAAAAAAAAAAAGGAAAAAGAAACTAAATATGGGAAAAATTTATTGAAAGAGAGAGAGAGCGAGAGGAGTAGAGCTTCGCAGTAGTGTTTCTGACTACTAACTAACTAATAAAGAGATTTTCAAAGTAATTTAGTAAAACGTAAATCGGTTCCAGATAATTTGATTCGTTCAAAGGCTAACCCGTTTCGAACAAATCGTTGCTCTAGCTAACCGCTCCAATGTTTCAGTGGAAAGTCATGGAGGTCGTAGAAATCATTGGATTCCTTCCGTGGGTGTTACATCTCATCATGTAAACTTTGCGGTCATTGTGTTAGACTTTTAAAGTAATTCTAGATTAAGTACCATTCCAACTTAATGTACACAGGTGCCCATGCAAACACACAGGCCGGCGACTCTGTCTATGTGGGTATATTTGTGTGTGTGTGTATGTGTGTGTGTGTATTTACATGAATATTTTCGTAATGTATACGTGAAATTCAACGTGTGCCGACATGTGTGTCTTTGAGTAAGTAGTAAAACAACTAAAGTAACATGATGTTGTCACGTAGTGAAACTTTGCTACATGTTGGTTTAAAAAACAACCCATACAATAAGCCAATGCAATAAAAACAAAATGAAACGTACATAGGTACACTATCTTGCGGTCTATGGGTACCTGCCTGTAACTTGAATCTGCCCCTAAAACTTATAACACATTAGCTAACTACATATAAATGAAGTTAGTTTACCAATTTTCACTTTAAAAAAAATGGAAAGTTTTAGACCTCAGAGAAAGTAGGCGAGTTTGGAAAAAGATTATCATCATTTTTAAATCCTAACGGTTATAAACGAAACTCTTCCATTCACAATAATACGAGAATTTTGTACGTTTTACTGATAGTGATAAGTATTCGGAGCGCGTTTCCATGCGCATGCGCGACAAGGAACATAAGCCATGGGAATTGCATTGTTTTTATATTCGACATCTAAGCAATGCATTTACATTATGCAGAAGCTCCGACAACAAGAACCAGAAGCTCTATTAAGCTAATGTTACAAACAATTTCATAAAATGAATGTATCGTCCATTGAAAACGTGAAAGCAACCAACAATAAGAACAGAGTACGAAAAAAAAAAAAAAATGAAATAAAATATCAAAATATTTCAAACATCTAATCAACTAACCGTACAATCGATGTTACCAAACAATTTTCTTTACAATTACAAATACCCACATAGTTAAGGACTCGAGTGCAGAACATTGCTTTACATTTATCCTAAACGAAAACATGACAGTCTCCAGGTAACCTGTAAGAGCAGAATTAAGGAAGAAAATTATTGATAGCAATCCATATATCTATTTGCTATTAGGTCTGCGTATATTTCTTTATTGAAATTAGTTTTAATCCTTTTTCCGTATGTTTGCTCATATTAAACATCAATCGTATGAATTATCATACATTAAGGGATAAGGCGACCGTAAATTTTTAAATAACGCAATTTATTTTTTATTAACTTAAGGAGATCGCTTAAATAGTTAAGAATGGTATAGAAGGGCAATTGTAAGCGTGGATAAATTTTGAATCGTCAAAAACCTTTTTGGTCTTGTGATCGTAATTAAAGGCTTAGGTTGTTTTATATGTGCTTGCTTCTCAATATTTTTTCATATCAATACTTATTTTATTTGTGGGGAGTGGGATGTTGTCGATGAGCTCTATGAAGCCAAATGCCGGCAAATATCATTTGTAGCCTCTTAGATGTGCCAATTTTAGCATGATGCGGTCTAGCTTACAGCGAGTGCTTGTGCCCTCTTGCTGTTTACACCATGCGTCGGGGGGCTTAATCGTGAGAACCCAGTTGACGGAATCCCGGACCAGAAAGTGGAATATGTTTTGGAGGACAAAGACCCCGCAATCATGTAGCTTTTGCTGTTGGCGAACTGACACTACTATCGATGGCATTATCTGGTATAATGCAGCTCGAGCCCGCAACAATGCTTATGTCGCGGCCTCTAAATATCGTCGTAGCCTATCGGCCATTTCTTTTATACACTGATTCTTCGTCAAATCGATTATTAGCAGACGCAAAATTCTCTGGTGCATTGGGTAATTGATGGGTTTTTTGAGGATTTCTTGTCTTATTTTTGGAATTTTCAAGTTGTAATGTTCAGCTTGTTCTTGCCTTGGCTCACTTATAAGGATTCGTCAACCATTTTCATGCTGATAACTATTCGGCTAATCGATTAGGCAGCTCCTAAGGGTACTCTTTGTTGCTCCTGTACCTACCGCACCCTGAAAACCTCCAACATTGACTGTAGCTTTTATGCCGTTACCCTTTTTGCGTAAAGCTGGCGATGAAAGTTGTTGAAACGTTCTGCCGTCTTCCAGCGATTCCGATGATTCTAATTCGTCGTTGATACTTATTTCCCGGGCTTTGGCAAGCAGAATTTCCTCGGTTCAGCGATTCAGGCGTCCACAATCCCAGCAGAATAGATTTTGTGGATTGGAACACACTTTGGCGAAATGGCCATCTTGATCGCAACCATGATACGGGCGCTCTATGCCGAGAATGTTGCATAGTATTTCCTTGATATGTATTCATTCCTGGTTGTTCCGGACTCGGCCGCCGATATTATCTTCTGCAGGTCGATTAAAGTATTATGCCCAAAAAACAATTGAAACTCTTGTCTGCTATTTTGATTGATTCGATCTGTTTTCTTGCGTCCGGAGTATTCAGTGTGTCGCAGAGAGTGTTGCATGCGCAGAGCGTACGTTTTGAACGATTCTTGTGGATGTTGGAAGGTTTGACGAATTTCATCGTCCTAACGTTCATAATAGCGTGAATGTGGAAAGATTTTCAGGATATCTTGTCCAAATTCGCCTCGATCGTTCCAAGCTCGGCAATTGTTGCGGAACCACATTTGGACTTGTCCTGCAGGCAATTCTCCCATTATTCTTGGCATAACCGCTAGTAGTAATTCGTGCATTTCGCACAGGCCCTCAATTCTCTCCATAAATTCTAGAACACCCGATTTGTTTGACAGATACGAAATTTTGCGATTTTACTAGGTTTACTGACACTGGAAAACAACGTTGTGCTTCAACAGTGGTAATGGCAATTCCCTAAATTAAAGGAGTCCGCCTCATCTACTCTAGTCTATTTGACAAAGAAGCTACCCTGAATTCTCGCTTAAAAGTAGACTCGATGCTGGTCTAGCAGTGTTTGGGCATACAGAATTTTCTTTTAGATAGGATTCAGTCATGAACTGATTGGCTATTAACGAAGTTCTACTCTATTCTAAAATAAAGCTAACTATATGAAAGGTATGGGGCCTAGCCTAAGCCTTGATCAGTGCTTATACACAATGATATAAAGGGAAAAGAATTACTTGGCATAGCGCCGACGACTAATAAGCTATAACTTAGAACAGGTGGCTTGGTCGTCGAGCTATGCAAAAATTAACCATGCAGTAAAACTAACCGTTTGGAGTGTATATGTAGTTTAGCGTAATATTTGTGAAGTGTATATGCCTGAAGTATTTAAAAGGGAGAGAAAAAGACTTAGCGCAGCATCCATCAATTAGTTGAGCAAAGATTTGTTATTTGAAATGCCAATTTAGATACATATGAACGGTTCTAACGTATGATGGATCATAAATTAATTAAAGTGTCAACTGCTGGTTTATGAGAAGATATTTACACTGCCATCATGTGCGTAATTTATGTACATTTGGAAATAAGTTTGAAGATCTATAATTAGGTATATGCGATAGCAATTAAGAAAACCGAACATATATGATACAGACGGATTAAACGATAATGTGGTTGGAAAGTGTTAAACGAAAGCAAAGACAAATAACTGAGTGCAAATGATGGTAAGAATGGTTGTAATAGAAAATAATGGGTTAATCAACCTAAGCAATAAAACAAAGAAGCTATTGTTTACATGAAGATGTGTAATATAATATATCATGATTTAAATATTTATTATAGAGTAGAGGGGGAAGTTATTTGCAAACGAAGTAGTTGCTTCTTTACATCATGCGTCAGCAAAAAGATGTCCAGCGAAGACACGCACCCTAAAAGTGTGGATTACCTCGATGGGCTTTCTTCTTTTCGTCTTCGTCAAAAATTTGATTTTTCGATCACCATTCTATTGCCGTATGTGACCATTTCTAATTTGGAAAACGCTTTTCCCGAAACGCGATTTTTCAAAAAACACACACAGAACACATTATAACTCAAAAATTTTCATTTTTTGTCATCCAAATTTTTATACCCTACACTATTTGTGTATGCGGATACATGCAACATCCAAAAGAACTTGAGGTATATCCACCTTTTATCTAAGCTTGATGTCTGTCCATATGCACATTTTTTCAACCTACAGGTCGCAAATATCAAAATATAAAATATGAAGTTTAGTGCACTAATCTGTTTAGACCCAAGAACGGGGCGCTATTAAAAATTATTCCCATATAGCGTCTTATTTTCGTCGCTATATAGTTGCAACATATAATTATTTTTGTACTTTACATCACTTGTGTGTGTCCCCTGCTTTTTTTAAGCTGTTGCATTGGCCTTACTTCTTAAACTTGAGGTTAAAGTTTAAATACATGCGAAGAGGGAATATATTAAATTCCATAGCCTATGGCAAACTTTAAATCAGGGGAAAAATGAAGCAACTTTTAGGGAATATTGTTTCTTTTGTAGCAAAGAGGCAAACGCACATTTAAAACTTGCAAACGGTTAGGCGACGTAAACAACATTCTCTTCAAATTATATAATGAATAATACCCATAGTTTCATCAGCTGTCTGATTCAATCAACCGAATCAAGGGTATCCTTTCCCGATAATAGGGTTGATGGATTCACATTTGTTGGCAAAGTAAAGTAAAGTAAACGGAGAGAATATCGTGAGCGAAAGTATATTTTCGAAGCATTTCACTTAATTTCATACTGGAAAGCTTGATCCTCGAGATACATTTGGTCGACCAATCGTTGCTAACGTCAATCAGTTCAACATCGGCAGCGATCGGGCCTAACCTCACTTTAATCGATAAACACACAGAAGAACCTATACACAATTTTTGTGGCATATTTATGCGTAGACAGAGTAAAAGTAACATGATCGCAATGATCGTAATATTCTACCCCCTCAACTATATAGCGGAAAAAATTACACTACATTTGCTATTCCATTGGTTATTACCAAAAGAAAACTGAAGCTTCAAATATACAATATCATTTTGACGGACCTAAGTCGCCTTTAAATAAAATATGCATGATTCGTTTATACATATTCGGATTATATAGAGAAAAAGAATGGAATATTTAATCTACGGCGGAATATTTCCCGAACACTTACTGTAAATCAAAAATAAATGAAATCAAATGCCAGGCCATGAGTACATTAGAAACTGTAGTCACTTTAAGAAGCAAACATTTTCTTTCGTTCTCGTCAAGGAACTTCAACTTGGGACATAGCTCAATTTGAAATTGAATGCGAGGAACTAACAAAATCGGTTATAATTCAAAGGAGCAGCTCCGCTACGATACCCAATAGATTCTTTCTAAAGTGTATATGACCTTCTTAGCTATTGCAATATATTCTATAAGAGTGCGTAACGGTAGGAGAACGCACCATTAGGTAAACGATATGAACAACAAACAACATTGTGTCTTAGTTAAGTTATTGGATTCTCGATTGAATAATTCCGAACAAGAACTTTAACCTTTCTCTATGTCAATTAGAAGCAGTTTACACCACACAATTGTGGTTACGAACACAATATCAAGGTAAACATTTTATGTCACTTGCCTCTGACATACTTCAGCAATCTATAAAAACTAAGCATGTATATGAGCACTTGTGCTTAAATCTACACAATCAGATGTAACATCTTAACATACATTACTACTCATAGTTTTAATTAATGTTGTCGTCGGTGCCACCATCATCATTATCATCATATCTGAAAGCAGACACATCTTATAACTTTTGAGTTTCTTTACTGGGTTATTACTTACTTTTCATTACTTTGCTCCTTTATCTTTAGTAGTGTTTATACACCATGTATTTATGAACATACAACAATCAAGTTGTTTTTTCTTTGCTTTTATTCTCGTGCATCTTGCTGAGTATGTGCCATAATTTGTCTTAAAGGAATAGGCGGCTCTCATATGGTTGCGTTTTGTGTAAATTTTCTAGTATATGTATGTGTACAAGCAATGCCTCTTTGCAAGCATATCCTTTAATACGAGTGTTGACAAGCCATCTTCTCTCTGAAAATTTTCTAACTTTATCCTTTAAATTATAAAAAAGACCAGAAATAACTTTGACGTAAATTGGAAACATTTTTACAAAATGGCGCATTTTAACAAAAATGCTTATAATTGAACTTTAGTCCTAATCCTTGCCCATATAAGCTAAACAAAGAGCTTAAAATCGTTGGCATCTTGGCTGATATTAAAATGTACTTTCACAACTCAAAAACAACATGAGTTTAAGTGAATATGCAGCTGGCGTTCTAATAAAGAATTTTCCTAATGAAAGTTTCAAACAACTTCTGCTTCTTCCTTTAAATACATCTTTGGACGCCTACCTTTACCTTTATGTTCGATAAAGCATAGTTGGTAGCTTTTTAAGCTAAGGAGATCTGATGACCAGATCTGGTGTAAATATCACGAGAACTCGTTTGTATCTTTGCCAAGTCAGATCCTCTTTCGTCTAAATATTTAAATAAATTTGGAAATTGTGCCAATTGGTTGTAAACAATTAACCTAACCAACATTCCAATGAAACCTACCATAGCTTTTTTTTTATGCGTTCAATCACACAGGAGATGTCCTCTATTCGCATAACGCCTTGACGGTCAAAAAGACGTAAGAAAAGAGTAAGAAAAAAACAAGTGTGGAGGTGGTGACCAAAGTCTAATGGATGTGAGTCCAATCGATAAGTGTTACGCTTTTACGGACTGAGTAATCACAGTACTTGCAACCAAAGTAAACTCGGTCGCACTGCTATTTAAGCCAGCGAACACTAACTCCTAATTCTACTTACTCGGCTAGTCAGGCGGTTATGGTCCTCAATGTCTGCTTCGGAGTTGAACGAGCAAGTTTAGTCTTTAATATAGGTCTTGCTGTTGCTACTCAGAACTGTAATTATTACTTAGAATGTTTTTCTCGCCAATCATTTTTGAAACTATGTGGACGGCAACGTACCGCCCAAGTCTGTAATTAAAATATGAAACGCTTACTCATTTGGGATGTTCAGAAGTTTATAAGTGTCAGTTTACATGAATTTTCTAACATACCGTAGCACATCATCGAAATTAAGCATTCATTTTGTGCTTGGACTTTTACAACTTTGAAAAAAAAAAAAGAAGAAATTATTTCTCTAGGCGAACACAGCTACATTCCAACTCACCAAACTTACACTTATAAAGATTTCATCTTTTAAGATATCACTCGTTTTTCCACCTATCACCGAAGGATGAGAGAATGCAGAAATAAGCTCCAAAGGCCCAATAAAGGATATATGTTCTCGATCAGCATTAATTTCTACACCGATTTAAGAATGT
>NW_023998415.1:15331000-15361898 GCF_014805625.2 Glossina fuscipes | reverse complement strand
GAAGATATCGCCTACAAACATGCAAAAGAATTTAGAAACGACCTGAACCTATCAATAGGCACGCCTATAACGCTTGCACGCCTATACGACAAAACCTTTTATTTTGAATATAGAAGAAATCAGCAGCATCCACTCCATATTATAGAGAATGAAAATTTAGTTTTTTTTTTACATTTTCTGTCTTTTTTAGGATAATAGTGATGGGTGTAAAAGATTCGTTCACGGCCGAATCTAATTTTCCTACCTGTTTTTTTTTTTTTTTTACATTTCACGTTGTGATTTTCGTAAGTTAACAGCGCCCTGTTTTACCGTAAAATTGATATCGAAGGGTTTTGTTTCCGCTTTCATCTCAGATTGTGAAATTTGATACAGCAGTGACAGCAACGATGATAACCCCAAAATATTATAATCATATTTGTGACCGATTTTTTTTTTTCAATCACCAGCCACTCAGGGAATGGTCGCCATACGGTGGTGATCAGAAATGGGTTATAGAAAGAGAAGGGTGGAGAAAGGTAGCAGTGTCTGTGAATGTTCGACTTAAAAATGAAGACATCAGGTAAGGTTATGAGCAATCACATTGGGAAGAATGGGTTGAGAACATAATTAGCTGAGACTTCTAATGACTTATTTCAAAATCACGGTCTTGGAAAACTGAAGATGCGCTAACGGCTTCGCCAAAATCTTTTAAGAACTGTAAGGAATATCCAATCGAGACATAATCTTCAAAATAAATGTCAAATATTTTTTCAACTTACACTACCGATAGGTGTCGAAAGAATTCAAAAAACCGCAAAATTATGCTGAAAACATTAATTTCGTAATTAATTGTTTATATATAGAAACCAACTTGTCATAATCCGGTTCCGGTTGATTCTTTTATATGAAATAAAATTCAAATCGATATCAGCTATATATTGCAATAGCTGCTTCTTCATTCTTTTTCGAAAAAAATATATATATATTATAAAATTCAAGCTTTGCAACCGTAGAAGTTTCTAACAAAGAATACAAGTGCAATGGACCGAGGCATTAAGTAAATTAACTCAACATCTTACGCTGATTAAGGCAATATTTTTTAACTTATATATATAATAGTTGCAGTTGTTAATGTGGGAAGAACAAATCTAGTATTCTGTCATATTTCAGCAATATATAGATAGAGTGAAAGTCGATCAGTCTAATTCATAGTAATTTTTTTATTTTTTTAAATTTTCAATTTTTTGGATAAACAACATTTACGATCACATGTTTAGTTCCTACGATCCGTGTTTAATATGCAGACAAAAATACATGCAATGATTTGACGAAACAATGGGACACGCACATCTATATATTAGTTTGGGGAAAAAGAAATCCATTATTTTTTCGGTAGATGGCTGCACTGATAGATTTCTCGTAAAGTATCGATCAAACAATTTCAGATTTATGCTCGTTGGAAAGGTGACATTTCGCAGTAAAAAAAATTCTTTTGCTGTTTTTTGTGTGGTGCATTCAGTTGTGAGTTACAGCGTGTTAAAAATGGAAGTGAACAAAGAGAAAATTCGGTACATTTTACAGTTTTTCTTTGACAAACACGAAAATGCAAGCCAGGCGGCTAAAATTGTGAATGGTGTTTATGGTTCCGATACTGTAACAGCCAATTATGTGCAATTTTGGTTTCGTAGATTTCGTTCAGGAATTTTTGATGTTAAAGATGCACCTCGCCGGTAGGTAGGTCGGTCGAAATGATCGGAGAAATGATCGAAGTTGACCGGCATGTTAGCAGTCGTAAGATCGCCCAGGAGCTAAAAATCGACCATAAAACAGTTTTAAACCATTTACACAAAGCTGGATTCAAAAAGAAGCTCGATGTTTGGGTGCCACACCAATTAAAAGAAGAAAACATGATGGATCGAATTTTCATCTGCGAAGCCTTGGCCAAACGGAATGAGATAGACCCATTTCTTAAACGAATGGTGACTGGAGACGAGAAATGGATCACATACGATAACCCTGTGCGAAAACGATCGTGGTCAAAGAGCGGTGAAGCACCCCAAACGGCCAGGAAGGTTTTACTATGCATTTGGTGGGACTGGAAGGGGATTATTTATTATGAGTTGCTTCCATATGGCCAAACGCTAAATTCTGATCGCTACTGTCAACAACTGGACCGTTTGAAGATAGCGATTGACCAGAAACGGCCAGAATTGGCCAACAGGAGAGGTGTCGTGTTCCACCAGGACAACGCTAGGCCACACACATCTACAGTGACTCGCCAGAAACTTCGGGAGCTTGGTTGGGAAGTTTTAATGCATCCGCCATACAGTCCGGACTTGGCACCAAGCGATTATCATCTTTTTCTTGCATTGCAAAATTTCTTTAATGATAAAAAATTGGAATCTAGGGAGGATTGTGAAAATCGACTACTATAGTTTTTTGCAAATAGAGACCAGGACTTCTATGACAGAGGCATTTTGAAGTTACCTTTAAAATGGCAACAAATGACAAACGGTGCATATTTGACCCAAATCGGACAATCCGAAGCATGTTAAATAAAGTGCTGATGTTCATATAAATATAATGGATTTCTTTTTCCCCAAACTAATATTTGTCCACATGTGCCGAGACATTTTGATTCAGGGAAAAGAAAAAGAAGAAGAAGAAGAAGATTATTTACATTTGCTAGGAATGCTAAAAAAAAAATTTCATAACGATTCTCTTGTACCAATTCAAGAAAGCACTTTAATAAAGTTTTTGTGTTATATAGAGTGTACAACGCAGCCATAAATACATTTTCTTTTATTCATATACATAAGTGTTAATGCATATATATATATATATATATAGGAATGAAAGTTCGTAAGTTGTTTGTCGTATTGCAATGTTAAAGTTTGTGGTTACAGGGGTAAAAGCCAATAAACTTTAGTGTAAAACAAACATTAGATATCATCTGCAGTTATGATAAATCAGACCAACGAAGGCATGCGATTGTTTTTTTGTTTTCTTTTTTTTTTTTTTTTTTTTGCTCCTTTTTCTCTCTCTCTCTCTCTCTCTCTCTCTCTCTCTCTCTCTCTCTCTCTCTCTAACAATCAATACTATAAGAACATTTTTTATTTATAAAAAAAGCATACTTTTTTTTTATCTTTTAAACGGACTACATACTTAACGACCCCGGTGCTGCACAATAGAGAAACACGAAAGAGAAAAATACTTCGAAAAACTTGATAAACTTATCACACTGAGCTCACATACTCCATGGGGTGACTTACACACAAAAATAGAAATTCAAACAGTTGATAACAATGGCCAATTAAAAGATATTCTTCATCCTTATATTCGTATTATAGTTTATATAAAATTTGAAACGACATGCAGCGCAATATTATGATTGTGCTATCCTTTGTTTGCCAGCATAAAGTTTTAATTCGTTGCTTCGTTTTGTTTTTAACTATATAGATATATAGATATATTTTGGATACGTTGCAAGTCAGTACTGACATGATGAGTATAGTATAAGAGTTTTATTCAAATGAACTCATAATCGTTCTTAAATGATATATTAAAAGACTTTAAATATTTTATTTATTTGATTACAAAAATCCTGGCATATAATGCTGAAAATACGCGTCAAAAAATTACGCTGCAACCCTTTCAGCAACAACATTGTAATGGATTAGTCTTTGGTCTCGCCTGCAAAATTCTTCACACAACAATATTGTTATGCAGCCGGTTAAATAGAAATGTAAGAAAACATTTGACAAGATAGATCATAATCGATCGATCTTTAAGCTAAAGCATTTCGGCTTTGCTAATTATACGGTTTCGGAGTGGTTACGGAATCACCTCATCATCAATCGTTCTCAAAAAGTGCTCTTTAATTCTCATCTTTCTCGCATCATTCCCGTGCTCTCCGGCTTTCCTCGAGGTAGGCATTTTGTATCTATTGTTTTCTCTGCAGAATGATTTGAATAATTTGATCGCTTCTGGTCGCAAAAATTGACAACATGCCGTTGAATTTAAAAGAATGTTGCGGGGTATAAGCTTATTGCCTACGTCTCATACATAGATAATAAATACGTGCTGGAGAGGGTAGCGTACTTGAACGACTTAAGAATTATCCTTAATTCTAACCCCATGTTTAACGGTCACGTTAAGACTTTTGCTAACAAAACTCAATCTCGTCTCGGTTGTATTAAACAATGGCCGAAAGGGTTTGAGAAAAGCTGGTTATACGTCCTTGGTTAAATTAATTCTAGAATATTTATAATTATTGTGCGATTATCAAGCTATGGACCCTACCTGGATCTTATTGAGTGCGTTCAGTTACAACTACTACAATTTTTCGCGTTGTGCAAGTTGACTTGGCATTTATCGGTAGTGCTACCGTAATTCGAAATGTTCCTAAAATGTAATGACAAAAAATACATTGAGTGGAATGTCCAAGTTTTAAAGCAAATTACATAAGTAAGATTTTTTGTGCAATGCCTTACTTTTAAGATCGATAGCACCTTTCATAATGATGCAGTTTTTCTATTAATTTTTGTTAATCCTATTCATTACGTTTCCTAATACGTAGGCTTTGCAGCTAACAATGTTAACTGATTTAATAAATAGATAAATAAATAAGAAGCGCTAAGGATGATCTTCAACCACCAATATTACATGTCTATCGAAATCATCAGTATGTTATATGTTTTTTATTGCGTACTCAGGTGCACGTATGAAATTGGAATTTAGTTGGGAACAACTAAGAAAAGTATAGTGGGCCACAGTCGACAATTAAACACCCTACGTCGCCCAACAGTTATTCATATATAATGACTTTTCAAAGTTAGGCATTTAATGGGAAATGATCGAGCAAGTGATTCGATTCGTCCTAGGGCCAAAAAAAAAAAAAACGTCAGCTTACCAAATTTCATTCGGCATGTGTGGGCCGAATACAAGACAAGACAAGACGGACACAAGCTTAAAACGATTTAGAAAGTGACTCTGAATATATCGGTTTAATACAAGGTGGATCTCTCCCAAGGACTTTTGAGTGTTGCATACATTCGCGTGAACTATAAATATATAGATTGATTTTATCATGAACTGAATGTTTTTTAACCAATACAATAACACTGTTCGTATTTCATCTAAAAGAGGAAAAGAATTCGATTTCTTTACCCGATTTAAAAACTATTTCAACTATTTCAAAAATGCTCGGCTTAATAACGTAATCCAAAAAAATTGAAATAAATATACAAATATATATATATATATATATATATATATAATAGTCATAATAATAATCATCAGCTTTAGCATCAGCATCAGCAGCAACAGCATCAGCATCATTATTGAAGGGAAAAAAAATGGCACAGAATGCAGTAATGTGATGACTGCAGCCTTTTATGCATAATATATATATACTTGTCGTTCAGTTTGTTAACTTTTTCGTTACATTTGCTTTATTTATAAAGTAAAAGTACGAAATAAAAAATTACATAAAATACTAAGCCGATCTTCAATTCATTTCTATAATTCTATGTTAGTGTACTTTTCAAAATTTTAGAATTTCTATTATATTATATTGAAAATCAGTCCACAAAAATAAAGAAAAAAAGAAAAAAAATTCATTGCAAAAAATTTTTTAATCCTAAAGATATTTTTATTCCAAATTTTTTTATAAAACGTAAATTTCTTACAAGTAAAAACATCGCAATAAAGAACCTAAGTATCAAGGAACATTCTAAGCTCACCGATCGCATCAGTCCTGAATGCTGAATGGAATGCTTCCATGTAATATGCAAGCAAGCAATCTAATCGCAAATGGCTTGGCAAAAGACTGCAATCACTACCAATAAATATTTCATAGGTTATTTTGTGCTTTATTGCTTAAGTAACTCATATACGCTCGTATGTGTATCTCGGAGAACTTGTTGTTTAACAAAAGAAGCAAAGAAAACAATGAACCGCCGCTACACTTACGAATTGCTTGAGCACGGATTTGCGGTGCCTGAGATTCGCTTTAACGAGACGTGTTATATGAATTGAATTCTGCTTCGTCTGCTTCCTTTTCTTTTTTCTTTTTCTTTTTTTTTTTTTTTTTTGCTCAACAGTTAGTTTTGGAACGCTGAAACTCCATGTTATTTCCTTTTATTCTTATATTTATATGTTTTACTTTCCTTTGATATTCATTTTTAGTCTTCTTCTTCTTTTTCTTAAGTTTTTTATTTCAAATTACGGCACATTAGATGTGCCCTGCAAATACTTGAATTGATAATGATCATGACGATGACGATGACGCCTGATGATGATGATGATGATGATGATGATGCCTGATGATGAACGAAAACAAAACAAAATGAACAAAAGAAATAAAGAAAACAGTTTTTCCTGTGTTTATCTATATGCCTGCCTGCGTATAGCTGGAAAAGCAATTTCATATTTTAGCTTGGAACGTTAAACGGAAGCAGGTGATGTGTGCGCTGGTACGCGCGAGTTGCTTCTGCTTTTCTTCAATTCGTTTTATTTCTCCGTTTCGTTTCTTATATCATTTATTTATTTCTGTTTCTGTTGCACAGTCTTATGTTTTATGTGTCATTGTCATAATATCACATCAGCCAGCGTTCATCATTTGTCATTGCCTAGCATTTGTTGTTGCATCATTATACTTTATCTAGTATTTTTATGACAATTCCATGCTGAGTGAACTGTGCTATATTAAGTAAACACTTTTTACAAATGCTGCACAAAATTAAACAGTAAAAGATGCTTATATGTTTATACGTTTGTAAGCATATATACAACTAATGTTTAGTTTTACTTGGAGTACCATTAAATATCAACGACTATCAAGGCGCTGGTAACAGTTGAGTTCTGTACACGTTGTTCATAATGATGTTGCGATGCATAATAACGTCTAATATGTAGGTTATGTCTGTGGTCACGTGTGGATGTCTTGGTTTTATTTACTTTATAAATATTTTTTCTTCTCCTTTTTTTTTTTTATTCTTTTCTTTTTTGTTTTTTTTTTTTTTGCTTTCTTTTTACACTCTATGACCTTATTTTCCGCTACTGCAACTTTACGTTCATTGCAACTTAGCATAGATGATGTTTTCTAATGCTTACTGCTTTGGTTTATATTGTTGTTGTTGTTGTTGCAGGAAGGAAAATGGGAAACAAGTTTTTATTTTCACTCGCTTGCTTGCTTTTATCTTAAAAAACATTTTTGTTTGTGCCCTGTGTGTTGCATAAAGCTTTAGTTTCTAATGAGAACCCTGAATTAAGCACGTAAACTGAAACTAGGTAAAGTAATTTTATTATAAAAAAAAAAAAAAAAAAAAACAAAAACAAACTGAAATAAACTGATGAGAAAGCCATTCTTGCCTCAGGGCGAATCTTAAATGGTCATCATTTCGAACTCTATCTACTTTGAATTGATTTAAATAAATAATTGCGAACTCTTGAAGATAATGAGTAGCATACCGCGCACTTCATTAATTCAACTTTATATAGATGGGCAAAAATTTTGGAAATTGACTGATTAAACATATATTCAACTCGCTATAAGATCCATTTCATATAAATGTCTAGATGTTGCAAATGCAACGACACATCAACGCATATGCTCATGTTTTAGCGATGCCGATTTATGTAAACATAAATAGTTTTCATGCTTTTCGTTTATTGCATTACGAGTACATAACGTACAAGTGTTACTGCATACATCAAACTCATAATAAGAACGCAAGTGAACGTGTACTTTTTATACACATCACCGAAGGACGGAAGGGGCGTATTAATTTTAATATCAAAACGTTTGCATCGTCCAGAAGGTAGCATCAGAGACCTGCCTTAAAGTATGTATATTCTTGATCAGCATCAAATTCAAAATCGATCGAAGCATGTCCGTCTGTTCATTCCGTTCGTTGTAAACATTTTTTTGGCCATCAAAAAAAAAAATGCTATTGACTTCAAGTGTGGCAAGTTGGCATTGAAAATAGGTCAGATCGTTTGATCACACAAATCTGCAAACATTTGAACGCATATTTTATGGACGCTATTGCTGTACGTGTACAAGTACACCCCCCCCCCCCCCCCCTCCCCCCGCCAATGTTATAGTGTATCAAAATTTAATTGTTTTTCACTGCCTCTACAGGCAAGAAGCAAAAATCCCATAAATTATATAAATTCGTGGCCAGTTTCAATCAATACGGAATGGACCTAAACCAGTCCATCTATTCATTTGTCCATCTTTCCGTGCGTTAGCCCTTCCATGTGTCATGTCTGTGGTACACCGCCTCCCGTTCGCAAAGACGAAGCTATCGTCTAAAAATTTGCAAAACACTTTTCAAATGTCACAAACAGATCAAAGAACACGCCTACAACGCTTACACGTCCAAGCTTTCTTTCACAAGATACTTTCACTTTCCGTGTCTTTTGCTCACTGCTCGTCATCTACGAGAGATAAACGATATAAATTTTCACAAAATTATTCCATATAAATACCAAAAATCAGCCACGCCCACCATCTTTCATTTTTTCATACTTGTATGGTAAAGCGACGATTGGTAGAAAAGATTCGGACGCAACTACTTCCATTGGACATTTAAACTTATCAAAAGGCGCTATATTATCAGGGGTCGGTACAGTCACGATTTCAACGTTGTTTGGAAATTTTCAAAATAAATGATCATATTTCACGGTCGCCTACAAATTATAGGCATGCTCCAGCTCCTCTCTTTATAATTGTTATAATCCTTCTAAAAAAAAAATAAAAAAAACATTCTATCAAAAGATACGAATGAACAAAATAATCTTCTTTCGATCGATCCCCAGCCAGAAAGATCCAGATTTGCAACGAGTGATAAAATCTCACTTTTGCGTGTTGTTTGCGTGTATATCATGTGTTGATGCGTTATATAGTTCAAGCAATTTGTACCATGTTTTGCGCGATGACATCAAATGCGCTCTAATCTTAGGCTTGCTTTAATACCCCCATAGCACTTGCGGTGCAAGGCTATGTTCGGTAGGTGCGGATATATGCAACATCCAGAAGGACTTCACGTAGACCAATCTTTTTTTTTTTTTTTATTATACCGTTCGATTTAAAATCACATCTATCCGCTTTGTTCACTTGTATTCAATCTATGGTTAGTAAGTTTTGAGATATTTTGATGAAATTCGCTACACTGATGTGTTTTGATTCAAAGACGAACACTATTGAAAATGCTTCAGAGCGGATCACTTAGTCGACCACTTCCCATATAAAGCCTTATTTTGAAAAGTCGTTATATGAATGACTGTGGGATTGTGTAGGACACAATAGGTGTTTTTACATAGTTTTTATTATTATTATTATTACACTCACCGATAATGGTCTTCTTAGTTCCCACAATTCTATTAAAACCGAAATTGCTGCCAGGCCAGCGATACGAAGACTGGCTTCTATAAAAGTCTATTATGCGCAAAAATGCGAGCAAAATGCGAGTAAAAAAATTTGCGATGATTTTATTGCGTCCACAGCATTGAAAGACAGGACAACTCGATTTATATATTTATTTATTGTTCTTTTAATTAATGTAAATGTCATGTTAATCCAACCGTTTGTATGCTACAAAATTAAGGTTGAAAGTTGTTGACCTGCCCAATAGTGCTTTCTTTTTATGGGATATCCTTCTTATTCAGGCCTTTCATTCAAAATGAAAGGAAAGATATATCCGATCGAAATTCAAAAAAAAATTCGTTTCGAATTATCAATTAGTGCACGGATATGTGTACGGAGCGCGAATGGAATTTTTTTTTTTAAATAAATTAAAAAATAATTTTATTTATTTATGATTCGATTTTTGTATTTTATTAGTAAAATATATTAAATCAAATTAAAACGTACATTAAATAAAGGAAATACGAGCAAAACAGAGGAGACCAAATTTTATGTCACTCATGAAGGGGTAAAAGGAATCTTAAGACACTCAACACAAGTTATTCGCTTATAATCATCGCTTCGCTTAATTTACGATAAATTGCAATAAGGACAGACTTTTTGACATGTATTGCGTATGGGTGTTGAAGATTTTTCTCAGGATCTGCAAAAAGGATAAAAATATAAATTTTATGAACTTGTAACGATCGCATAATCATGGATGGTTTTACCTCAATTGCGCCTCTTAATTGCATTAGTTGCTAACAAGGGAAAATGAAATCAAATATCTGAACAAGTAGGGCCAGCCTTCGATATACCATAATCTTCTTAACGCACCAAACACGAAGCATTTTTTGATATAGCACCAATATGGACATTGCCATCGTTTGCGCAACTTCTTCCATATTTTGTTCTCCCATGCGACCTCTTTAGCTTCGCCATTTTCCAGACTTTTCGAAAATGGATTGATTTCGTTTCGTTTTAGCAGCAATTCGCTAACAAAACGTTGGGCTATCGCGTTTCTTTTTTTTTTTTTTTTTCTTAATTACAGACACGACAAAAGTCTTCTGTCTTATGCAAATGGTTCAAAAGTGCTTTTTGGTCAAGCGATATCATAATATGCAATATATCAATCATTCAATATTTTGTGTTTTGTGTTTCATCTCATCTCATCTATCAACGATTGGTCGATCAAAGGGCAAACCGTTCGCCAGCCGCCATTTTACGTACAACGTCTTCATTATACGATAGATACGGCAAAACAAGCCTGTTACAAGCCTGCGAGGCGCTCCCGCTTTATAACGAGTTCTTTCCGAATTTCGGCTCATTTCCAAAATGCAATTACTTTCAGTAATGCAACAACAATAACATCAGACTATTTTTGTTTTTTAACCTGCGGGTCTTTAAATTTATCTTTTAGGATAACGCGCCGAATTTGTTCGTCGACTGGCTGTATTGGTTGAGCGTGCCGACAAAACCAATCACTCATCTGCGTACAATCACATTATTTGCCGTAAGATTGAATATCGTTCGTTAGCGTGCCCCCTTCTTTTGGCATTCTCACCGCGAAAATTTAATATACTCGACAAGATGTTTCAGCAAAACGGAACAAACTAACACACAGCCGAGTTATGAATTTTGAGCTTTTGTGACGGTGATTAACATTCGAGACAACAAGAACTCTCTGAAGTTCTCTGCAAGTTCTTCGAGCTAAGCGTCATAAATTGGATAAAATAGAGCGGCATCGGTTTGAACGTCTGATGGTAAACTATAACCCCTTTGTTTGTCCGCTTCTAATATTCATCCAGGAGTATACTTTATAGCCCGTACGTATTTACTATGACTGAAGCAGTCAATGTTCGTCAACGTTGAACTTGACATTTGTAAAGATTTAATTAGGATTAGTTTGGACATGATTTGGACTTAAAATCCACGGTAATTTCAAATATAAAAAGACTGACATATTTTGCTGTGCAAAATAAATTTTCTTAATACGTCCTGGGAGAACCCGCTTGCATCCGATTAATTGGATGAAAATGCAAAAAAATCTTTTCGCAATTTTGCAATCATGCTATAGCCAGCATACTCACCAGACATGGCTCCGACATGGTATCCCCTTGTTGCCAAAAATATCGTAAAATGTCATTGAAAATGATGGAAAATATTTTGATTAATGTGTACGTTGTACAATAGATGCCTGATGCCAAAATGATCAACATTTTTCCAAACACCTAACCAATTATCTTAAAACGAGATTGTGGCTGGCATTGAACCCAAATTAAAAGACAATTTTTAGCACTTTTTAGAATTTATGAGTTTCCAATTGAACTAAACGCTTTTTATAGAATATTTTACGAGTTATTTTTGACGCAAAACTATACAATTAAACGAACGAAAGACTTCTTCTCTTTAAAAATTAGGAATTTTTTTTCATTTCCCAAACGTTCGAAGCCACAAACGGGGGAAAAAATACATTCCAAACATATGTTGACAATGTTCTTTAGATCGTTCAATTTAAGAACTCCAACTTATCCTAGACGCAATTGTTGTTGCTCTACTTGCTAGCAGAAAAATGTTACATAAGCAACAGTGCTAGAATTTTTTCGCTAATTATTACCTTTACTCACTTGTGAACACTGAATTTTTTAAATCTAAACACCTTTTCCACGTCCTAGCCCTAAGAAGTAAGTAGGGAAATTACAATCGGTCGTGACCGAATCTTTTATACCCATCGTCGTCGATCTTAAAAAGAAGGAAACGAACTACATTTTTATGCTCCGATTTTTTCTGTTTTCAGAATAAAAGGTGTATGTATGTATTGTACTCTATGAGAAAAATACATGGAAAGCAAAGGCAAGGCCTTTGACCGGTTTGGGTCTCTTTGAAACTCTTTTACAAGTTTGTAGGCAGTATCTTCATTTTTGCGAATTGAAGAATGTTTACTACAGGCACGCACATTTCACATTTGGTCAGGCGACCAGATGGACAGACCAACATGCTTAAGTCCATTTCGAATTTGAGACTGGCCAAAAAATTATGTACTTTATAAGCTACTTTTTGCGACTTACTTTTGTGCGTTATGAAGGCATTTAAAAAAAAAAATAAATAAATAAAAATTTTCATATACTATAATATTGGGTAGGTCTCGTCGATTTTTTTCATTTTTGTGCCGGCACTACAGCAACATCGATAGAATATACTTTCAAATTTTTGTAGTTTACGAGTAATGAGCAAAAAAAAAGTGCATTTTTTTATTCCTTTTGAAAAGCAGAGGCGTTCTCAGTTCACATAGTATTATAGGCGTGCTGTTCTAACGATTTGGCGCATTTTCAATACCAACCTGCGTCCAAGAACTTCCAATGTTTCTACCCAAATTTGAACTTGATAGATTTATTTGGCGACCACGAGAATTTTCACAACAGACATTACACAGACGAACGGACAGTCAGACGTATACGCTTTAATCGATTCAGAATTTGATGCTCATCAAAACTATATGCACTTTATATGGTCTCTGAGGCTTCTCCATCATCATTCGGCGGTGAGTATAAAAACGAGAAAGTATCTTGGTAGTTTATCGTAGTAGATACACATTCTATACCTATATGCTTATAAGAGTGCATCAAAACTGAAGATTCTCGTAATATAAAAACTATATATATCCGCCTGTGTGACCCACTAGGCAAGAGTCTCGACTAGCAACTCAATGGTAGCGGGCTCAAATTTCAAGTGCGATAGAGTTTTTAATAAAACCGAAAGCCTTAGATGCTAATGATTTAAGAATTTAGTCTTAGAATTTATTCTCTACCTAAATATATAATAATAATAATAATAATAAAAACTATATAGATTTTACGTGTATATATATAATTAGCTATAAATAAGGCATGTGTATACTGCTCCTGTTAAAATCCTATATTTGATGATTTGAATTTTCATGAAAGCCAGCCAACTTTGTATGAGATCAAATTTGCAAAGAAAGGGATAAAAACTGACAACGCATTCATAACATTTTACATGCCTCACGTAGCTGGCGATTTTCGAAAAGGCTGACAATAATTAGCGGAAGAGAAGGGAATAAAACAAAGAAAAATGCGACGATGGAGGTAGGTATCGATAATTTGCTTGCGAAAGACTATATAAGCAGGATATTTGCCGAAGGCAAAGTCAATTGAGTCAAGAGATTTAATAGAATAATGTGCGAACTGACAAGACCGGACAATTCGCTGTAAGAACAAGTTCTTGTAAATAATTTGTAAATAGCTCTCCTAAGAAATGTAAATAAAATCTACGTTAATCTATAAAATCATAATTCTATGATGTGCAATTAATCTCAAACTGAGTTGAATAGAAATTGTAAAAATTACTAAAGACAGTTTTCAAGTTACAATGCATTGGGCAGAGTATTCAAGTATTTAATATGTAATTATGTATGTGCACAATGTAAGAAGGGAACTAAAAAAAGTCGTAAATGTGAACGAAAAATGAGCTCAAGCTCCTGGAAGGGAATAAAAGACGATGCCTAAAAATTGATGTAAAAAATATTGGATCTGTGAATATGACTCCGTCATTTTCTAAGGAAGAGTGCCCGTAATCTTCTACGTTGCTGAATAAAACTGTGTAACTATATAAATTGTCACACTAATCTATACATAACATAGTTTCTTGGACCTTTGAATAGGTGTAGTGCGGAAAATATGCTTGTTTCGAAAAACTTTACTTTTCCCATTTAATTTGAGCGAGAGCATAGGTAAATCCTTACAATCCTGGCTACGGTACGATATTGAAAGACGAAATAACGCTAATACTTTTGTAGGGGTCAAATGGGCCTATCGCATTATGGTTCGCTCCGATCAAATTAAACGATCACTAAGGAATGTTACTAATACAATAACGGCTACAATATTGACCAAATATGAAAAAAAGAAAGCTCTACTATCGAACCAAAACAAAGTTATACACACGATAGCTATGAAAAGGCCAAAACTTGCGAATCAGCAAGTCTGCGCAAACTTAATGGAAAATACCGCTGGATTGATGCATCCCACTGCAAACTTTATACATACGTATGGTAATTAATAGGTGAAATATAGCGACGAGCAGCGACGGAAGAAACAATCTCGATAGCAAAGAAAATTCGAAATAAGCGCCAATAGCTATAATATGTTTCATCCTAAGTAGAAACATCAAGCACTTAGCTTAGCTCGCTGCCAAAGCCCAGTAAGCCAGCCAACGATTCCTTAGCTTATCGAGCTATCGGCTTACACGGATCATATATGTGTGAAATAATAATTTGTCACCCCACAAACGAACTCTGCTGGCCTCCTTCACTACCGATTTGAATACAAGAGAAAAATATTTAATTTAAATTGCAATGAGAGTAGTAAATTCTACAGCAACCGTTTTTATAGGAAGCAAACATTGGAAAGTCGAGATAAAAGAATATTGTCTTGGAAATTAAAAATGCTTCTAAGTTGGCCCGCTAATAACACAGAATGAGCGCGGGATACAACATTAATTAGTTAGAAGTTACTGACCGCTGCAATTTACTGTTCATAACTGATACAATGCAACGCAAAGCATTGTACAAATATGAAGTAGAACCATCTAAAACAAGGTTGAACAACTTCTTCCATCAATCGGCTAATTTTAATTCTCAAACCACGACGATGGCCGCAACGGGGGCCAACTACTTTTTAATATGTGGCATTCTGGATCAATTTTTCTTCGTCTTCTTAAATTCTTCATATTATGGCCTAATTAATAAAAAAGAAACACATTTAATATTTGATAGCTGCACAGTTGAGCTCGTAGTGAACGCAGATAAAATCGATTTATTGCATTGCTATGTACAATCAAATTGAATTATAAAGAAAAGGGGGCCGAACTGGACCCGTGCCCCAGCGGTCGCCCATTCTTGATCTAGAGAGTGGTCAGAAAATTATCCCAGTTGGCACTATGGAACCTCGAAAATGACTAAAATATTTTATAATTCCTATGCATTAAAGTAATTAAAATTATTAAATAATTAAGATAAATTATATGTGTTTTCCGCTTTGCGAATTTGGCTTTGAAACCCCGCAACTTGTAAATTTATCCAAGTGAAGTAAAGAAACAAAAACATAATGATTCGAAACTTGAAAAAAAGCATAGCACGCGTACGCAAATCATCTCTAAAACGCCCTTGAACAGGAAGTGATAATTACAGAGTTTATGGAGAAAGATGATTACGTTTGCAGCCATCTAACTGATTTATATACTCACTTATGTTGTAATTTCTTTTTGCACATGAATAGCACCTATGTCACTGGGTAATAGGCCCATGGTTTTATAGTTACTTAATAAATGAAGAAGATGAAATGAAAACAAAGCTTCGATATTGAAACCATACAAACATCAAATTAAAGAAATGTGCCATAAGAGATGGGATATGCAGTAGTTGTGCGATTGTAGTTCCGACAAAATAGAGACGAGCATTTTTCTTCTTGATAGGGATTGAATTGATCAATTAACATTAACATGCTTTTCGCAAACATTACAAAATAATCACATTAATCAAAATTACCTGAATTTAAGAAGAACACAGTAAGAACTACACTACCAATGAATTTGTATATGTTCTATGCATTTTAGGACTTTGAGAACAGAAAGTTGAAAGAATCGATTTACAGCAAACTGTTGAGGATGACAAGCTAAGTAAACGAAATATTAAGTAAATAGCTGATTGTAAACATAAATAGTCGATATTAACAAAAAGTTTAACTCGGCAATGGATTTAGCTACTCTAACAAAAAAACGAACATTTCATTTCATCTCGCTATTCCACGGTAGGAGCTGTCAAATGAATTAATTTACATGCGTTATAAGTAGCTTGGGAAAGTTATCGTGTTATATATCTCTCATCTGCGTTAATCAAGAATTCATATTAGTGTCGTCAAGCTGAAGTGTCACATTTCAGCAATGGCAAATATAAGAAAAATGAGAAAATAGTATAGTAGTAGTTACTGGGAAAGGATAGACTTCCAAAACTGTCTTACTTTGCTGTAAAGAGAAAATGAAAATAAAACTTCAAGATAATGTGTTAATTATAGATATGTCAGATGATATCACCAAGACTACATTTATCCTCCCATCCAGGGTCAATAACACTTTCAACGTGCTATATCGAGCTGCTAATCACTTGAGCCTTTGGGTATAAAAGGAGAATTTTTTGAATTATCCAAATTGATTCCACAAAATTTTCTATAAATTATAAGATGGATTTTTAAGCATTTTTATTTATTATAAATTTTCATTGCGAACAATTGCTGGAAAACCATGCTAGCTTGTGATTTTATGCATTCCAATATTAGTGCCATTTGCAAAGCCAATTGATAAAATGCGCATTTACATAGATGATTACACAAAAAATATTTCAATTTTAAAATTTCATTAATTACAAGTAGTTATAAAGCCTTTTGCTTTTATAATTTGCACTTTATAATAAATCTCAAATATCTATTTATCACCAGTCAAAATTTTATTCACTTCATTGCTGTAATCTGACGAGCATCTAAAACTGACAGCCTAGAGATACAAGTAAAAAATGACAACGAAAATATATCCTATTATCTAATTGTAGGCAACTTTCAATGAGTTAATAAACATTACTGACGAGAGGTTCAATTTTCTTATTGCCATCCTTTATAAATTTTTTGTAGCCGTATCGTCAAACTGGCTGAGAAATTTTTGGGGTTAACAAACTCAAAGCGAAAATAAAGCTACGTTGTCTAATTCCTATGTAAGTGGGGTTATGAAATTCCTAAAAAAATTCGACAAAAACGATGTAGAATTCATATGCAATTAGCATTTCGAACTTGACTGCACTTGCACTAAGCGTACGATTTGTTTAATTTCAAAGTAATAGTGAGTAAGGATAATGTAAATAGAGAAAATGCTAATTGTTTTGAGAAAAAAATTAAATTCACTGAATAAGTTAATAAATATTTATTGTTCATCTTCTACCTAAATACTTTTTTAGTAAGAAAACCTTTTCTTTGCCTTATTCTAATCTTGCATGAGTTTTTTAAACCTTCTATAATTTTTTATTTTCAATTCTGAGCCGATAGCCTGTGTTGCTAGTGCTCAATGTCTTTTTTTTTAGTCTAAGAATTCAATTCATTAGTCTAAAATTAAAATAATAATAATAATAATAATATTTTCAATTCTTTATAGAGCCTCAATTTTACTGTGAATTCTATATAGAGTGCGACAAAAATCACCATTTGTATATTGTAATCAATGGTCTGCATAGATACGGGTGTACAAAATTTCAGAGTATTGAAGTGTGTTGATAAATTTATCGATGTTTACTTTCTTCGGTAATGCCAATATCTGAATAAAAGCCAATGGGACAAACACTAAATCGATTACATTAAATGATTACGTTTAGAATGAGAATGCATTGTTGAACAAAACTGAAACTTTATTTAACAACATTTTTTGAAGCATTTCGTATTTAAAGTTTTATATGAAACGGCGGCAACGATTTATATTTTTATGATTTTATTTATTCGGCGCCCATTCGGGCAAAATTATCATACATAATTTGAGCGCTATCTAACATTTAACATAAGCATTATTTGTTTTGTGTTTTATTTTGATTGTCTTCACAATGACTGTTTAATTTATTGCCGCCAGAGAGAATGTTGTGAAAAATTTAATTGATTGAACGCACTTTTATTTATTAAACACAGTTGCTTAAGGGGTTTATTGACAGTTTTTCAGTCGTTTATTTGACATACGAGTTCGTGTTTTGCTGAGCAATTTTTTCTTGATAAAATTTTCCGCAAGATTCAAGAAGAAAAAATTTTTTTAATGTTACGACAAAAAATAAAAATTATTTATAAATGTAAATCCAATAAGAAATGGCAAAGTTATAAAAATCTAAACAAATATTTAGAAAATAAATAAAATTCGACAGTTAAAGCAAAGAAAAGAAACGAAATGTTTGTGATTAAAGTGAAATTTGAAGAATCTACAGAGAGAACAACAACAGTAATGATAGTTGAGCAATAAGAGGAAGAAGAACAGCAGATTCTTTTTTTAAGAAAAAAATTATATTTCTCAGTCTAGAAAATCGTCGTAAAAAAAAGAATATTTTAAAAAAGTCACAATTATAATAAAAGATACATAAGTTATATTAAATATATTGTGCGATGGCAGGCGATTTTTTATATGTATAGCGAAGAAAAAAAATATAAAAAGAAATATGTAAAAATGTGTGATGAATACTTATATATACATTTATATACATATGTATGTATATATAAATATAGATGAATATATGTATATGTGTAAAGGAATGTTGTGTGTGCATAATATGTACACAGTTGAGCAAAGCAGAGAAATGCAATTAAAAAGTAAACAAGAACAAGCATAGCGCAGCAGCAGCACAAGCAACAACAGCAATTGATAGCTAGTCTAGAAAAGTAGAAATACAAATAAGAAAATAAAATATTTTTAAAAAAAAGTATTGCGAAAATTAAGCCCCAGCAGCATTAGGAATAATTTAGCACAAGACAGCGTCATCAGCAACCAAATACAAGACAAAAAAAAACTCATATATTCAAATATTAAAGAAGTCGGTCGTTTATAAAAACTATGCATAAACCCAAAAGTAAATGTTCGCAATCGAAGTTTAATAATAATAATAACTAAAACGTGTTCGAGAACCAAAAATATTGAAAAAAAAAGATGAAAGTGCTTTGCAGCAGCGGCGTTTGACAGAAAGGCAAAACAAGCAACAACAGTGTAGAAAAAGAAAAGAGGTCACAGGAGCGTTGGCTGTATATTTAGTCAAAATTTATATATATATATATATATATATACATATAGATATATAAATATATAGCCTGCGTATATACATGACTGCATACATTTAACAACAAAAGTGACGGTGTCTGATTGAGTATAAAGTTTAGCTCGGAGAAATTGAAAACATACTAATGGAGGGAGAGAGAGAGAGAGAGAGAGAAAGAAAGAAAGAAAGAGGGAGAGGGAGCACGAAATAAATAAAAAACAATATGGCTTAGTACACAACAACAAATTATAATCAAATGTGAAAAGAACTTTTGCACAGACATGCTAATACTCATCTCATCTACATCTATGTAAAAATCTAAAGAAATGAAAAAACTAATGAAACTAATTCAAATTAATCAAATGCACTCATTTTAAAGTGTTTGAAAATCTAACGAAAACAGAAAACAGAAAAAATTATGAGAATCTTTTTTATATAACTTTGTAGATGTGCACAGCAAAATCAAAAAATAAGAAAAACTTTTGTTTCTCTTGGATTCGAAGCAGAATTGCATAGAAGTGTCGTTTTAAGTACAAAAGAAGATATTTAAAAGACATCTAAAGGTTTGACACGTCCTATTTCTACGCTATCATTCTAATCCCCTTTTAATGTAAAAGAAAAACTAGCCAGCGAAAGAAGGAACACTTGCAATTAATTCAACAACACCCAGCAAATAACTAGACATCAGCATTCACACCACCACGCGTCTTATAATTTGTCAATAAAGAACCAAGCATTTGATTACATTTCTTCCAGTACATCGTACGTCTTGCCTCACCACTTTCACTTTGCCATCGGAGCAAAACCCGACTTGTGCGACATGCACACACATATTTTAAGTTGCGCTTTTTTGACTTCTATAGTAATTCTATTCTCTCTACTATATATATATATATATATATATTTTTTTTTTTTTTTTGTTTGTATATGGTATAATAATGCTTTTTTAATAAATTTTTTAATTTTTTTAGTTCCTAGGTTATGTGTGACTCTTTTCTTTATTTCTTTATTTCAATTGAGTAACACGCTGAAGTTGGTTGTGTACACCCCAACGACAGCATGAAGACTGTATATATATATATATATATATATATGTGTTAGTATTTTTTGCGCGTTGCTCCTTGTCACTTTTTGCCTCTTGTTGTTTGTTATTATTCTTATAAGTAGTATTGTTGTTGTTGCTTTTTTTTTTTTTTGCGTTTTAACTCGTAAATGGAAAAAAGCGCGAACTTTATAATTTTCTTGCGTGTTTGTGCATTTTTTCCATAGAGTGTAAATAAATCATAAACAACAACAAGCGCTTCAATAATATCTTGCGACACCATTTTCGCCATCGATATATAAAACGAATTTAAGAAACGGCATATTAAAACCAAAGTGAACACGTTTTCATCCATTAGATCATAAAAAAATTTTTGAATACTTATGTGGATTAATAATTAATTGCATCGTAAGTAAACAATGAAAAAAAAAAAAAAAAATTGGGAAAATTGCTAATGCACTCTTTTTCGCTTGATTGATACCTGCACAATCTTACAATGGAAATAGCCAATCCTGAAAATCTTTTGTATTTTGGTACCAAAGGCACGCATTAATTTTCCATTGATTATTTAAGCCTAGTGAACTGTACTATAGAAATGTATCAATTCCCAAGACGGCCTAAGGAAGTCTCCGTTTTACTTTGTTTACTCTATGTAAAGTTCTTAATGCTCATTGGCTAGCGTTTGCGTAAAATTTGAAGGGCCACAAATTCTCGTATTCGATAATATTTAACGAGATTTTTGGTCAAGAGTTTGATCCAATGTTTTAATAACATACTAACTAGACCTTCCCTTTTTTTATTTTTATTTTTTTTTGTAGATCGGTAGCGAAATGATCGAATGATTTTCCTTATGCACAGAAAAGTAGCAGTTTTTAGCAAATCAGAAAACCGTGACACTTGCTCTGGAGGATAAATATGAAAACGTTAAGCTATTAAATATTCGGGTGCATTTTTTAAAAAAGTCCCCTTCAAAGCATTGGTTAAAATGTGCAGCTGCACCGTGCAAAAAACTCATAAAACCGTTATAAATTTTATTGTTACCTATGCAATTGCTTTAGATGCGGTATTGGAAGACAACAAAAATGAGTAGACTTGAAGAAAATTAAAACTAATATGATAAAATTGGAGAAAGTACTTGCTTCAGTGGATGGGAAATCATTCAAATAGATTCTCCTTAAAAAATTTGTAAATATTAACGGATTCTGATACTATGTGGTCCAACGTTTAACAAAAGTTTATATTGCTTTCAGTTTTGGTTATAGAATAGAATAGAATAGAATCATGGAATTGACAAGTTCTATTATAGAGTCCTAAGAAAATGAATGAAATTAAAACTCAACAAATATGAAGAAATGATTTTTGACGAGTTATCTGGCGCAGACCCGTGTTGTATAATTAAAGCACCACTCCCATCTTCTTGCATAAGGGAGCTTAGAATCGATCCGTGCACTCGTGTGTCAGTCGGTCACTCCATTAGTCGTGAGAACGAGCTTTGAGAAATGTAATAGAGAGGCCAAAGAAAGAGTCCTTATGTTAATTAGTTAGTTATTGCAACGATTGTCCCCGTATCGATTTTTAGGTTTCGGGTACGCGTGTCTTCGACAAGAGTAGATGTTTTATCTATATATCCTCAGTACGTGCATTGCAGGTGTCGATTATGTTAAATTTTAAAAACAACAACAACAACAAAGTAAATGCCTTAAGAAAGTGCCACAAAATACGTCCAGCAGGAATTTTATTACTTTTGCCCAATTCATGAGTCGTTTAGTGATGTGTCGTTCATTAGCAGATCAAATGCTGTTTGCATTGAACTTTAAAACAACAGCTTGAAGAGTTAACAATGCAATAAGTACAAAATTTTAAAATATGCAAACATTGGTTGAATATCAATACAAAACAAAATATATACACACTTACAATACTAAAAAAGGTGTTTCACATAATCAGCACTTGAATGGGCGCTTGAAGCGTTAGCTTGAATATGAGAGCGAATTTGATTTTCGTCGAAAACTTATCAAAAACACAAGCAAAAAGGGTTCATTAACAATTAATTAATTAACTGTTGTTTATAAATATCGGTTTTTTTTCTAACTAAATATCAAATTACTTTTATATTCTTTTTATCTTTCTTTCTCTTTCCGCTTTTATTTTTACACTTGCGACAACTACAAATGTAAATAACCGAAAAATTGCGTTATTATAATATTTGAAATTCTTTCTTTATGTGATATTGACACGTTGCCGTTCAAATCTCTTTATATTGTTATGGTATTGTAATCAAATGGACGGACGCATTTCTATCTGCTTGTGATGGATAATTATGATAACGACGATGATATGACGATAATACGTTTGAATTCGCCATGTATTCGTCCTGTACGCATTGCAACGTTCATATCTAAAATCGATTTCACGCAGGCACTTAAAGTAGACATTGCGAAAAAACCGCCTGTATGCTCCTCGAAACACAATACGCTACGAATAGTTAAATAAATCACTTTGTATAGGGTAGTAAAAAGCTAGGGGTGGAGAGAAGCAGTAAAAGTTGTTGTTTGCCCTCGATTGTAAAAAGGCAAAGAATTATGGCGAACCCACGAAAGTTTAGTGAAAAGATTGCGTTGCAAAAACAAAAGCAAGCCGAAGGTACGGCGGAATTTGAGAAAATTATGAATGAAGTGAAAGCCACGCGAGTGCTGGAAAACAATTTAAATAATTCAGATAATGCAGATTTAAACGCAACAATACCTAGGATTCCTAGTTGTAGCAGCGGAAGTAATAGCGGAGCAAGTGGTGGAGGTGCATCGCCAGACGCTGTAACGGCGGGCAGTGGATGTATAAGTAGCGGTGGATCTCCGACTCCAACGTATCGAGAATCGCGAGGGCGAAGTGTCGGTGTGGGGCCTATGCGACGTCCGTCGGAACGAAAACAAGATCGTTCCCCATACGGTAGTACCAATAGTGGTATAACAATGGGTGGTATGCCTGCAACTAATCAAAAGTCTTATTTAAGTCCGCCCATTGATTCCAGCTGGCGTCGCTCAAATTCAGATTCTGCATTGCATCAAACCCTCAATTTAGCCGAGGGCGATTATGGACCTAATGTTGTGATTGCTAATATGGTTGGTGAAATGAATTCTTTGCATGCCAACTATCAGCATCATCATCATCATCAAAGATCTCACTCGCCACACATTGGACGAAGTTTTAGTCCACAAGCACAAAGAAGAAAAACTGCTTTAATGCAGCAACAGCAGCATGCTCAACAGCAGCAAACGAATCATCATCAACAGCAACAACTTCACCAACAAAGACTTCAAATACAACATCAACAGGCTCAACAACAGCAACAACAAATTCAACAGCATTTGCATCAGCACCAGCATCATCATTTACAGCAATTACAACCGCAACAGCAACAGCAGCAACAGCAACAGCAACAACAACAACAACAACAACTGCATCCACAACAACAAACATCATATAATGCCAAATTTCCCAACACTAACACTATACCAGCCAATGTCATGTTCAAATCTTTGCAAGAGCAACAATTAAATTTTGCTAACACGGGCTCGTTGCCCGATCTCACTTCCGTTCATTACGGGAGTTCAGTTCCCGCTACCAATCAAACAATGATGACGGCAACACAACAGCAACAAAATTTAACGCCTATTTTATCGCCTCACAATAACGGATGCCATCATGAACGCGATCAGTCGCCCAGTCCGTTTAGTCTCGCTAATGGTGGTGGCGGGGCGGTCGCACCTCAATCACCATATCGCCAACAACAAAACTCGCCAACATCAGCTGCCAATTCATCCACAGCAAACGCACAAACATCTCCTCATTTATCATTCACCAATTTATCGGTGCAATCGCCAACTGCTAGCAGTGCGGCTCAAAGCGCTACACAGACCGCAGTCAGCACCGCGGCAGTCTATAGCACGCTTCCCACGTTGGGGGCCAACAATCCAACAAATAATATAACCGATTATCGGCAACCTTTAAATCCGCCAAGTCCGGGATCGTCTCCAGGGCTCTTGACTTCCGGTACAACTACTAATGAATTAAATGCCAGCGCCCCGCCTAGTCCTGTCAGACATCCTCAAAGTACAGCGAATCTAAACAATGGGCAGCTACAAAACGCCGGTGTAGCAACCGCCTTCGGAACACTGGATAGCAGTAGTCCTTACAATTCTTTAAATCCAGCTTTCCATAACCATTTCGAGCAGTTCCACTTGGGTGATAGCAGTCAATCACCGCAAAATAACTATGAAGCTTTAGATTTTGAAGATTTTGTTGTTAGTGGCAGTGCCGCCACACAGCAAGCGCCCAATTTCACAAACAAATTACTGGATTTCGGTGATTTAACACCACAAGCCGCCACAAGCAGAAATAGTCCTGTGAATAGTAACGATAATTCTACCACTGTGTGTAGTAACAATAATAACAATAACAACTTATCAGGCGCACAAAATCAGCAACAAATGCAGCAGCAACAGCAACAGCAACAGCATTTAAATAATAATGCTGTGATAAGTGCCACAAACAGTAATAGCGTTAATAGCACAAATGCCAATGGTCTTACAACATGTCGTTCGTTGGGTGGCATAGTTAATAACAATGATAGTTCCAATCCAAATGTAAGACAAGATATAATCTCGACTGCTTCCTCGCCTATACCTTCCCCCCTAAATCATTGTGTGCCATCGCCATCGTCTCCGCTACCAATTCCAATATCGGCGCATTCACCCCATCATCAATTGTCGCTGTCTGTACAGACATCGCCACATCATTCTCCGTTACATTCGCCACAAAATGCACCTTCGCCGCTTTCCGTGTCTTCGCCGGGTCTAACAATGTTAGGTTGCGGTAATATATCACCGGTACCTTCATCCGCAAGTCATATTATGGCCACAAATCATTTAAACAATCAAAATCAAACACAACTTAATCAACAACAGTCTACGCAACTTCAACAACAACAACAACAACAGAATCAAACAAATACACCAACAACTACCACCAATATACCGCAGATTATATTCTCTGATTATTCGTCGTCACGCGACATATTTGATCATTTAGATCTAGATTTGGGACAAATCGATGAACCCGGTCTTCAAATGCTATCCGATCAGAATCCTATCATGATTGCCGATCCTTCAATAGAGGACAGCTTTCGCAGAGATCTTAACTGATACTACGAGGAAGCTGTTGCAGCCATCGAAAGCGGAATCCTACTTGAAGACTCATTTGATCCTTTAGGTCCGCTGGTCGACGTGTCTGAAGTATTAGGTAATCCTATCCAATTAATAGGTCCCAATAATAAAAATCACACTGACGAAACCGATAAAAACAATGATCCTAACATTAGCGGCTTAGGAGATCTCGATAATGAAATTTATGAGGAAGAAGATGAAGAAGTACGAAATTTTTTTTTCTAAACAATTAGGCTTAATAAAAACAAACGTGAAAATAAGTTGAGAGAAAATAATATGCAACAGCTTTATTTAGACACATAAGCAAGTTAAATAAGTCAGTCAGGCGTCAATCAGTCAAATCGATTATTCATATATATATATATATATATATATATATATATATATATAATATATGTTATATAATATATATTATATATATATATATATATATATATAAAAATAAATAATAAATAATATTTTAGTTAATGAAATGGGCGATAAAATAGCATTACTTTGAATATTAGCAAAGTTACAGCAAAAAAAACACAGGACAGAATCAAAGGTCACAACTATGTAGGGAAATAATTAAAAATAATGATACAACAACAAATAACGAGGAAAAAAAACAAAAAAACTAAAATATAACAAAAAAAAAAAAAAAAAAAAAAAAAAAACAAAAAAATCCTTAAAAGTGTCTTAGACCTGCGACATGTACATATGATATATGCTTAAGAGATTATATATATATATATATATATATATATATATATATGATATATGATAACGGAATATAAAACAAGTGGCTTTACATAGTAAAACAACTCAAACACTCAGATACATTTGAAATGATTTCGATTTAAGTCATTGCACACTGCAATAACATTCTAATTTTCAGCGGCATTTAGATAACAGGTTGAGTATGCGACAATCTTAAATGCTTTCGCTTCCTTTTTGTTAATAAACTAATGCTTAGAAGAAATATTACCGCAAGGAATACAGAGAGAGAGGAAGAGAGAGAGAGAGAGAGAGAGAGCGAGCGAGCTTTTCTGCAGAAATCTCGATAACTCTGACAATATAAACAACATTGCATTCTTAGCGAAAGTTAACTGTGTGAGTCAAAATATTTTTACATTTATCATCGACTGAGATAATTAATGGTAATGGTAAAATCTTTTAGCCATACACTGAGCAACATCACACAAACATCACAGGTCACAAGGCAAGCATTTTTTTTTTTTTTTTGCTTTGTAGCTTTGTGTGCGATTTAACATTTGTTTTTCATTAAAACAAAATTGTAATTGAATGGATTTATCATTGACCAAATTGCGAAAGTTAAGAATTTTATATTCGGCTGGGGTCGAATCTCGCATACCCACCACCTTTCACCTTGTCCTTCATTAAAAGTTTTATTGTTAAGAAAAATTTATCTACCACGTCGTGACGTACGCCACAAATTATTTAGAAGTAATACGGTTATCATGTCGCCTTCTACTCTCCAAAGCCTTTTATGTGATATCCACATCGCTGATATTATTATTAAGAGGATAATTAATCCATCAGATCGCGGTTGAAGATTCTGTCTTGTTTACCTTATGGCTAATAAGCATAAAAATCTCAAAAAAGTGTAAAAAAAAGAAAATATAATCACTTGTAATTTTGTGTGGGCATGGCCGAATTTTTCCATTTTTGCACGTAAATACTAGAGTTTCGCGTAAAGTAAATATGAATAATTTCAGCCTTCTACCTCTTATAATATGCGAAGCGTTAGTGAAAATCCACAAATGTTTGTTTAGAAAAACAAAGTTGCGTTCAGTTTACGCTTCACTGCGGACTTGGGCGTGCTCGCACCAATCTGGCCTACGTGTAAAAAAACTTCGAATGTTTCTGCACACACAGATGGACAGACGGACGGACATGACTTGATGGTGTTTCTGCAGCTTTCTTTTGGGTGATTGCAAATGTTATGATAAAATGCGTATAGTCGCCATACTTCAATGATGGGTCTAAAGACGCTTTGCTTTATCCTTTTTATGGCTACAATGAATGCTCATATAAATCAGAATACGGTCTTTTTAGCGCTCATAGCATTGTTGTGGAGAAGTGCATGCCATACGTGGGGACTCGCAACATTTATAAGACTTACTATCTTTACCTCCTATCAATTATAATAACAACATGAACATGGACCAAAATCAAGATTAATTTTATGAAAAGTAATTTTAAAGAGGGAATAGGAAGATGATATATAAAAAATAATTTCTACTCTTAAGTAACATTTTTCCAACTCCGAGGATCACTTTAAATTGTCAAACTTGTGTCGTAAAGAGGTGATATAAAAAGTGAGAAAAAGTGCATTTTCGGGCTTAATACGATTTCATTAAATGTCAATATCAATGCCCTTAGCTTACAAATGAAAGATATTAAGGGTTAAGCAAGGTTTTCGAAATGATTCAAAACTGCAAAATTATCGATAAATATTACGATAGTAGTTGTAAATGTTCGTTATTTCGAAGCGAAGTTCCATTTGTCATGTCATGTCATGTCATGTTTCTATGAACTATTCGAGTAAACGATTAATACCTTAATTGTAGAAGCACAGCGATAAAATTAATCAAACTATAATAATTGCTACAATAATTTTGGATATAAACAAAATGGTTTCGACAAATCCATTATTTACTGTTGACGCAAAAAAAAAAAAAAAAAAAAAAAAAAACGATCCTCGACTAACCAGGAGTAGTTTGCACGATTCCATTCCGAAAATTTCGATATCAAAGATGCATCTCACTAAAAAAAAAAAAAAAAACCGATCGAAAATTTTGCAACTAACGGAAGAAGACCGTCACGTAAAAGGTGTCAGGAAATAGCATAGGCAGTAAACATCAGCCACTCGACAGTTGGGAATCGTTTGCAAAATGTAGGCTACAAAATGCAGCTCGAAACCGTGGGGACTTTCCAATACGATCTAATATGAAAAAATTGAGATCTGTAGGTTGAATGCGAGAACACAAAGCGGACAGACTTAGCTTAGCTGAAAGTGATTCTCAATTAATCGATGGGTATAGTAAGTCCTTCTAGGTGTTGCATACATACGCACAAACTTAATATAGCCTTGCACCATAAGTGATGTAGGGTATGAGAAAAGATATAGACCGCCTCAAAGATCACTGAGTGAAAACATAAAAAAATCATTTTTCTAAAACATTAAATTTTTTTTTTTTTTTTTTTTTTTGATGAAAATTAAAAAAAAAAAAAAGAAGAAAACATTTTTGTCCTAATGAAAATTAAAAGAATATTGCATTTTTTTTTTTTTTTTAAGATTGGTTATGAACTAATCTACGATTTGTCTTGTTAATATTTACGCATGCCGCGTATATGTGCGTCCTCGATAGAAATGCGATTTGATGAATATTTTATAAATGTTTTAGTCGAAATGGCGAGGAGGGAATAAGGCCAGAGGAATCCGGAGGAGTGTTCCTATTAGAAAAGTCCATCTTTCATTTCATTTCATGTGTTATGTGAGTGTTTATCGTTTTCGTTCAATAAAATTAATGGGATTATATATATATATTTATTTATTTATATAGTTCCATATGTTGTAAAATTGTAAATAATCAAAAAAAAAAAAAAGCTAGAATGAAAATAAAAGAATTAATAATAATAAAATTAGTAATAATAGCAATGAAAGTTTACTTCTTCATTAATCAAATTTTTTTTTCTTTCTTCCAATCCTAAGCAAGTTGTACGGAAATCAATTATTAGCTTCTAAGCCGAATTGTTTCCATTCAAATATTTTTTTTTTTTTTTTTTTTTTTTTTTTTTTATTACCTTCTCTTTCTTATGTTGTCGTCTTTCTTTCCAAAAACCTACCTAAAACATACATATGCAATGCAATCAGTTTGAAATTATGTATAAAAAAATTTTAAATTAAGTAAAATTCATTTTAGTACGATACTAAAATACTATAAAATTTTAAATAAATTAAATAACAAACACTTTACACTATTCTTCTATGTATAATAATCACGGCGATGATATCAAGAACTAAGATTTAAACCAAAAAAAAACTATAAATGTAAAAAAGAAAAAGAAACGTTTGTAAAAATTCTCTAAAGCGTGTAAACAGTAATTTTATGAAATTTTACTACAAAAAAAAAAAAAAAAAAAAAAAAAAAAATATGAAGAAGATTGAAGGAAAGAAATTTTTTTTTTTTTTTTTTAAAAAGCTTTTTTGTGTCCATTTAAATAATATTTTCCTGTTATCTGTAAAAGAAAAACAAAAAAAACAAAAAACAAAAAGAATTAAAAATGAAAATCTATCGTACTTTACGGACCGAATTACCGACATCTTGTCCTATATGCTTCTATATTATAGCTTTAGTGTAACACCATCTCACTTGAATTTTCCGCATTTTATCACTTTTTTTTTTTTGTTTCATTTCATATATAGCAGAGATTGATTATTTTTACATTTGCATATCGGAAAGTATTCGTATTATTGACCGGGATTAATATAAAATTCTTGATCGTTCAACTAAATTTCAACTAAACAATGTAAAGAAGACCGTAAGTGTTATATGAATCAGAAGAAGTCCACTACTCCTCCTTCGGATTAATAGTTCTTAACATAATAGGAGTTTTCTTATTTAAAACAAAATGGACAATCAAAAGCATCCGTACCGTCCGCAGTTGGCTGCTACATCTACCTGCCTAGCTCTCTGTTACTCGATGGTACATACCTTTCAAAAAAAGCAAAAAAGTAAGAGTCGGTCTTCTATAAGCCTGAAATTGAACGCGTAGGATTGGAGGAAGGTGTAGCAAGAAAATTACTGCTATAGATTAAAATTTTGTACAATAAACTTTTCCAACTTATGAGAACTATATGAGGAATCGAAAAACAATTCTCCATAGTAAACTTATTCTCTCTAATGCCGGTTATATTAAGCAAAAAAAAAAAAACGCATATCCGCCTTGGGAAGAACCTCCATTACTCACTCCTACCTCCGCCAATGCAAAATTTTTTTTATTAACTTTGAACACATCAGTCGCCCGATCAAAATTATGTTTGAATTTTGAGTTTCTTGAAAATCTATGATGTAACTGAAGTTTGTCTTTTAATTTATTCATAACAATATATGCATTGCTATTTTAATTTCCTTAAATAGTTGTCAACTAAAAATCGCGCACCCTGTATTTCCTGTATATGCTTTCTGCTTCTTTTGAATACTGTTTTTTTGTTACTTGCGCAGTGTCGATTGTCTAATTAATTTGGATCTTTTGATCAGTTATAATTTTGTACGCTTGGCGTAGTAGGCGAAAAAAGTGCTATCACACTAATGCCAAAGAAGGAAAAAGTTTAAATCACGTCCTTCCAATCTCTGCTAAAAATATTGTAATGAAAAAAAAAAAAAAAAAAAAAA
>NW_023998415.1:15304357-15330600 GCF_014805625.2 Glossina fuscipes | reverse complement strand
AAAAAAAAAAAAAATGAAGTATACGTTCCGATATACCATAGAAAGCGTTAGACACTTCTATGTCACAATGTGAGATGATTTACTTTAACGCCAAAAGAAAAGTTTCACTTCAAAAAAAAAAAATTAAATCGATAAAAAAAAATTTCATTTCTATTAAAATGAATGAAGAATTCTATACTAAAAAAAAAAATTTTTTTTTTAATCTAATTTAATTTCGATTCAATTTTATGTTTTTTTATCCTGTATTATCCTGTACGGGCATCTATTTGTATAAATTCTATAATGTACGATTTTATATAATGTGTATCTAAATGTATGTGTATATGCGTATATCTCTATGTGTATATACATATATAAACTATAATATATATTTAATAATTTATAATTATACCACATACACACAAGAAAAGAAGAAAATGAGAGAAAATACACAACATACTACAACAATACACTTCATATGTAAATGTCAGAACACAGTGTGTTATTTGTTTCAAATAAATCTTTAATTCTGTATATTTGAAATCTTAATGAAAAGTGGTGATATGAAATTTTTACAGAAACAAAAAAAAAAAAATTAAATTAAATAAATGAATAAATAAATAAAAAGCAGGTAAGTTTCTTCTAGCTTTTGATTGACCGTATCATTGGAAGTGATATGTGAAAGCCAAGTCGTTTCGAAATTTTAAACATTGTAAATATAAATTATAAATTTCATATAATATATTAATTAATATTTTGCATTGAATTTCAGATAAGTATTCGTCCAAAGTAGTCGCTGGTTCACGTACAAAACCATGTACGCAATCAGTTTTCTTTTCTTTTTTTTTTTTGAAGTGGATTCGATTGTTCTCACCATTCCATGTCTAATCTATTTAACCTGCGATAAAGTGCTGCCAGAGATCTATGCTTCAGCGCTTTCAACGCTTTTGAAACGTAAACTGAACTTATCAGATGCCCAGATATTATTTATTAAAAAAAATTGTAGCCGATCTATTTCATTTTTCTTCAAATTGTATCCATATAGCCGTCAATGAAGTTTGTATTTTTTTTTAAATGCCTGTAACCTGGTAGTCTGTTAAAATCGCAACAAGTTTTTCTCGAAAAATGATTTGAAATCAAACACACGACGTTTTGAATTAGGTTACTCTCATATATGATATCTCGTCTCGGTAAGTGATTATCCTTTTAACGGTTAATGTTAAATTTTTAAATTTTTGTCTTTATCGTCATAAATATCGAAGATTGATTTATATCTTAGGATGGGTCGAATTCTAATAAAATTGGCTTCTCAAGCGAACTTTCTACTTAAAATCGACATTAGCGACAATTTTGATTAAATTTTACTCAAAACTACTTACATATATTAAACCTTGATTGTCAATTATAGGCGATATTTTTTTATTTTTTTTGATTGGTCAATATTCACGAATTCCGTAAGCACTCTGTGACAGCAATTTTTTATTTATTTTTTTTTTTTGAAGTCAATTGCAACTTCCATAAGCTTGGAGACATGTCTTAGGGAAATTAGTCCTTCGTAGGTAAATTGAAGGAAATTGCCAATAATTTCAAACTCGCTTAGTAGCGTTACCGGTAGCCCGTGATAACAGTGGACAATAAATGACATCTTCTGGATTTTTTTAAAAAACGCTCACCGTGCAAAACTATTGCACGGTTATCGATTAAACTGAAACGTGATTGCAGCGAAGCTATTTTATCTTCTGCGTTTTTGGGCATACATCCAACTCACTGTTTACACGACAGATGCATTTCTTAAAAATCCGTGGAAAAAGAAAAATTATGTAAAAAAAAACATGCGTCATATGATAAAGTTGGGGATATGTCCCGCAATTTAAAAAATGGTGTAAGATAAAAAAAATTCGAAATATTTTTCCATGAAACCGTGCAAAAAAGTAATAATGAAATCCATATTACATAATAAATCAAAGTAGTGCACAATGCAACTTCAGTCCATAGCTTAACATGTGCAGCATATACAAATTGATATTGAAATCAAGAATAAATATCAATTTCCTAATTGTTCGAAGCTAGTTGATAACAAGCGTGCCCGTTTATTATGAACCGGATCAGGAATGCCATCATCAGTAGATGATATGTTTCCTGTGTTTTCCGTTATCAATGGTTATCAATAATAGCTTCTGCTGTAGTAGTTGTTGTTATAGAGTCTGTTGGCAGCATTTTTTTGTTTCTAGTTTCTCACGTCGCTTATATAATTCCAAAGTCCAAGTTTCGACACATTTTAAGACACAGTCAAAATTAAAATAAAATACCTTTGTCTTCAAATTGTTCTAGCATTAGAATTAAATCAGCAGCAACGAGCTGAAATGCATCTTCGACTGGGGCAATCTATTTACATAAGCTTCTATAAGACACTGTCAGCTAAAAGAAGCAGAAGAAGAAAAGAAACGATTTAAGATTCGAAGAAAAAATATATTGGTGAACTGCGTGTCATTTCAAGGGTTGAGCGTATATGGCGTTCATTTTCATTCAAAATCATTTTTTTAAAGACCGTACGTTAATACGGAAATGCATCTCTTTTGCAAAAATGCTTTTTTTCAGAGTGGGGACGATCGAGCTTGTTCACGGTGTGATTATTGATCTTATTTTGAACTGATGGCTTATACATGTTTTCCCAAAAAGTTGATTTATAACATGAGCTTAAACGGCTTGTGTGTATTCTTTACTATGACAATTAGGTAAAGGTGCGGGAGATAGAACGAAATGCCGATTTGTCGGAGTATCACATAAAGGGATGAAATATAAAATGCATCGTTGACTTCAATACAATGTACGTCGATTTTTCAATGCCAACTAACAAATATTTAAAAGAAATTGACGCATTAAAAATCGCACAATGTACATTATATATATATACATATATGTATACATATATATATATATATATATGTACATTAGGTGCTTTCAAAAATGTTGGCCATTTTTTCACTTGAATAAGGAAGGCGTTATTGAGACAAATTGGTACAACTGACATTAATAGATATATTTTCCATAATTTTTTGCAATTTTCTCCCTCTCATCCTTTTGGCAACGTGTCGATACCGTGTCGAACGAGCTTGTATCGGCTTGGCAGCGAGCCAATTATCGGTCCAGTTTCGCACTTCTTCAACTTTGTGGACATGCGTGCCAGCCAAGCCATATCGGATCGATCTGAACAAATGATAATCAAAAGGCACCATGTCTAGTGAGTATGTTGGGTGTGGCAGAACTTCCCGTTCGAGCAGCAACAGTGTATCTATCACAACAATTGCAACAACATTTGACATTTTCGACAGTCGATTCAGTCGATATGGTAACCATTTTAGCCGCCATTGCTGATTTGTTCGCAACAATAGATCGTCCAATTTATTCATTTGCCGTCAATAGATGCCTGCAGCAACATTTCTAATTGGGTTTTAGGGGCTTGTAGCATCCTTGCTGATCCCACCATATGCAAAACGTTATGGCCATGAATATTCCGACAAACCCATAACTTTTTGTGCTTCGGATTGTCGTAGTAGATCCACTTTTCGTCGCCGGTCACAATACGCTTACACACAAAATACTCTTCTTTTTGTGCTTGGCTAGTAATGAAACCGCGGTATTGAAATTGTTCGATACGTCATTTTCAGTCAATTTGTGAGGTCGCCATTTTATCTACTTTTGGATCGTAGATTCGGACCCCATGTAAACAACTAGAAACAGTTGTTCGAAAGCTCTTTAAGAGTTGAACCTGAGTTTCCCTTCAATAAATCTTGTAATTCAATGTGTTCGAGATTCGTTGGTCGTCCAGGCCGTTCTTTGTCCTTAATATCAAAATCACGAATTTTAAGTTGTTGAAAGCAAAATTTGCAATTGGGAATTAAACAGGCGAAGTACTGATGCTGGAAAATGCAATTTATATGCGCTCCATGATAAGCGTATGAATAGGTTGAATAATAACTCGATAATAGTGTAGAAAGGTCAAAATAATCGAATTTAATCGTTATATGCACTGTTTGTTATTTTTATTGCAGTAGATGTTGCCGACGAAAATTTTTGCAAGCACCTAACATTTATACAAAATGAAAAAGAAAAAGATTTGAACTTCGTAACTTCGCTTCTCTAGTAGCTATACCACGTTATATTGAAATGATTTTTTTTTTCCAAGTCATCAGCATTCAGCATAAGCAGACATATGCGCGTATATATATATATATATATATATATATATATATATATATAGGTTTATATATTATTATTGTATAAGAGATTATTTATGTACATATTTATTTAGCTCTAAAAAGAATATCTTACTATGTGTTTAAGTGATACACGCGTTTGCACAAAGAGTGATATGTGTATTCATTTGCATATATATGAATATATGTTGTAAAATAAATGTTTAGTAACCTGTTGACGAACTGTCTACCAAGAAAAGATTACATGGTTATCTGTCGTTGCAGATATGGTAGTTTGAGAAACAATTTTTTTTTTTTTTTCAAACTTTACGAAACATATGTGCGTTGAAGAGAATTTCAGCTACTCAACAAGTTAGAAACACTATAGTGGGCCAAGGCTCAACATTAAATGCCCTACACCATCCTGCTGTTATACTTTCAAATGACTTTTCAAAATGGTCGAAGAAGTGATCCATCCAATCCGAACCCTTCACGTCACTGGTATCACAAAATATCGCGACCTATAGGTGAGACACAAACCAACAAGACAGACAAGCAAGCTTGCTTACTTAATAAAGGGCGGGTTTGTCTCAAATTTTACCGGATGTTGCATGCATCCGTAGACTTGTACCGCGTACCGCAAGTGGCGTAGGGTAAAGGGATGATGTTCCGTTTTCCTTTGAAATCATAAAGAGTTTCATTGACATCGCAGAAAAATCGAAGCGTATTAAACCTTGTCATTCCGTTTGTGAAGCTATGAGTTACTCTTTGAATTTCTGATAGATGAACTTTTTCATAAATCTTATAATTCTTAACTTTGAGTTGCGATCCGCGCACTGGTGCATTTTAGGACTTTTTCTCCGCTTTTTTATGCAACTTTTACAATCGAGAAGTAGAACGGTTACAACTAATACAACAACTCGATTGTTTGCTTCTTTCATATTTTCAGCCCCTATACATTTGGAGAGTGTGTTACGTTCATATTACTATTGGTTTTGTTTTTTTTTTTTTTATCTTTCCCAGTACCCATATATCCTAAAACAATGGGAATTTGTTTAATGATCAATAAAATTCGACCAACAGAAAATTGCTTAAACAATTGAAAATCTCACACTTATGCATAAAATCGTGCTTCGATGCGTTTCGTTTATCGTACTCTGTTGCAAGAGGAATGACAAAATTAATTTATACCTATACTTATACGATAAATATTAGGTTGCTTTCGCTTTTACATAATAATTTCTCATGTGCATGTGTCGTTAAGAATACACATACAAATGCGTAAAAAAAGCTTTCCTACCTACATATGTGTCAGATTATTTTTGAAAAAAAAAAAAAAAAAAAATTTAAGAGAAAAAAGAATCCTTTAACTATCGAAAAAAATGCCATTTTATGAAAGTACTTAAGTACGACAGCTGCAAGCATTTGCTTAGAGCTAAGTAGCCTCGGTCCTCCTCCTGTTCCATTCTCACTTTTTACAGTTTAAATGCTTTATATTGAAATCAAAGAAAAATATTCATGTGTTAGGAATCACGCAATCTATCTGTGAAGGAAAACAAACAAAGCGAAAAATTACTCTTATGAGTAACGATTGCTGGCACAAAAGATTGCATGGGTAAGATAAAGAAAGTAGAAAATAAATAGAATTAAATAATAAACACATGCGCGCACACGCACACACACACATACACATATACATACACACACTCTGGCAATTGTTAGGCATTATCTGCATTTGTGCAACAATTGATAAGAAAAGCTAAGGCATCAACGTCACGTTATAAACGTTTTGTGATTATTTTTTAAAAATGGCTTTTTTTTGTCTCTCTCACGCCACTATTTGTTTTTGAATATAATAAAAAATCTTGTATTAAAAATAATTATACCTTACTTGCAATACATTAAATAATCTTAGTTTTTCTCTCAATATCTCTCTCTCTCTCTCTCTCTCACTCTCACTCACTCTCACTCCCTTTCTCTCACCTTCTCTCTCACTCTCTTTTTAATGAATTCATTAGCATATCTAATAATAATTAAAACAAGTCAGAAAATTATGTTCAGGTTATGAACGAATTTTTTATACCCATCACCGTTATCCTAAAAAGAATTAAAAAAAAAAAACAAAAGAACTAAATTTTCATAATCTACAGCATTGCATGGTCACTGTATCTTCTATTGTATTGTAGAAGTAACGCGCAAAGAATGCGAAAAGCAAATGTCTTCACAGTTGTTGGTGTTGCATAGGTGTTGTAGACGTGTCTTTTCTTTTGCAAATTTGTAGTCTGAGAATGTTTACTAGAGATACTACATACTACGGACATGCTTAGGACATGCATTCGAAATTTAAAACAAGCTACGATTTTGTTTATGCGGTTTACGAAGCTTGCTTCTGCGCGTTTTAAAGTTATTGAGAAAATAGGTACACGCCGGGTAGGCGTGGTAAATTTTTCGCGTTTCTCTACAAGTGCTGCAGGATTGGCCACACAATACACATCCAAATTTTCGTAGATTGACCCGTTGCAGTTTACGAGTAATTAGCAAAAAAACCAAATTGTGGACGACTGATTTGGTCGATCTTCAATCCCCGAATGGCATATAAGAACTTTCAATGTTTCTGCTAAATAAGAAGTCAATAGCTTCATTTGCGCGACTAGGAGAATGTTTATAACAGACATTACACAGACAGACAGACAGACGTTCATGCTTGAGTCAATTCAGACTTTGATGCTGATCAAGAATAGAATATAGATAGAAGATAGATGTTGTCGGCTCTCTGAAGTTGCCTTCCGAGCGTTGTTGCATACGTTTTGACAAAATGTATATACCGCACGTCCTTCGCTGATGGGTATAAAGAAGAACCACAAAAAATGCTGTATAATGGTAGAGTGAAATAGAAAGCAGCAATTTTGCCTGAAAGTGTCGCGTAAAGAGAAAATTATCAACAAACAATAGGAGAAATAATTATATTATGAAAAACAAAGTGAAAGAGATTTTCGATTAAAGGTTATAGTGCAGTTTATGCACAATTTTTTAATGCGTATAGCAATGGAATACTTTTTTTATATAAATTGATGATGTATATAATAGATATACGTACATACATACATACGCGTGCATAATATTCGTCATTGATTATCGGAATTTATTAGCGTTTCTTTGGTATTTTATGAATTTTAAATAAATTTTTTTATAAAATTGATAAACGAAAGTATGTTTTATTGCGTATGTATTATTAAACATACATATATACGAATATTCAATATGTAACGTCTTATATAATAAAATATACTACTGGGACATGATCCCAATTCTGCTCTTCACTGTTATACGTTCAGAATTGTGCGATGAGATTATGTGCGCCTAGGGTGATACTGATGTGATACTGAAATGATATTCGGAAAAATCTTATTAGAAAAACAAAGTCGCGCCGTCTCATTGCATTTTAATATTGTGTTAAGAAGGTCATTATTGTTTATGATGCGAATCGGCCGATACCCAGGCCTATCAAGTAAACGGGACCATTTTAACATTCGTTTAGGTAACGCATTATTCTCCAGAAAAATAATAATGGAAATCTCTGGATACGTAATTCAACTACTAACCCTGTATATGTATGTATTTTATGAATCTTTTTCTACATTAACACTGATTGGTTTTTCGAACAACCACGAGAAGATGATGACGTGAGGGCCTACATAAAGTGCGGTCAACCCCGTATCCGGACAATGCGGTGCAAAACCATTGCGACCTTGCCCGTATAACACGGTAAAAAAAAAAAAAAAAAAAAATCTACTGTTCAACTGTCCAGCCATAGAAGTTGTTGTCATCTACGCCTGAAACGACAAGGCTGAGCTTTTGCGGCTCATTACAAGTCGTCTCTGCTTTCAATGGGCTTCCTTGCTCATTACTTACTTATAGACTACAGCAGGTACAATGAAAACAATTCTATGCCTAATTGTACATTACATACCAAAAATGGAAAAACAGTTACGCCTAATCAGTACCGTAGAGCATCAAAATTTCATGGTTTTCGCTTTCCTAGTTTTTCTTTTTTTTTTTTATTTTCTTCAGATAAAAATGGTGTTTCTAAAAGATTCGGCGATAGTGTTCTGGAGCGAAATATTATAATAAAGCTAAGAAGGTCAAGAGGTTGGAAGTCACAAAGGATAAATTCACGTGTCATTGTAAATCTGTCTACCTCGTCAGTTGTAGAGAAGGGTTTCACTTTTTATGCAGCAAACTCTCCACGTACGAATATACCCAAGTAATGCAGGCGAAGAAATCCTTATGGAGTTTGACGGATTGTCCAGATTTTCTTGCCGAATGGGTTGATGTCATGTTCTGGGCTACGGTATCCAGCCCTACTTAGGGCCTCCGTCGGTCCATTATTTTACTTGGTAGACTTAACGTGGCGTCTATCTTATCGAAATTAACCATTCCATCTGAGCACACATCACTCTTTATTTACTGTTTTCTTCACCTTACCTCCTTCTTTTTATTCATGTCCTCATAACAAACATCTTAACCACATTTATACCATAAATTAATTACATTATATCATACTATATACACTATATCATTCTACAACATCCTACATATTACTTACACATAAAGTTCGTTTTGTTTTTGTTTTACTTTTTGGAAAAAAATATTCGCTCTCTCTCTCTCTCTCTTGGCACTTTGCCTGTGTATTATTTGTGCTTAATATCATTACAGCAGTTGATTGATCGCTCAATGCGACATCACAGTCGGGAGCTGGTTCTAATCTAATAAATTTAACTACTAGTTGCCTGAGATAATGCGCCTCATCCTTACAGAAGTACCAAGCGCTTGAGACATTAGTTTCCACCTCATACACAAGGAATGCCTTGCAATATACAGGAACGATAAGAGTGTTCCATATATGACAAACACTGCCGGCTCGACAAGTCGGAGTCGTGCAATCTACTTGATATTTCGAAAGGGCCTTCTTCTAAACTGAGTTAAGACCTAGGCCACATAAACGTACTACTGAAACTGCTACGTTAGCTTTATGGATTACAAAAAATGAAAATGATAGTACTAAAGATCTTCAGCTCCAGAGTCTGAGTTAAACGATTAAGGTAAACCAAATGCTCGGGCCATACAATCAAAATCAGCGATTGTTAGCGTATCCATATCTAGGTTAATAGTCGCTCATCATTAATGTTATGAAGACGCAAATTGGCTTCTTTGAAGCTGAACGCACGTCAGCATTGTTCTAAGTCTGATAAATTGCCGATTCAGTCTGTTTCATCTCAGGAGCAGCCTAGCCCACCAATGGGATGGATATTCATCATACGAATTGAGTCCGGATAAAGCGTCCAACATTATTTCTCGTTTCTATTTCAAGTTCAGTGGAAACAAGAATGAGGCGAGCTCGATTGATAATTTTTTATACCGCGCTGAAGCGCTTGCCTTGGAAGCCTTGGACTGATATCAGAGATGCCATTGTATATTGTAGCTGATTGATTGGGAATTATTGTGCCGCGAGATTAGAGTTCAATTTAGTGATCATCATTTCGATTTAGATTTGGGAGAATTGATTCATTGTCGGAAACAAAAGTTGCCTGAAAAGTTTCATGTGCACTATGATGCGATTCTTCAACTCACCGATCGACATGAAGCACCCCTGCGCTGCTGAAGTATTAAAAAAATTTAAAAAGAATTTTATGCCCGGGACTTCGTAAAGATCTATTGCATTTCGAAGCTGCATCTATAGCTTGCTTAAGAGAATTGGTGCTGAGACATCAATTACCTGACGAAGAATGGAATATAGATAAATTCACAAAATCCCATGTTCAACATCGCTTCGAAATCGAATTGGATGAACTATATGCTAATGCTATATGCTCTATGAAAATGATCTATTAACTTGGTTGGGATTGCCCGCAGAACGGTCATCGTTTCGAAGACTATCTAGCTGCCGGGCGTTTATTTTGTTATGGTTGTGCAATCCCAAATGCTTCCAAACGATATTGTTCTAAAAGAGGCAAATTTTCAAGAAACTCGTCCTGATGCTCTCTGAATCGTTCGATGGCATTTAAGATACGTCAATGTTAGCTCGTTTCATTTCGACTCAAACCGATCCTGATGAGAGGTTAGAAATGCCAAAACCTAATCAGTTCGAGTTAATTCAATGTATAAGGAACGCTACAAATAATTCCTTCGGCACTCTAGACACGACTTAAACGATCTGTCACTCGTTTGCCGTGATTCTGGTAAATTAATCTATAAGGTAGAAGACAATTTTATTCCGCCACCATTTTGGATATTCATCGAAATGACATACGAACATTTGTTTCTATTGAGTTCCATATCGTGCTTAGCTGGAAAGTGCAGAAAACGGTTTCTTCAAGAAATTAAATATCCTTGGGAGTACAATGTATCTTTAAAGACCGCTGATGGACATGTAAACATGTTTCTGCACGCAGATGTTGTTGAAAAACTTTTTTTCGCCAAAGTTAATAGAATGCTCACTCTAGGGGTGATAAAGAAATCCCTCAAAGCGCTTTGTCCTCATCCATTAAGTCAAGAAACGTTCGGCTATGCTTAGATGCTCGAAAAGTGAACAGTGAACTACCCTTGATTGGTAAGATATTGAGTAGATTACAAAGGGTAAAGTCCATTACAAGCCTTAATTTAAAAGCGCTGTGTGGTAGTTACCGTCAGAGGAAAGGCCATTATCTCAATTTATGATAATGGCGCCGCCTCACCTATTCTATCAAGCATTTTTTTAGTTATGACGATTTGCTAATTGTTTCTGAGAACTTCTGAGGAGTATTTTGAAGTATTGTCTGAAATTGTGTTATATATATGTAACCATTAATATTGAAAAGAATAAATTATTGCAAAAACAAATAAACTATCTGGGCCAATTAATGGCACCATCCAAACAGGTCTCGATAAGGTCCAGGCTATTCAAGAAGAAGAATGAAGATTTTTACGTATTTGTGATTGGTGTCGACGTTTTGTTCGCAATTATGCGTCCATGTCTGCCCGCGTAACAGATATGTTAAAGAAAAACAAAAGTTTTGAATACTTAGAGGAATCTGAATTGTCGTTTGAAAAGGTTAAAAGAGAGTTACGTTCGACTCCAGTCAGTCAATTCAGTATCGAGGTATATCTCTACATGTGGTATTTGCAAGCAAAGCACCGAATCACATTGTCAGGCCATCTACTGATCAACCAATAATTCCTTTCCGACCTTTCCAAAGATTATATCTTGATTTATTAGATCCTTATCCTAGATTATCTTTGTGATCTGCCCCAAAAAGGTAATAGGGTGAAGGAGACCGCGTGTCCAGTAAGCAAGTTTCGACAGTGCGTGTATACATCTTGAGTGGAAACGTCTCTTGAATGTTTGCTGGATAAAATGCAGAACCCCCCCCCGTGCATAACCACTTCTGTAAAGTGTTCCCGAAGTCTTTTTACAATGTTTATTAAAAAGCTAAAACTCGATCATATAGCCATATGGCCGCTCAAGCACAAGGTGCGAAAATGATATACTCTGACTAAAAGAAATATCAAAGAGAATTTCATAGAATTTTTTTCAAATAATTTGCGATCTCTGGCGAAATTCAATGCGGCTTATGTAAAACTATTATAGCAAATTTCACCAAAAGAGCGACAGCAAAATTTTTTACATTTGTTGTCTCATATTGTCCAAAAATTTTAAATGGCGCTGACCGATCCATGTCTTAGAGAAGTATCTACTATAGATTGCAAATAACGTTTCTTTTTATATTCATTCTCGATGCGGCATTGTGCGGATCACACGCCTATTTTGCGACTTTGTTTGAAGCTATCAATTAAGAATGTATATATAAGAAGTTGCAAGTTTATATATCAATTGTTCCATTAACGGACAATAGACGATCGACTGAGGAGACATATCCATCTTCCAAATCTCATACCCCGAAGTATAAATTGAACGTGTACCCCCCTCATTTTCGGATGGCCATAAAGGCAGCAAAATGAACACATGCGCACGTGTTTATTTTAAGATTCTGTCTGCGTAACTCTCTACAGCAAATCCGAAAACTGTGATTTATAGTTTAAGAATAGGAAATATAGAGGCAGACAGAAGGGGATGTAGCCACCTTTTTATGGGACCCGTTGCAAGCATTTTTATTCGCTTAGTATAATTTACAGGATGTATCGTAAAAATAAAATCTTATTAAATGTTAATAGATATAAATCTTTCTCTCTCTCTTTCTTTCTTTCTCTTTCTTTCTCTATGAGTATGAATGGCTGTGTGAGTGTGCATACCCGTGTGTCACATATCAGCAACTTATTAATGCAACAAAAGTGGGATTTGTTTTTAAAATAAAATTCATAATTAATAACACAGGTTAGGAAGATAAATAAAATTAAAAAAAAAAAAAAAAAAAAACGAAAACAAAACAAAAACTAAAATAAAAAGAATTTTTTAAATGCAATAAATTTCATTTTTAAATGCTACAAAAATTAGTATTCACATCAAGTCTGAAGTTATTGAACTGATATCAAGCACATCTTGCTTTTTATATACATACATATATATATATATATATATATATATATAATATTATAAATGCTTCCACCGGATATTATAAATAAATGTTAAGTATACAATCGGTGTGAAGAGTAACTTTGAAATCTTTTAAATATCTTTTTGAATTGTCTCGTTTCTATAGTCCCTTATAAAGTCCTATTAATAAGCAACGTACACAATTGCTTGCATTGATATCATCAGTTACTCATGATATTGTTTAGTTAGATTCTAATGAACTAAAACGGATACAAAGTATTGTTTAAGATGGCTTTGTTTTTGTTTTTGTTTTGTTCATCTCAATGCATTGATCTGATCTGTTTTATATGCAATCAGGTATTTGCTTATTTCCAATGAATCACCTTAGCTCAATCGTCATAATGTGAATGGCTTACGCAAATAGTATTAAAGAATATTTTTATTTGGCTCCGTGCAGTTGAACATTAATATTAAGAACCGGTTACAATACATTTTCTTATTAGAGATCAACGCTTCATTTTTCATCAACGACCCCTTCAGTAGTAATTGCAAAATGACGAATTGCGTTGTCAACACTAGTTATTTTGTATACGTTATTTATTAAGACACAAACAAAATTTATTTTTAGTTTATCTGCTTATATTATAAATAATTATCATCATATTTGTATTGTTGTTAGATTATCTTATTATATGTATTTTCAAATTTCAAGTTAGTTTACGCCCAATTGAGAGTGAACTAAAAAGATTCTTCAATTTTATTGAAAATAAAAAAAAATAAAACAAAACAGCTTGAAATGTTGAATAATTAATTAATTTAACGTAACTATGAATATAATAATTGATTTATTGATAAGAAAATGTCAGTTCTATAAATAAAACATTGGCACTCTGCCATGTTAACTTTCTGCATGAATTTTGGGCTTAAAGGGAATAAATGATATATATATATATACATATATAAATATAGGAAGGATATGGGCTGTCTTAAACTTCTTCCTTTTTTCTATGTTTTTTTTTTTTTTTTTTTTTTAAGGTTTTCTATTGCAAAAGCCTATCGGGGTTTGATACCCCAACCTCTCAAAACGTTTGCAGATAATCAAGATTCATTTTCGCCCACTGAACTTGTGGGAAAAAAAAAGTAAAAGACTACCCCTAATGCACTGTTATATAGACCGTTTCAATAGACAAGTTTTACAAATAAGGCTTACGTTTCACAATTTGCCCGCTCTAATAAGACGCCCAAATATAAGAGATAAAGAGAATATTGTTACTACACTCAAATCTGTTAACGATGACGACCCGAATTTATAAATTATATGCAAATCTGTGGGGCGTATATTTGAAAATGCTGCTGCACAATTAAAGAAAGTAAATGAAGTGCCTGCCTGACTCATAGTAATCCAAGTTTTCCAATTGTAAAAATTTTCTCTAATGTACACTCTGTAGTGATAGAAAACCCGCTTGCAGCCTTAATAATTTCTTTATTTCTTACACTTGCGCGCCCCTTTGAAATCAATTCCGATTGCCAATTGAACCAACTCCGTCGTAAAGCATTCATTATAATACAATTTGCAATGCACGGTACCCTGATAACAAATTTGAACATATTGTTAAGCATCGCTCTTTGCAGATATGCAGACATCGCAGAAACTCAGAAAAAAAAAAGAAAGATAAGTAAATGCTATACTCAATGGAAATACTCTGTCAATGGACGCAACAATAAAGAATGCATAACAGGGCGGTTAAATTTTTAACTTGAGTTAAACCTTCTTAATATTAGCCTTCAGTGGATTCATATGTAAAATGCCACCTTATTTGAAAATTGCAATGCGCCAGAAGATTTGGATCTATTACCAAATCGTTTTCTCTTTGACTTCCAATACGGCCGCGTTTATCTTTGAAAAAGAGTGTGTATTAGTTTAATAGGCAGGAACGCCTTCTAGAATACAGGAAAATGGAAATGAAATAGTTCGTCAAAAGTTGGAGTTTTAAATGGCATAACGAAAAAATGCTCTTTCTTTTCATAAAACTTTCACAGAATTCTAATTTTATTTAAAAAAAAATTAAAATTAATGTTCTCTTATCGGAAAAATTAAAGACTACCAGCGAATATGTAACATTAACGAACTGTTTAACATTATTATAACTTATATTAAAACATTTTAAGAAATAGACAAACTTATAAAAATATAATTAAAAAAACTGATCAAAAAAAAAAATCGATTATTTTTTGTTCAATATTAATTTGTTTTAATCTCAAATGAACAAAATTAATGCACAATCATATTTAAATCGCTTTTTAATTTTGTAATAAATTTGATTTTAACCTAAAACACTTATCGTTATAGATGAAATTGTATAAACAAATATATAATATATTTATTTTAAGACACTAAAATCACTTCTATGTGCATAGGCGTTTTCAAACCAAATTTGATTTTAGAAAATCGTCGTCATCGTCTTCTTCTTCAATTACACTAAACGATTGCTTATTCCCAAGTGATTCATGTTTCTCTAAGTGTGTTTCAAAGAATTCCTCCACGGTATCGGTATTCCATTTAGTTATAGATAAGGTTTCTTTTACATTACCATTCGAATCCAACAATTTTATGATAGGATCCAAGCCACGTACATATCGAATAGTAAGATTGCGAAATTTCGCTGGACGACCGCTTTTGATGAATGCCTGTATCTGAGGATATGCACGAAATTTGCAAGTGCAAACTTCTAATATGGCCATAGGGTAGCGACGGTGAGCAGCAGGCAATTGGTCGAGAGTACAACACTCCCGACAATGAGCTCTGCATAAGTGTTTAATTTAAAAAATTTACAAGAAAATTTAATTGTATACTTGCTTTAAAGTTTCTAAACCAAAATCATCCAATTTCTCACAACTGGAACACATTAACTGATTCTTGATGAAACCCAGCTCACGGCAACCTTGCGTTGTAAGCTCTGACCACGCATAAGACTTTTACGTAAAGAATTACTTTAATTTAATAATAATATTAAAAAAGAAAATCTAAAAGAAATCTACACTTACTATACACAGTAATAACAATGCACATAAATATTTTAACATTTTGTGATCTAAGCGTTTTTCCTTGCAAGTAGAATGCTAGCAGCTACTTTTTTCTACACGTCAATTTCCATAAAGTGCGTTGTCAGCGATACCAGATGTTTGTTATTTACATTCCTTCTTCTCTTCTTCTTATTCTTCGGTTATTCAAGAAACAACAATCGAAAGCTCGCTGAGATGTGTAAAAATGCCCAATATGAACACAAAGTTCCTTGTTTGAGCCTTAGATCGTATATATAATATTATTATTTATTTATTTTAATATTTATTTGATTAAAGTCTTTTTAATTTTGCGTGTTATACATCCGGCACGTTATTTTATTTATTTATTTATTTTTCTTAACTTTTATTATAATATGCATATTACTCGTCCGCCACGTAGATTCGAACGGAAGAGCGGGTAATAAATTCCGTTGTGTAAGAAGTAATGTAGCACATGAGGATAAAGTGTCATATGAAGGAATTGAAGGGTGTGAGAGTAACAATGTGTAAAATTGAGTATGTTTATAATGTGACTGTAAACGCTTACATGGCCTGATGACACAATTTAAAAAAAGAAAAGATTGTGAAGTAAGCCACATATACTTAACCTGCGAAATATGGAATGGCGAATAGAGCTGGTATCGCTCGCACAGACAAATAGGAAATGATCAGGAGATTGTAAGACTCCACAACTACATAAAGGTCTATTCACTATGTTAATTTTGAATAGATGATCGTTATATCTCGTGGGATTAAACATCAGCCGGTTAATAAGACAAATAGTGTCACGTCTGTGTCCGCAATTGTTAAACCAAGGGGCTTTATTTATTTGTGAAAATAAATAGTATAAATGACGACCGTAAGGTGAATTATTCTATCACTGTTGCCAAGAAAGAACTTAATGTTTTTTTGCCGATTGCCGTCAGATTTGTAGGAATCAGAGCACGATCATTAAATTGAGATGGCCTGGAATATGCAATTTTACCAGCAGTGTTGTTTTGAGCCTATAAAGTAAGGATCTGATTTCTAATATGGAAGGGTGTGCTTTACCTCGGGGAAACAACTGTAAAGCGGATAAGACAGTTATACTGTGTGATGCTATTGTTTATCATAAAAATTAAAAAATTATTCTTCGTTTGTGAGTGAGCAAATCAACAGGAGATGATTTGCTGAGGTGAGTAAAAAAGGTTCAACGTAAACACGAGGTCCTATGTTTGCACGATAATCAACTTGACAGACGACTGGATTATATATATGTGCAGATATGTACATAAATATTATGCGTAAAAAAGTCTATTAAAATAAAACGAATAACAAATTGAATGTTGAAAGTATTGTTTATATTTTTTTAAATTTTTATTACGTATTAATTATAAAGTATGTCAAATTTTCGCTGCTTCTTATTCGAGAACTGACATAAATTCAATTTTGTACAACATTTAAATAATAGTGACATATCATTTTCGAATTTCTTAGTCTTTAAAGGTCTTTGTCGGGATCTGAAGTGAAACCAGTAGTTATAAGTTAAGTCACAGCTAATGGATTAAAATCGCATCAACTATATATATATATATATATGGGTGCATTCACCTACGTATTATTATTATTATTATTAATTTCGCCAGAGAAATAAATTCTAAGACTAAACTCTTAAAAGCACTAGCATATAAGGCTATCGGCCTTTATTAAAAACTCTACAGGACTTGAGATTCGAACCCACGACCACTGAGTTGCTAGTCGAGACTCTTGCCTACTCGGCCACCCAGGCGGATCACCTACCTAATACCGTCAATTTGTTGAAAAAATGTTATTTCAATTATCGTGGTATATTTATTTACATGAACGTTACTTCTTCATAAATGATGAAAAATTTGTTAAAGACTTTTGAGCTTTTCGTCTAAAGTTGGACAAAAAGGGGAGGTGTGTGATACTGTTTTATTTGCTGGACAGTTTCATTATTAATGTTCAACGAGCGTTTTAAGAAAAGAAAATTCAGAAAAATTGCTTTATTGAATATCTTTTGGACTGCGGACTCATACAATAGTCCCATGAAGTCTACACAATACATACAATACAAAATAAAAAAAATTAATAATAGTACGTTACGAAAATCGCTGGATCTTAAAACTTTTCGAACGGTTTCAGGGTGAATACTAATTCGCTTTTATTTTTCTAGGCTTTTCACGATGTTAATAGCATCAGTTTTGATTTCATTTGTTACAATATCGGTAATATTTCGATTTTCAGGCTCTATAAGGTTGTTTGGTTGAGAAAAATGACTATTAACAATTTGTTTTTGCCTATTTTTCAACGAACTATTTTATAATCACATTTCCAATCTCTTGAGAAATATATTTGAATAATAAAAACTCACTTTAATTGATAAATTATTATTTAAATGTGCGAAAAGAAGTATAAAAAGTAAGTACCGTTAATTAGAGATTTTCTACTTTATGTAAGATTACTAATATATTGGTTAAACTTGATTCAATTTCATAAACATGTTTACGATGAATTAATAAAAATAACCTTTTTCAATTTTATAAAAAAAAAAAAAAAAAACCGTGATGGTTATTGATTAGCACTGTACTCCGAATTGATTAGCATCGACAAAAAAAACAAAATAAATAAATAAAGTAAAACAAATATAAATAGAAGTGAAAAGTAGTAACCTTTTTTACTGTTTTTTTTAAATATTAAAAAGAATCATTATATATATTTTGTAATTTAGTCTTCAGTGACTTAGTATATTATAGACTTTCTTACGGACAGCAAGTAAATAAAAAAAACATATATATAAAATTATATACATAAAAAATATATATATAATTATATATATAAAATAAAATGAAAATTTTTGTGAGTTTTGCAAATATATTCAAAATATTGTAAATTAAGGAAACTTTTGATTCCTTTTAGTTTCTCTTGGTTGTTTTCATCGTTTATTGCACTGCGAAGCCTACACTCACCACGTCTTCCAATGGCGGTTTGCAACGTCCCAGTCCCATTGAACCGACAGTTTCTACTGACACCAAGCTAAAGGAATCTGAAGAAAAATCAAAGTCCGGTGTATTGCCTCATGGTTACGAACATCATGTAAGTAAACGCGATCATAAACCCGAACATACAGAAACAGCACCAGGAAAACCAAGCGTTGCCTTAGAGAAATCTGTAGTGCGAATCGCTCCTAAGCAGGAGAATCCGGTTCTACTCGGAAAACCTATAGAACAAAAACCTCAACATAAACGCGATGTGCCTGTACCTTTGGTACCGAAGTACCATCATTCTGAAGAGTCAACTAAAGGAGAAAAAATCGACGTCAAAGAACAAGATCCCAAGAAAGATGTTAGTGTAAAGAATCACGAGCATAAACACAAACGGGATGTTCAAGTTGAAGATCTTACTGGTGTGATTTACGAAAAACCTAAAGGTAATGAGGAAAAAACCAGCACCACAGAACTTTCAATAATTAGCCCGAAACCAGCCACAGAACCTGTGGCTGAGCATAAACATTAAACCGATCATACAATCCGTAGATAATTATTTTTTTTCTTAAATATAAAACTTAAAGGAGAAGTAGTTGCTAACCAATAAATATTAAAAAATGAATTCTTAAATTCAACAATTTAAAGATAATTTTGCAAGTCGTTTTAATAAAATTGTAATTCACAACCTTTTCTAAGGAAATCGTATTTACGTAATACTTTTTTTCAATTTCAAATGTGAGATATAGCCACACCTTAGCCTTTTATTAAGTTGGAAAAGTATTGAATTTTATAAAGCTGCGATAATAACTTTGCCGTTAGTAGAACAGACGGACAACATTTTAATACTAGATGATGCGTTTATACTAGATATTGCTTAATAGGACAGAAGCAAGGGGCAAACAAAAGGCGAATATTCATCATTTGTGGAGGCTATGGTAATTTCAAAAACAAAAAAGAAAAAACTTAGCAATAATTCAAAGAAAATATTTAGGCGCTAGCTTCGCTTTGCTGATAAACTTCAGATCGCAAATTGAGATTTTAAGACGTAAACGTAAGACGGGCAATGTACGAAGTATAGCTTTGCTGCTGCGCCTCGTAAACATTCTTTGCAGATCTCATATACAACCTAAAATTTTAGTAACGGTTTGAAAAGTTTGATTCGTGAATTCAATTAAAGTGCTAAGCTTTGTAATAATTTTTGTATCCATATAGTTTTCTTAGGCACAAGAGAAATTACATTTCAATCATCAATAAGCATCAATAGCAATACTTTTCTTCTTTCTTAGATAGTAAACTTAACTAACTGCATTCATAGTGTCTATACCATAACTCATTTAAAATAGTTATCAGTTTTAAATATCTCTGTCGGGCGAAATTCATTATTTTTTATATTGCTTGGGATTATGGTCTCATCGATTGAACTATCTAACGAAACTGTGTTACTAGATTTGCTTTTGGACAAAAAAGGTTTAAATATTAAGCCTTTTAAACTATAATCTGTAATATTTAACTCATTTTCGGCTATATCTAAGGATTTCTCCACTTCGTCTACGTTGTTATTCACCAAATCGATAAAATTTTCTAATTTATCAATGCGTTCTTGTAATATCCGAAATTCTTTTGCAAAACCCACAATATTGTTTGTATACTGATCTACGATAATGTTATTTTCGGCTTTCACCTGAGGAAGCAAAAATAAATAAGAATTAAAATAAAACTGGAATTCCATTTAAAGAACTAACGTTAGCTAATAATGTTTCCAGTTCATCCAAACGTGCCAACATATCCTCGATATTCATGCATATGGGGTTCACCTATTTTTATGCAAATTTAATACATCAATAAAAAATTTGAATTAGTTACATATATCATTTTAAATGTATATAAAACCTCTTTGTCCAGACTTATGCTTTGAAACAATTTGGCATAATCTTCAGCCGCTTTCTTCTCTACCATTTTTACTGATACTTGTGTTCTTTGAATTGCTACAATTATTCCAAATAAGAAACAGCTGTTTTCCTCTTCTATTCCAGCTGCGCTTGCTTCGATTTCTTCCGCTACATTCCTTGTTAAGCAGAACGGAACGAAACTCCCATCTGAACTTCAAATTTAAAAATAAAATATTCTTTCTACACCAACAGATATTATTATTATCATAATTTTTTCGTTTTTTTTTTTTTCTAAATATGCTATTTATCTATGTCTATATATTTTACATATGTAAAAAGCAAAAAAAAAAAAAATTCTATCAGTAAGAGCAACTACACGGCAAAAATTTGTTACCAATTTTCTAAGATGAAAAACTAAAAAAGTTAGAACTAGTACAAAAACGTCCGGATATCCGGATAAGTTCTTCCCCATCATTTCTACTCAATGCGGAGTTTTCGATAATATTTTATTCTTGAAAGGCTCATGTAAGATCGTCAACTGATTTGGCTTTCGAGCAGAATCAATTTTATCAATTTTGATCTCATTTTTTAAAAATTTTTTTTATTTTAATAATAAGCTTCTTCACACGGTGTATTTGGCGCCGGAGACGAGAATGCGGGTGATGTTTTCTACGGCGTTAATACTAAAAATTTTTGATTCAAAAATCGGCAAACTAAAATATGTTAATGTGATTTCCCCACACTCACTGCGATGACTTCATTTATATTTACGGTAGTTTTTGGTATCGAAATATAAAGTTAATAAGGACAAAATAATTGCAATCGACCTCGATAACATATAAATTCGACACTTACTTTTTCTTAATTTCGAAAGCATCTCCTCTCATTTCTATGTGCCGTTTCAGCAATTCTAAACGAATACTTTAAGTGATTTTTGCAAGAATTAACATTTTTTATAGAACAATATTGACGTCAAAATTTCCAATTTTTGACTACTAAACGCGATTAAAACAATTGACAATTAAAAAAATAAATATATTTGTACTATCTTTTTAAGGGCAAGAATAGGGCAATCCAGGGCTTTAACGCTGATCCGAAGCATATATAGTTTCCCCAATAGCCGATATGTGTTGCTTTCCCTTGAAAATATTGTAGTTCAATGTTCACATATGTTTCAGCTCTGTAAAAAAGACTATGTTCACACACACGATGCTTATATAGATCCAATACGTATTTATTCGCTGTTATCAAATGCCCTAAAAAGAGTAAAGCATTAGTTGCAGTATAGCTGCAGTAGAGGCGGCGCCATTTGAAAATGCCTCCCCGTTGTAGTCGTTTGTAGGGCGTCCTCCAATTCATTTTACCAATTTGCCAATTAAAAAATATAGACTTTGCAATAAACTATTTGCAAATATGCTATATACCGCGTAGGTTAGTAGTTTTTGCATTTCAAATTTATTCGGATTTACTTTATTTTAAATAATTTAATTTTCTTAATGTAATCTAACTAAATTTCTCTTTCCTTGTAGTTTCTTTTTTTTACAATACAATTGTTTTTGGTAAAGGCAAATAGCCACTACAAAAACTAAAATATTGACCACATGTTATGTTTGGTTGTCACAACAATACATTATAGGTTTGCCTATGAGAAGACACGTTCGCGAAAATATTAAAAATTTGACGAAAATTTGCGTTTACCCACAACGTAACACAATCATTGTGTTGAGCACTATATATTGTTTTGTGTAATTCCTATGTTCTCGTTTAAGGGATTTAGAAATCTCAATTTTGGGGAAAACAATTAATATTGGCAACACGATCCTATACGCGAAAGAAAGTATTTTATTGACCGGAAAATAAAAGCAGAGTTTATTCAATTATTTGCAATTTGGAAAAATCGAGTTTGTGCATTAAAAAGCAATTGATATGAGCAATTATCGTGGCATTGGAGGCGGTGGCTATCCATATAAATCATCCACAAATCGTGGTGGGACTTCGATGAATGCTGTACCGCCACCCTCCTCACTAAACCACAAAGGCTATCAAAAGGGTAGCAATAGAGTCGTCAATAACGCTTCAGGTACTTCAAAGTACGGTTATTCAACTTTGGAATCTATTAGTCAATATTCCAATACCCAAAATTACTTAGGCAAGCGTAAAGCTTGCACTGAGGATGAGTATTTTGATGATGATGATGAGCAAGTGCCGGAGCAAGCTTATATACCAGCACCGGGCTCACCAGGGCCGCAGCCTCGCCGAAAGCAAGAAAATAACGATTCTGATGATGATCCTTTAGATCAATTTATGGCTGGCATTGAACAGCAAGTAGAAAAAGAGAAAGCTAGGCGTGACCAGTGTGTTACGGTAAGTATTTCAAGTAGCACCACTCCAGTCCAGTCATCGGTAGTCAATTCAAAGGGTGTGCGAGGTGATATTGACGAAGAAGACGATGAGGAAAGCTACTACCGTTACATGGAGGAAAACCCCAATGCCGGCTTAAGAGATGATGGTTCCGATATTGAAATTGATTACGATGAAGATGGCAATCCTATTGCTCCTCCCAAAAAGAAGGATATAGATCCTTTGCCATCAATTTATCATTCTGAAATTGACTATGATCCTTTTGAGAAGAATTTTTATACCCCACATGAAGATATTTTCGGTTTAAGCGAAGAAAAGGTGCGAGATTTGCGTAAAACTTTAGGTGTTAAAGTGACTGGACCCGAACCGCCTAAACCGGTTACGTCATTTGGCCATTTTGGCTTCGATGAAAGTCTTATGAAAGCTATACGAAAAGCTGAATACACGCAGCCCACACCAATTCAGGCGCAAGCTATACCAGCCGCCTTAGGGGGAAGAGATATAATCGGTATTGCTAAAACGGGTTCTGGCAAAACGGCTGCATTTATCTGGCCGATGTTGGTGCACATAATGGATCAACGAGAACTGAATGCTGGTGACGGGCCCATAGGCTTGATTTTGGCACCAACGCGAGAATTATCGCTGCAAATCTATAATGAAGCCAAAAAGTTCGGCAAAGTGTACAACATTAACGTAGTCTGTTGTTATGGAGGCGGTTCCAAATGGGAACAAAGTAAGGCATTAGAGCAAGGAGCTGAGATTGTTGTAGCCACACCTGGGCGTATGATTGATATGGTTAAGATGAAGGCTACCAATTTAAGAAGGGTCACATTCTTAGTATTAGATGAGGCCGATCGCATGTTTCATATGGGATTCGAACCCCAGGTTAGTTATTTTTTTTGATAATCTAATTGCGAGGAAGATTTGAATGTTTATATTTAATATCAGGTGCGTTCTATTTGCAATCATGTCAGACCAGATCGTCAAACCCTTCTTTTCTCGGCTACCTTCAAGAAACGCATTGAACGGTTAGCCCGCGATGTACTGACCGATCCAGTTCGTATAGTTCAAGGTGATCTCAACGAAGCAAACCAAGACATTACACAGCATGTGTTTTTATTCCCAAATCCTATGCAAAAATGGAATTGGTTGCTTTTGAATTTGGTGCGGTTCCTTTCTGAAGGTAGTGTGTTGGTATTTGTTACCAAAAAGGTCGATGCTGAAACGGTAGCAAACAATTTGCTTGCTAAAGAATACAGTTGTTTGCTATTGCATGGCGATATGGATCAAGCCGACCGAAACAAGGTTATAACCGAGTTTAAAAGGAAGGAATGTGATATACTAGTGGCTACGGATGTGGCAGCTAGAGGCTTAGATATACCGCATATTAAAAATGTAATTAATTATGATATTGCACGTGATATCGATACACATACACATCGTATTGGTCGTACCGGTCGAGCTGGTGAAAAAGGAACTGCCTACACTTTAGTTACCGACAAGGATAAAGAGTTTGCTGGGCATTTGGTTCGTAATTTGGAAGGTGCTGATCAAAAAGTGCCGGATGATCTAATGGAATTGGCTATGAAAAGCTCATGGTTTCGTAGTTCTCGTTTTAAGCAGGGCAAGGGTAAGAAACCGTCAATCGGTGGCACTGGTTTAGGTTATCGTGCCAAATCGTTTACATCTGATGCGAATTCCAGCAGCCCTAGCCTTAACAGTTATTCATCAACCAGCAAGTCATTGTCATCAGCCGGACCGGCCACGGATCGTTATGCTGCTATGCGCGAAGCATTTCGTTCGCAATATATGTCACAATTTAGACCCTCTACTGATCGCACCTGGGAGGAAACTCTACCTGAGACAGGAGTATTCACGGCGCCCGTGCCACCGCCACCACCGCCGCCTCCTCCAGCATTACAATCTAATAATAGCACTAGCAGTGGTGACAGTAATACCTCGAGTACCGATGGAAATTCGGGAAAGCGCAAAGCTAAGAAAAGTCGCTGGGATTAAATGAGTGACATTTGAAAAAAATGTATACATTTTCTAGATTGTTTTCGAAGTGAATTTTTTGTACTCGTAATAAAACTTCAAATTTTAATTTAAGTTTATGTATTAATCAGTAATTGATTACTTTCTGTTTGCAAATCGGTGTATGTGTATGTATTTAATACATAAAAGAAAAACAGAAGATGTTGTTAAAAAATTTTGTTCAAAAATTTTTTTTTTTTTTACTATTTTATATGTAGAAATGTATTTTGCATTCAATACAATGAAAAGTAATAAATTCTTGATCTACAATAATATAATTAAATAACAGCGTGTTCTTGTAATTAATTTAAAATTAAAAGTATACGTTTAGTCTGCTTTAGCCCATTCTACGGCATCCGTTACGTACGTATGTCCGCATTTTTTTCATCTTTTCAATTTGCCTTTGCCTCTGCCAAAATATGAATTTAAAGTCCGGAAAAAGTTAACATAAAACGTTCAACAAATACGCTTGAAGATGAAGTATTAGAAAAATTATTTAATAAATAACGCAAAGAACCAAATATGATTTTCACGTTTGACTTTACATTATTCGAGGGGCATACAAAATGAATTTGGTTAAGTGTATAAGGAAAGAACATCAGGTCAAGATTTTTGTTTTAGACAATATTTTCTTTTGACAGATGACAGTCGTGATGTTAAGAGAATGAAACGCCAGTAGCTTCAGTAATAAAGGTGAATAGCAGAACCTATATACAAACGCTTTGTGTTCTTCATATATGATTTTTTTGCAACTTTTTAAATGGTCTTCAATATGTAAAAAGCAAGAAAAATATTTAAACGTTCTTTTGGCGATCGTAAGTTGATCCGTACAGATGTTTAGTTTAGTTAGTCGATAGTCGATAATCCGCATAAGTAGACTAAGAGGTAATGGTCGCAACGACCAAGTCAACGGGTTTGCGGGTTTAAATTTCAATGCGGTCGATTTTACTTTAGCCGCAGTCGCAGTGAGTGCTTGCTTAGTCGCTGTAGGCATAGTATTCACTGGCACATATCCACTAGGCTACGGTCGCTTCTCTATTTCTTTCAATTTTCGCCAATCTCTCAATTAAACAGTAATGTGTTAAAGAGGGCGCCGAGTCTGGTTTGCTTCGAAATCGACGTGAGATTATATGAAAATATTTTACCACGTCATGACTTTCAAATAAAACACAAATGCTCCTTTTTTTTTATTTTTTAAATTTAA
>NW_023998415.1:15267185-15304257 GCF_014805625.2 Glossina fuscipes | reverse complement strand
TTTAATTTATTTATAATTTTTTCTTTTTTAATTCCTTTCTAATTTCTCTGCGTAATTATAACATCGTAGTTACGCACTAATATCTCTTCTTTTTTTTAGTTTAAATTTACTTTTATTGGAGTGGGGGAGGGGGGCGGGGCATGATTTTTATTTATTTTTCCTACAATTAAAAGTTCTCTCCAAATATTTCCATTTAATTCAATATTTCTTTATACATGTACATAAGCTGATAGCTTAAAGTATACATTTTACACACGTACATACATATACATAAATTAGATACCCACCACCACGGAATCCTTATCATTACAATTAGAAACTATGCATAGATCTTAGTTCGCTATGAGTGTCTCCCGACTCTCTTTGACGTCGCGGGTAGGAAGGCCGTTTAAATATATACTACCGTGTTGAATGACGGATGCCAAGTTTGGATCTCTACGCAAGTTCTAAATAACTAATAATAGTCTCGAGTTGATTAAGAAAATTTCAAATTTTTTTAAAGGCTTACAACTGCCGTATGTACATTGCCACTTTTCTAAAAAAAAAAAAAACGCGTAAGACAGATAAGGCCACGAAAACGGCTATTGACCTCGTAGGGCTTGTAATGTAATTCGTGGAATTTTGAATTCTATTCGTCGTAGCACATAGAGATCATTTGAATATTATGTCATATCCGTACTCTTACTTACTAAATGTTCATAGACATTGATCGAATGCCAGCGTTTCTTATATCCAACGTAAGCGTGGTACCGCTTATACGAACGAACAGCCAATGCGTTCATTTGGATTGTCAAATGCATCTACGTTAAAATATTTGCATGAATAGCGATGAGCGTAAATGAAAATGGGATAAATAAAAATAGCAGGAGAATAAACAATTTTTGGAAAGAGTTAACAAAGATTTTAAAATTATGCTTGGTACAAGCGAATATAGCTTTCTTACTTACCCCGTATTTACGGTAAAAAAAAAAAAAAAAAAAAAACAAATTTAAAAAGCTCTCTCAAATGTTCGCAATCTTTAGAATATATACTTAAGAGTTTTTATAGTATCATCCATATACATGTATGCATATATATATATATCGTGTACACATCTACATATATGTATATGTATCAATATTTTATACTGAAGTTAATCTAAAATTGTGACTTATTAATATGCTCAAAAATGCGTTGAAAAATGTAATTAAATTAACCCTAAGACTGGCCAGATGGAGCGGTCCATACGCTTCTAATTTACGAGATAATCATGATTACATTTCACGATAGAAATAGCATTGTAGTTGTAATTACTTTTGGAAGGATACCGCGTATCCTGCAATAAAATGTCGTACATATTTATATATATATATATATATATGTCATTCAATGTCAGGCTTTTCCTGACGTTTTCGAAAATTTATGCAAATTTTTCCTTAATTGTGCAAAAAATGTAATATTATTACAAATTCCCTTTGGCAACATTTCCGAAATTGTTGCTTGGGCTTTTGTTCTTAATTCGGCAATGATACAACGAAGACCATGGAATACTATGCCCGTAATCGCTGAATCTTAACAGCATGCTTGTTATTAACATGAAGTTACTGTACGAAGATATGACTTTAGGGCGAAGTGGTAGAGTCATTGTTGTACTAGAAGTTTGAGTTAAAACCAAGTAGTCTTGCACAAGTTCATAAGTTAACTTGTTGGTGAAAAGCTATGAAAATATATGACATGATAAGAGATATTGTAAAAGTAATTTTTCTTGCCAAGTTCTCCTCCTATTCGCCACTGTACGATTAATCTGTGATGACGAGTTTCACATTAAGTAGAAATATTAATTTCATATTCAAGTTCTATGCAGTTGCTATGAAATTTGAGATAAGAAATGAAAATTTTGTAAGTTTTTTTTATTTTTTTTTTATTTTTATTGTTTGGTTTATATCTAAAGAACATATTTGAAAATGAACATAAGTCCAGTCATAAGTTAGTCTAATCCTTAGCAATACTAAAGTAAAGCTAAACTAAAAAGAAAGAAAATAAACGAATTTTAGTAAATAGTTTTACCATTAGCTTACAATATATATTTGATACAAATTAACTATCGGTTCTAAAGTTCTATTCCAATCGACACCTCCAGCCGTTGACTGTCACACATAACAATGTAGTCTTACACGGGAATGATTAATTAGCTAAGATTCATCTGCTTTTTCATCTGTTTTTATGCGTTTTGGTTGCTCGTTTTTTTTTCTTTATTAATATGTCACTCATACGCCCCATCCTATTCATCTGCCTGATAGGTTAGCAAACAAAGCAAACAAACGCCATACAGTGCGTTTGGGCAGCTAAAGTAAATAAGTAAATAAATGTATCGGATCTTGTCTTTCGGTGGTGGTGGGTATTCAAAAATTGGTGAGGATTAGACCCTAAAGCAAATACACTCAGCTCTGTATAATTTTTTGTGCCGATTGTATCTTGTAGTTAATTTGTGTTCTTTTTTTTTTTTTTTTTTTTTTATTTTTTGTATTATTGTTTGTTTTTTTTGGTTTTATTTTATTTTATTTATTTATTTTTTTTTTATGTTTGTGGTAATTGAGAGATATTCTTGCGTGTTGCTGAAGGGATAGAATAGTCATTGAATTTAGCTACATACACACATAGGCTTTAATAATCGCTATATACATATATGTATATATTAAATTTATTTTTTAGATTTTGCTTGAGTTGTTTTAATTACATATTTGAATCACTTCTAATGCTTTATTTATTTATTTTTTTTTTTTTTGTATTTTTTCAAATATTAATTTATTAAAAAATTTCCCTTCAATTTCATGTAATCATTATTAGTATTTTAAGAGAAATGAGTTCAAAAAATGTTCAATTTGTTCTTTTTTTTTCCTTTCTTTTTTTTTTTTTTTTTTTTGTATGTTTAGTAAGGTTGACTTTAATTCATTTTATGCATTTTTTTTTTATTTATCTTTTTTGTTTTTTTACAAAAATTGGTCCTTTCGTATAATGTGAAAAGAAATTAAAAAGAAATGACGTTAATATAATACATTCATCTAAACCTATCGTTTGTACTTATTTCGTTAATGAAGAAGACTTAAGAAAAAAACGGAAGAGAAATTATTGAAAATAAAATAAAACGAATATCAGAAGAGAGCCCCGAGCCGTGTAACGTTCATAAACGAAATCATAGGCAACTTATCTAAGCAAAAAGTTTGGACGAAGCCAGGATTACTTCCAGAGAGAGAGGCAAATATCTTATGCACCATTTCAATTAGTGCAAAGTAAAATAAAAAAAAAAAAAAATTGCTAAAAAAAAACAAGAAAAAAAAAAATGCTATTGATATGATAAAATGAATCTCCGAACACTTTCTCAATCACATATTGGAAATATTTATGCCGTTAGCTAAGAATATTTGCAACAAGTTTCAATTCAATTCTATGTTAACTTTTTCCTAGTGTAAGCTTTGTGCAACCTCCAGTTGGACAGACATAGTCGATCATATTTTACATCGCTCAAAAATACTTTACAGCATTTCTCGTGCATACCTCTGGGATTTGAAATCGCGTCAGAACCCATTCGAATTTTCGATATCTGCATTATAAGTGAATAAGAAAATGTAAACTGATAGATAGATACTATGTGTGCGTTGAACTGTCAAATGATTTCGGGACTTTTTGTTTGTCCTACCACTATTTAAAATGTTTTATCTTTAAAATGTTGTTGTTTTCTTTGTTATTGTATCCATTTTTAAAATGTTTTCGAATGTTTTCACATTTGATCATTTGTTATTCTTTATAAAGATGCGATTTCTTATTTAATTTATTTTAATTTTTTTTTTTTTTTTTATTTTGACCACTCAAAGACTGCAAATTGCGGATGGACGTATACGCGTCCAAATCTAATCTAATTAAATTTAAAAAAAGTAAAATAATTATATTTGGCTGTGGTCGAATCTTTCATAACCACTCCCACCGTTTTCTTAAAGCAAATAAAGGACACCAAAAAAAATAAATAAAGAAGAAAATTAAATTATATTTCATACTGTGTAACGGTTCATTTCTCTAAAGGTATCGCACGATCGCTCATAGTACTTACGAGGAAATTTTTGTCTTGCTAGGCACAACTATGCTTTTGAAAGCAGACATGTTCACATTGTATGTAGTACACTGTAGAAGCTTCTCCCTTCACGGATTTGGCTTAGTTTCAATGCCAACTACCGCGCAAAACTTTCCAATATTTATCGCGAATTCGGAATCGATCAGTTAGCTTTTGTGTGTACAGGGCAAAGTGTACTATATAGCCTCTACGCAGACGGACATGCATAGACAAATTTTCAATTTGGTACCGATCAACAATATATGCATTTTATGGGATTGCCTAGGTGTCGTTCTGGCTATCGCAAGCAAAAATTGACAAAATAAATGTATCCCTATCCCACTTTGTCCGACTTCCCCCAATGGCTTTATCATTTGCTGGAGCTAATAAGAAATTTTTAGCTTTTACCTTTCCCTTTGACTTCATTTATGTGTATATGTTTATCAGCTTTCTATATATTATTTTTAATGGTAGAAAAAGTTCTCACAACAAACATTTAATTCCTTTTATATCTTATCATTATCAACAACAACCCGAACAGAACAACACAGAACAACACAGAATAGAACGGAAATTAACAACAAAATAACTCGTTTTAATTTAAATCTGCGAAGAAGAAATTTTCCCATCACTTTTTAATAAATTTTAATTTTTATTTTTTTTTTTTTAATTTTTTAAAAAATTTTGCGTTAAAATGATTAGAAAAAAATTCGCGCCCCTCTATCTTCTATAGGTTAGAATGGCTTTTATTTTGGGTTAACTTAGATTTTTAGTATAATGATATGATTCTTGTACGAGTTTCGGAGCGATCTGTTGTATGCTTGTCTTGATCTTTTAGATCGACGTCATTTGAATAGAATTGTTTTTCTAGCGTCTTAAGGAACTCTCTTATGTTGGGTTCGGGCAGATGAGGTTCAATAAATTGCTCGCGTTTCTTATTGCCAAACAGCTATCGGATCATCCATCTGTCGTGATTATGCCCTTAAAATGCGTCGACTCAACTCAGTTGAGAGACTTTGGTCTCACAAGTTCTTAACGTTTTCTTTTGTATTTTTTATAAATTCGCCAATAAATAAAAGAAACATAAGCATTGTAGCAGTCTATCAGTTAGTATTCTCTGAGTAGCAATGCGATATAATGTTAATCCTGTTGCCCCTGTTGGGGAGTTTTAGATATGTTATGTTAAATATATTATGCCATATTAATTAATTACGTTGGGCACTGATTATGTTACTGCTGAAGTTCTTATATGACGACATAGGTTCATTACACACATTGATGCATTACATAGCTTACGCTTGCACTGACTCCTCCGTTTGCTTATGACGAAATACATATTGTTCCCATTTTTTTTGCAGGTTATATGGCAATTGCATAACCAAAAGAAAGTAAGTGCATGTTAGACATTAAAAATATATTAATGTAAAGCGAGCAAAATATTTATTTCAATTTACATTCTAAGATTCCCGAGTGCGAGGTGAAGATCTAAAGAGGAATCTTGTGCGCAAACTGTTTGTTTTATTTGACTGCTAGATTTTAAAGAACTAAGTTAGCAAGGAAAAGTGAAAGAAAAAGTTAAAGAGGAGAGCAAAAAGAAAACGACTGCAACATCATATCGATTTGAAAAGAAGTCGATCGTTCGTTACCCTTTATTGAGATCAGGAAATGAAGTGAAAACCTAGACTGCGTTTCGATTGTAAAATAATTCACAATTCATCTCTAGGATGCACTAAATCAGTCACGAGATTGAGACATTGCCACTTCTTGCTTGTTGAGAGTAGCATTTGTTACGATCTCTACGTCGAGAATTCGATCGATAATTAAGCGAGAGAACTGAGAAATATTGAAAAGACAGATCTGCGATTAGATTCAGTGGTTAGTGATTCCACGTTAGTAGACGATAGTATTATGCAATTGGAAAGATGTGAAAAACAAAGAACATAGCGACGAACATTCCACCTTTTATTTTTAAGATTATTTGGAACTGTTATAAACTCTCCATTATTGATTACCCAACAAATGTTCTTGACTGCTCTTGCTGTGCTGGGCTAGGTTAAGCCCAGGCGTAAGATATTTTAATTTTCTCTTAGCTTTTGTGGTCTTGAAAATGTCAAAAAAATGTAGTTCAAAATATTAAGACAGATCAGGAGGGTATGCTAGATGCGATGCTAAAAGGTATATGAAATGATCATAAGTAAGAAAACGTTGCCCTTAGCTTTGGAATGAATTTTGCGCCTTGTCTCCTTGTGCGGCTGTGTGTAAAAAGTATCCAGAATTTAGTTGAGTTAACTAAATCGCTTCAAGGTTTCTATCAGTCGGCAAACGTATACAGCTGAACAGGTAAAGCGAGGCAACAAGTTAGCAACAAGTATTTTTGAAAAAAAAAAACATCAAATTCTATGAATACCCTACACCGGTAGTGGTATAAGGATAAATTAGGTTTGAAGCAGACCCACACTTTATTATATCAATCGATTTTGAATCATTTTCCACATGGATCTAAGCTTGTCTGTCCGTGGAATATTGTGTTCAATCTGCAGGTCTCGAATTTTTGAGATATTTTGTTGAAATTCGGCAGGTACATCATCATGTTTTGCCCCAAGGATCAGCTCTACTGAAAATAACTCCGATCGGAACACTTCTTTGAGCAGTGCGCCCCAGTACGTAACACAGTATTTTGAAAAATCGTCTAAGATAAAACGGATCTAAGGCATTTTACGCTAGACCCTGGTCTACTGCAACGTTCTTGCTTGTTTTCTTTTACGCAAAACACTTGCACAGTTTTTTAGCTAATGTCGACGTGTCGTGCAACTGCTTGCATCCCTCTAATGAATGTGAAGTGTCTTTTAAATAGCATTAAATTCAATAATTAAAAAAAAAAAAATTTTGTTTTTGTTTGCATCTATTATCGGAAGAATTTCCGATTTCACCGAATTTTCAAATTCATTTTGCCTTGTGATCACGTTAATGAATATCGTATACTTATGTATATTGGATTTATGAAAACTACACAAAAATATGTTTTCCATATTTCTCTGTTTCATCGAAGAAGCCTCAAAGTATTATTTTCAAAAATAAAAAAAAAAATGCATATCCAGATAATCCAATAACCCAATTAGTGCACCACTGAAATCGTAATCGGCTTGAAGCAATGTTTGGAATTGAGAGGAATACTAGTATCGTCTACGACGCGAGGCTAAATTAATACATTTATGCTATTTAAAGAACAGTGGCTGGGCCTGAAATTAACCTGACTTGTATTGCGAATGTTTTATTCGAGCAATGGGCAAGCCAAGCAATTCCATTCAAACTTGTTTGGATTTTGGAAAACTTATACATACACATATATATGGAAAAATGGCAGTAAAATAAAGCGAATCTTTATAAAAGTTACAAAGTATATATAGTTAAATGTGGGCGTGTCAGCTGGTCGACAAAAATTATTTTTTACATCGACCTATACGAAGTATTTGCTTTGCATTACAGTTTTTGCCTAATGGTGACGGAGCGGTGTTCGATAGGCTATGATCATTTTTAATTTTTCCACCTATGGCCAGCAAATGAGTGCATACACATGCCAGGCTTCAAGCTTTTTATTTCAAATTTTTCCGCCTATAACCGTTCCAAGAATAAACGATGAACGGACGGATTAATAAGCGAATGGGTCAAAGTCGACTTACAGTCTTACGTGAAGTGCATACAATTTATGATTTTTCTGATTCAGCGCGGAAAGAACGGGGGCTGGGGGGAAGATATCCTCGTACTTTGATGATGCATTTGAAAATAATGAACATAGTCAGGATCACTATGTACACTATGTAAAGTGCATACTAACTGCATTGTAAGTTTAATTTATCGCGCAGCGTGTTTATAAGTTAAAATATAATAAAAGCACTGCAAAGTAATAACATTTGATGTTTTCATCAGATCATCTGACATTCATTGCGAAGTGTTGCAACGGTTTAGTGATTGGATGATAATTTTGAATTCTTAGCTCGTATGCATTCCCAGCTCTGAATATTGGATATGCTTTATATTATTGTGCGAGCCTCCTTTTTTTCTAATCTTAGTGGGAAAAGGATACGTAAACAGTTGACATATATATATATATATATATATATATATATATATATAAGAAGTGAGAAGGAGTGATGATGGAAAATTTCTACATCATCTACCAGCCATGCCGAAAAGTTTAGGTCAGAATCCATTAAGATTTCTTTGATGATTCGTCAAAATTGCAATATAGAAATAGTAGAGCAAGTCTCATATGTTTTTTATGCACCGCATACGCTCAAGCACCAGATGGTACTATTTTATGCCACTGCTTTCTTCTGACAATCTATCCTAAGCATTTAACCTAAATCTCATTTCGCATTCCCATTTCATAATATATGGCAGATCATAACCAATATAACGAACGACTAGTTTTAGCAAGAAATGATTAAATAAATTATTTACTTAAGCACTCTCCTCTCGAAGGCCATCCCGCTCGCTTTGTACTAACGAAAGTATTACGAAAAACAAACGACACGATCTAACATCTATTTTACAGAAACAAATATAAGTTAACACATAACCAAATGCTGTTATAGTTGTTGATGTAGTCCTTTCAAATACATTTGATTTTGTGTCTTTTCCTTTTTTTTTTTTTTTTTTTTCATTTATTTTTTTATACATAAATGTATTTCTTGTGTACACCTTTTTATTTTTTATTTAATTTTTATTTATTTTGATAATATTTTCTTTTCTCTCTAACTCTCTTTTTCTCTTTCTCTTTCTCTCTCTCTCTCTCTCTCTCTCTCTCTCTCTCTCTCTCATTTTCACACACATACACTCTAACTTCCATTCTTTCTATTTATCTTTCTTTCTCTCTCTTTTTGCATATTTATGCATATACATATATATTCTCTTGCCTTATATTTATCGCTTTAGATCTCGCTTTCTTCTTTACCATTTTTGTTTTTGCCTAACATTATATATAAATGTATATATATACAGGATACGATTTATGTCAAAGATATTTTAAATGTTTAAGTTTACGCTTATCTTGTATTTATACCTTACAACTATAACTTATAAATTGTGTAAGTTTTTCATACTTTTGATAACCATCCACCCACCACCACAGAATGGATGCCTGATAATAAATAATTCATTATTTTCATCCTGTCATCTGTAATGCTTGGAAGCATGTTACGCGGAGGCTCCAATAGCGTGAACATATATATATATATATATATATACTTGTTTAACGTGCTCGTTAACGAGATTCAGACTCCGTTTTGGCAATGGCTTTCTGATTGCTGTTCGTGTAATGCTATTAAAGTTATCCGATTGTAAAAACATAAAATATACATAATATAAGGAGCGTTAAATGTAGGTCGTTATGGGCGATATTTTTGTATGAAATAAAATTACTCATGGAAAACAAAAAATTTCGCTGTATGCTTCAAGGTAGGGTTTAAGAAAATGAACGAAACATTTGTATGTGAACAGAAAACTAATTCCGTTAGATCCGTCCGTTAATTCCGTCACAGATATACTCAATTTGAATGAGCGTACGTTTGTAAATAGCGAGGTAAAGCAAAAGAACCCTTTATAAATTCGTGCTTCCGATATGTCTCATTCATCGTGCGGTATAAGAACTTTCAACGATCTTTACTCTTTAATAAAGCATTGAATTTGTGTATGTATATATATATATACGTGTGTGTGTGTGTGTGTGTATGTATGTGTGTATATACGCGAGCGTTTACAAACAGCCTCAGTTAATATACGAGTTAGTCGTATGCCGCCTTCAATCATGCAGAGCGGAAAATTTGAAATCATGCTTCACGTTCCTCAGTTCTTTTCCAACTTGACTCATTTGATTAGCTATACACAGCTTTTTTAGTTACTACATGTTATAAAGAATCTAGGTGGTGGTGGTGGTGGTGGTGATGGTGGTGATGGTGGTGGTGGGTACATACAAATTCGCCCTAAGGCAAATACTGTCTCAATTGATTTGAAATAATTACTTTATATTTTTATATAATGGTTTTGCTTTACAGGTTTCGTTAAGAAATTAAAATTAAAGCTTAGCATAAAGTTTGAATTGTTTATAAGTAAATTTTTTTTATATATATATATATATATTAATTTTTGTTTTTCATTTTTATAAATTTAGCATAGCAAGTTGTTGTTGCTATGATAATGTTACGTTTTTTTTTATTTTTATAGATAATAGTAAATAATATATAGTTTAGATTAAGAATTGTGTTTTTCTTATTTTATTTAAAGAAAAATTGTATTAAAAATATGCAACAAATTTGTTAAACTTAATGATAGCTGATTAATACTTTGTACAGAGATTAAAAAAAAAAAAAAAAAAAAAAAAAATTAAAAAAAAATAAAAAAATTAAATAAAACAAGTGATTATTTAATGTTGTTAATTTCATTATTATTATTATTATTATTATTGTTATTGTTATTGTTATTATTATCATTGTTATTAATAGTTTAATTTAAATTTGAATTTTAATAAAAACGAAACCCTTTGATTAAGACCCTATTTAACAGAAAGTTTGTAAATTTTATAAAAATGTTTTTGTCAACAGTTTATTTTTCTTCTTCTTCTTCTTCGTCTTCTTCTTGTTTTTTTTTTTTTTTAACTTTAAATCACATTTCATTGTTTTTCAAATCGTTTCTGTGTTAAGCATGTTCGTTTCCAAAATTCCAGATTCCGATTTTTAAACTTTTTTTTTTTTTTTTCATTTCAATTTAACATATGTATTTTTATATTTTCTTTTTAAAGGCTAATAAGTTTTATTTCTTTAGTTGTTGTTCTTTTAGTAAGGATTTCTTAAGGGAAAATTTTTAATCATTAAAAGTTTTAATTAATGTATTTTTAAGAATAATTGTTTTTCAAGTTATTATTTAGTGATGCTATTTACAAAATAAAAACGAATTTTTTTTTTTTTTTTTTTTTTATACCACTTCCTATATAAATAACTTTTATTTAATTTTCTTCCATTAAAAATTTTAAATTTCGAATTGTTCTAAATATTTCATTCAACAATTTTAAAGTTGTTGATTTTCTTTTTTCATTTTTTTTGTTTTTTGTTTTGTTTTTACACACACAAAGACATGATTTTTTCTATTTACAATTATTTCAATTATTTTTGAAGCAGATTTCTTTGAAATGGTGTAGAATTAGCGAATGATGTGAATTCTTGTTGTTACATTAATTAATTAATTAATATATATATATATATATATATTTTATTTTAATATACAACTTAGTCGAATAGCGAAGCCAAAATGTCCTCATTGTTGTTGTTATTACTTGAACCACTGGAAGGCGGTGTATTTAAATCGGGCTGTGGTTCCAAATATGATAAAATCTCTAATGTGTCGACATCGGAAAGTAGCTAAAAAAGGTTTGAATAGAAAAGAAATTGCATTTTTGTTAAATAAAAAAAAAAAAAAAGAAGAACATGAAAATTTAATAAATGAATGAATGTTGTAGTCGGTCAAACCTGATAGTTCAATTCCCCTCCCATTTCATGAACATTTCTATGAAACCTCTTATGCCATGATTTTCGTATAAGTGCTTATGTAAAATTTTCGATATATTTTTGTCAAGTCGATATATTTAGACATAGCGGGCGTATATATCTGATCTGAACCGTTCCGGGTTCAAACGGGTTATTTAACAGAGTTTAATCAGAAAATCCATCCCGGTTCTTCTAAATTTCGCTGAAAAACATTCAAAATTGCAAGAGTTTTCCATATATAAACACCTTCATCGAAATTTATTGATAATTGAAGTTGGGTTGATTATATGAAGTTGGATTCAAAGTATTTGGCCGATTCGGTACAGAGTGTATTTTAAGTTGGCATTCAACTTAAACCTTAACAACCCCTACTTACTAAATTAAAAAATTGCAATCATTTTTTGCTTTAAGCGCAAGTTGCCACTTGGATCATGTTGTACCGACCCACATATCAATATCAGGTAAATAATTGTCGATTATAGTGAAGATATCGTTGCGTATGAACAATGTTTTCATAATATAATTAATACAATCATAGCCAGTGAGTGACTGCTGTTAAGTTTAAATTTATAATGACAACTATAACAACAACATAGTTTAGAATGAGATCATGTTTTCTTTTCTGATCTCAATTGTCATAATATTCATAATATACACAATAATAGAGATAATAAACGTACATACGTACATATAATACGATATATAGAAAAAAAAAAAAAAAAACTATATATATACATATATATGTATCTATATATATGTATATATGACTGATACTTGGCAACCTAACAACATCTATATATTGATTTCAACGGACTAAACATATCTTTCTTTGTTGCAAAAATTCTCAAGACAATAAAATAAAATAGATGTAGCGCGCATCTAAAAGCATCTATGTCGAATTTCATCGAGTTTACAAAAGCAATTAAAAACCAAGTACGGACAAACGGGCAGACTTGCTTCGTTGGACGACGATTGAAAGTCGCTGCTGGCCATAATAAATTTTTACAACTTAATGGTCCTGAGACTTACATTCAAATCATTGGCGGCATCAGGATTTTCGAGATTAGCATCGAAATTGTTTAACTCCACATTTAGATCACTCTCATTGAGATTTACCAAACCGGTGGGCTGCGAGTTTATTAACGAATTAATAATTTGCTCTTGTTGTGACTGTTGCTGTTGTTTTTGCTGTTGTTGCTGTTGCTGTTGTTGTTGTTGTTGTTGTTGCTGCTGCTGCTGCTGATCTTGTGCCGCATTGCCGCCACCGCTCATGCGATTATTAGGTGTACCTGGGGTTTGTGGTGAATTATGGCTGCTGACATTATTGCCCGCATTGCCATTTGGAGTACCCCCGTTCAAAGGCTCATTATGAGCCGAACTTACGGATGGCGGTCCGCCTGGAGTCATAGGATGGCTAGCACCGCCTGGCGTATGGGGTGTATGCGGCGTATGCGGCATCTGTGCGTCAAAACAAAAAAATAATAGTATCATTTGATCGAGAATAATAAATAACGATCAAAGGCAACAAAACAATTCTTTTACAAGTTTTGACGTACTTGATCGTTAAGTGACTTCTCCATAGCATTTAATTGATCCAGCGGTTCATTCAAATGTGTTAAAGAATTATTTGTCTGTTGCTGGCTAGGATCATTTTGTTGTTGTTGCTGCTGTTGTTGTTGTTGCTGCTGCTGCTGCTGCTGCTGCTGTTGCTGTTGTTGTTGTATATCACCCGTGACTTGAGAATTATTGAAACTATCGAAATTACTGCGGTTAGATACCCTATAAGCGCGTGAATAAAACATTATTCATAATTTTGATGGAAAGAAGAAAACAAAATTAAATAAAAAAACTTACACTTGCCCTGTATTACCCGCCCCGCCGCCGCTCATCATATTGCCGCTTGCAATGGAATTCATATCGTGACTATTGTAGGGACTCATTGCTTGCGTGCTGTCCCAGATTGGTAATTGTGTCGAACCCGGTGACATCACTTTAGTAATATCATCAGAGAAATTCTCTTGTTTGATAGTAGGCAAATTTAAATTGCTGCCGCCAACGTTCGCTCCCGAATTAGTAGTTGAGGAGTTAAGATTATTGCCAGCTGAGCTATTGCCGCCGTTATTATTGCTACCCGTTGTTCCGCCTTGCAATGCCCGCCAATTAGCCGAAGAGTCGATAATCACTTCTTCCACGTCGCTGGTACTTAGCGTATTTAATATGGCCCAGTAATACTGATCGATTTCTAGGCTTTCGGTAAGGGCGGGTTTATTGCATTCAGGGCAACGCCATGTGCCACGTTCGCAATTCATCATTAAATAGGCTTCTAGATCGAAGCACTGTATGTGGTTGCATTCTAGACCACGTGCCGGTAAACGTATTCGAGTTTTCATAATCGGACATTTCAATGAGATCTTAACGCATTTGTTGGGATCCGCGTTCATACTGTTAGGGCCATTATTGCTAGTATTATCGGGATTTTGAGTGAAATTGCGCTTAATCTTCGCTACGCTATGCTCCAACGGTAAGAGATTGCGTTTATGCAAACCTTGCATTACCTGACGTACGGAGGGTCGATGGACTAGTTGCAACACAAACAAGTGGGACTAAAATAAAATTTTTTCTTTTACATCTTCGGAGATATGAAAATTGATTTACATTGAACTTACACAACAGCAGGAACTAGCGGTTAATTGCAAGGTATTACGTCCCGGCTGACAAACCGATTTTAAATACAAAGGTCTTAAAGCTTGGCCGGTCTTTTCAGAACGTTCAATATTCAAGGGTGTTGCATTAGCCGAAACTGTAACCGTGTGCGGCCAATTGGTATTCATTTGGCGATCATCTTGATGGAAACATTTCAGCTGAAGTTCCAAATCCGATCTAAAAAATTTGCATAACATGAAGAAAGGAAAAATGTTATGAGAAGAATTTTATACATATTATCATCTACATATGTTTAAGTAGAAGTTGTAACAGTATAAATGCTCTTTCTGCCCAACGGATAAAGCTGTCAGTTTAATTAAGTGACTTACCGGCACATCAACGTATTGTAGACGTTTTGTTTAAGATGAAAAACATGATTGCTTACGGACAGATTATGCAATAATCGGAACGGTGTAAGTATAATGCCATCACGTACCGGGAATGTCAGTCTCATTTCTTCAGCTAAAAAAAAAGTTGTTTTTGTTAATAATTTAGAATAAAAGAATTTTCGAAAAGTGTTGCGTCTTCGAAAAGTGAAGCACTTACAATTGTCCATTTGTGGTTTAATGTCGGGATTTGGACTGACGTAGGGTACACTGCAGGCGGGCGTTAACGGAGGCGTTGGATTGCCAGGAACTGGACTATGTTGGTAATTTTGTTGAAAACTATATTAAGATATAATGATAAAGCATTTCAATATATGTCTGAAAATTGTATTAATTCTTATCGTACCCTGGATTTTGATAGGGATTCGAAGAGCTTGAGACAGAGCCGGGACCAGCCGGACACATGGTGTTAGATGAATTGCTACCAACCATGCTCATGTTGCTTTGCGCACCCGGATAGAATTGTGGCTGTTGTGAGTGATGCGATTGTGAGCCATAACCTCCGTTCGGTCCGCCTTGCGGCATAAAACGTTGCATGGAATTCATACAGCCAGGCCCCATACCGCCGGGTCCCATACCGTTTCCAGCACCCATACCGTTCGGTCCCATAACGCCGCCCGGTCCCATACCCGGACCCATAACAACGCCTGGCCCTAAGCTACCTGGACCCATACATCCCATACCAGCACCATTACCTGGGCGACCATAGCCACCCATAGGACCTGTTCGACTGTAAGCACTAGCTTGCATTGGTAACGGTACACCACCGCCTCCCTGAGGATGCATTTGACTGCCACTACCATATGGCATCCCACCTTGTTGCTGAGAAATACTTTGCGAACTTGCACTTATCGGATAAATACCAGCCCTTTTCTGTGCGGCATGCATTTGAGGATTCGGATATGGAGCCATACGCCGCTGATTGTAACCACCATTAGCCATCCCTTGTATTTTAGCCATGGGATTCATTGAATTCATTTGCTGCTGCTGCTGCTGTTGCTGCAACGACATGGCACCACTGACGCCGCTGGGTCCCATGCCAGGCTGCATGCCACCCATGCCGCTCATAGACATATTTTGCATTTGATTCATGGGCGTAATCTGTAAAAATATGAAAAAAAAAAAAAAAACAATGAAATATTAAACGAAGACGAAGAAATTATAACTCTCGCGTGTACTTTACGTTCATTTAGATAAAAATTATTTTATTTTAATATATATATAAAAAAAAAAAAAAAGGTTTTCAGTTAAATTCGGTTGAAAGTAACGAAATGTGTTTACTAGAATCCATAAGAACTTAATATTTCAATCGAATTTCGCATTATAAAAGTAGTCGTTACGCTCTTAGCATGCTTGAACGCGAATGACTTTTCATAGAGAGATCCACTATAATGTTATAGGTATGCATACAATTGAAAATTGTTTCACTTGTTTTAATGGCGTATAAAATTATCCTTGAAAAAATAATATCTTACGGATGTTTGTTTTCATCTTTAAAAAAAAAAAAAAAACCATTTGAAAAATATTCGATCAACTCGAAGCAAAGGTTAACTTATCTCGTCTCTTACGTTCACTGCATGCACAAGCAAGAAAGTCATTATTTACTGCGTTTCCCGCAAATCGAAAAGACATTTCCGCCCTTTTAGGGCACTAGCAAGCATGCTTATGATCAGTTTATGATTAAAGGGAAACGAACTAGGAACGTGAAGATGCAATAAAGGATGATCATGATCAACAATTGATTTCTATTAATAGTAAGTTAAAAAAAAAAAAATAAATAAATTAACAAAGTTTAAGTGAAATTCGTCTTAATATCGAGATGATTCCATAATTCCAGACAATTTGACATTTCGGCTATCGTTGGCATTTTAGAATAAAAGTTCATGGAGCTCAGAATTTACAGAATTCGTTACCTATTCATAAATTTTTATCGCTGTGTGCTACGACTTGCACTTGCTGTTGTCGTTGTCGTTGTTGTTAGCATGTGGCAAATAATTAAAATTGTTATTGAAAAATATTAAGCAAAAAAACAAAAAAGCAAATGTACGAATCGTACATGCATACAAACATAAACATGTAACTAACTATATATACATATTTATTTATATATATATAATGAAACGTTTTTTTTTTTTATATACAAATATACCTCCTCTTTATATAAAGGTAGTGCATGAGTACAATGCATTTAAAAAACAACATCAACAACGACTGAAGGCAATGTAGTGAAATAATATTAAGTTTTGTTTCTCTTCTGTTTTTTATTCTTTTTTTCTTTTTTTTTTTACAATTTAATTTCTTATCGCTCTCTCTCTCTCTCTCTCTCCTTCTTTCTAACACCCTTTTTCCATCTCATATTCTCGCTTTTCTTTGCCCCATGCATCTGTCCCACTCACGCGCAATTGCAGTGCAGTACGTGTGCAACACGATATACAAACAAACAGACAAAGTAATAGATTGTATATCATTCCAATGATTTGCATACGTTACAAACTGCGCTTTTGTAATTCGATGTGTGTGTGTGTGTGTGTGTGTGTGTGTGTGTACGCTTGTCCAAGTATGTATTCGTGTAGACAATTGTTTAAGAGTTTCAGGCAAATGTGAAATGAAAAAAAATATAAAAAAAAAAAAAATTAAAAAAAAAGAAAAAACTTTAAACTTTATATGTATGTGTGAAAAATAAAAATTACACGATTACACGATTACCAAACGAGTACTTTAAAGTCTCTTTTTGTCGAAGTGAAGGGTTTTCGTCTACTGTTTGGCGTGTGTTTAACTTAGTATGTGTGGGCAAGTATATTTGTTTATATCTGCTTGTGCTTCCATGTATATGTGTGTGCATAGATATTAATTATATAAAATATGGCATAAAAACTCATTATGATTGTATATCTCGGCTTTGGGGTGAACAGAAGAAGGAAAAAAATAAAAAGAAAAACAAATAAATAAATAATAAAAAAAAAAACAATAAAATAACCGTTGTTTTAAAAAAAAAAAAAAAAAAAAAAAAAAACAAAAAAAGTGCGATTATCATGTTGCTGCATATAGTTGATGTTATTGTAATTGTTAAGTGAATAATTGCTTAATTGTTAATATATTGAAATGTTTTTTTTTTTTCTTTTTCTTAATTGTGACGTCTTTTCTTGTACAACGTTTTCTGCTCAGCGTATGCTTACAGTTAGTTACAAAAAGATTAACTAATTTATATGGCTATACCACGCGTAGGTATGCGATTTATCGTCGTTCACTTATCAATAGTGAAGAGTTAACTAAGAGTGGAAATAATGAGCGTCAAGTGTCCATGAAACACATACGCATTTTATTAGTACTCATAATGAAGATTGCCTAATAGTATGCTATAGATATTTTTAACTTATAGAAAAGAAATAAAGAAATAAAATTATATAAAGCGATTTTATTTACAATATGATTGAGAAAAACACATCATGGGTTACGCGCGCTTGATATAATCACTTTCTGATCGATCAACGAAGAAAATAATGAATTAGTTTAAATTTGTTATTTGCAAGAAGCCTTATGCAGACTATTTCGAGTATTATATAATATATAACCGGGGGAAAGTTATTGATCGAGAAAATAATGTGTTGGCTTCATGTTTAATATTTAATAATTATTCATGTATTTATATAATCGTAATGCGCGATATATTATATAATTTTTCTTTGATTTTCCCTCTTCTCTTCTATTAATCGCTTAAGTTTACTTGCCATGTCTCTTGAGTTATCGCCATTTTCTATCTTTCGATAGACGACAGTTATTTAATTGCTAAAATCTGTAATATATGTCTATGTGATCGTTAATAACAATTAATTAATTATTTTGTTATGTTTTGATCACATAAAAAAAAAATAAAGCTTGATTGAAATTGCACTTCTCTCTTGCTAAATTCAAGTCCGGGAGCTTTAATTGATATAAGAAAAATGCCTCTAAGCAATACGGATGGTGATCTCCGACTCCGTGCAGCTTAGCGAATTCACACTTTCATGTCGACAACTAAAGGCATAAAAGCATATCTGCAAAATTGTATTAACAGCTATGCAAAATAAACTTCTCAAGCGGAGCTACGTTCATATGTAATGATGTTGATGTTGAAGTTCTTTAACCAACATTGATTAAAACTGAATGCAATTTATTAAAATGTTCTTTTCTTTTACTTATCTGTGCATGTATTTCTAAATCAATGATTTTTTACGTTGTCACCATTTTTTATGGAAGATGCGACATTGCGATGCCAATTGCAACTTCTTATTGTTATTGCTATTGCAGTTGTTGTTGTTGTTGTTGTTGCTGTTGTTTTTATTAATTGTGTCATGATTGATTTCATTAATTATGGTGTCATTATTATTCATATGTATACAGATATAAATTGCAACATACAGTGGCTGTAGAAAAATAATTCAAACTTAGAACACTACACATCACTCAATGAATAATGTTGATGTTATTATATAGTAACATTAACAGCAAATAGCAACAAAAACAAAAAAAAAAAGAAAAAGGTTTTAGCATGAAGTCATCTTTGTGAATAACTTTAAAGGCTAATATTAAGTATTTTCTAAGATTTCTATATAAACATACACACATATATTTATCAATTAAGGAAAAGAAAAAAGAAAAAAAACGAAAAAAATGGTTTCCATGGCGGTTGCAACACCTCTTTTGTGCTCTATTCTTTTGTTCATTTCAATCATCGATAAATTTTGCGTTAATTATAAATAATTATATGTATATGTTAATGTAAGCTTAAATATGCACTTGTGTGTATATGCATATTTGATATACGTACATACATATCTATATAGGTATATAGGTATATATATTTATATGATAAAGATATATATATATATGTATATATATATACATATATGGGTATGTATGTACTAGGTAGTTCAGAAATTTCTTGCAGTCTTTCCCGACGCCAGGTTAAAATAGCTTTTTACAGGTAGTTAGACAGGTAATTATGGTCAAAGCTGTGTACAGTTATGTAGAGCAGGCTTATGTCTGTCTTGTACAAAGCTTTCAACGAGAATGGTTGTTCTATAGCAGTCAGATTTAGTTTTATAAACTGAACTTCAAAGTGCGCATATAGAGACATAGGTGCCGCGTATAGAAACAATGCTGTAAGTGGTTGAATGCATGTTAAAATTACTTTGTGAAATTTCGTTCTGGAAATTTTTCAGTGAAAGTTTTCTACAGCATTCTGTTAGGCCCAATAGCATTGCTGACCACCAACTATGATGGTTATGATTGAAGTTGATCAATACATAACGCTTCGAAAGGTTGCAGATAAACTTAATTTACCCAAATCCACAAATTTATTCCTTCTGTACATAAAAAAAAAAAAAAAAAAAAAGAAAGTTATTTCATTTCGTAGTGAAAAACGGCAAGAAATTTCCGCACTCCCCAATATTAATCGCACATGAATAATTCCTTTAAAGGCAATTACTGATAGACAGTTCATAAGCATTAGGTATAGTCACCAAACTGCAATTGTTTCACAATTTAAGCAAAACTATTTTAATATCTTTATACTCATCACGGATGAATGTATTAATTGTCTTTTCGTGTGTTATATATACATCTATATGTTTATGTATACATGGGTACATAAATATATATATATATATATATATATATATATGAGCCGATAATCTTGGTTGATAGTGCTCATCCTATTTGTGTAGTTCCAGAATTTATTTTTTTGGTCTGAATAATAAAAATAATAATAATAATGATGTACACATATGAATTTATCCGTCCGTTAGTTGGTATCATGACTATAATGGGTACCAAACGGTCGAATAGAGATATGAAGCGAAACGATCTTTTTTATTTCGCCAGTGTTTTCACGTTGAAACGCGAATTTGAAATTAAGTAAACTTAACAGAGAGAGAGAGACAGAGACAGAGAAAGAGAGAGAGAGAGAGAGAGACAAACAGAAAGCGAGAGAGAGAGAGAGAGAGAGAGAACGAGGGACTGAAATCACCTGTTTTGCTTAACAGCACTTTTAATAACAGATGTTTCTTTAGCTTTAGATATTCTCTCTGGAGTTGAGAATGAAGAATATATCAATGTTACGTTTTAAGTCGGTAACGAATCTATGCACGAATTCGTAGCGAATATAGAGTATGTTTGAGGCGTACAATTTTCGTTACTGTTCTGAAAAAATATATCAAAAATAGTTAATTGAAATGTCAACATTGATTAAGTGGCTTGATGTGACAACCAACGCTCGCGTAGAGCGTTTAATTCCTAATATTAAGTGTGTCTTTTCCTTCACAGTTAAAGGGCCGCGCCTAACAAGGAACACTTGAAGAAACCGAGAGCGATATTTGTCGGAATTTCGTTTAAAGAAAGGCGCAATATTTAAATTTTCTAAACAAAGATATGCAGCATATAAGTTTGTGCAGAGTATAAGTTTCAGGGTGTTCTGTGGTGAGGCATGAAGTGAATTCATCGCCTTCGCTTAGGATTGGATCGGGTATAGAAATAAAAAAAATTGCGTTTCGCAATCGATCCTTTTCATTATAACTTACTTGATGATGCCTCGCTGAGGTTGTCGTTGGTCCTGTGACACTACCACCATAGCCAAGCATGCCGCCGTTCATTTGGCTAGCAGCATTGCCTCCGCCCATTTGATTCATTTGCATGCTGGCAGATGCTGAATTGGAGCCTGACATGGGACCCATTGCCGCTGGATTCATGCCACCAGGGCCACCACCGACACCGTTACCATTCATATACTGATGCGCATGCTGAGATTGTGGGCCCATACCCATCATACTATTATTAGCGCCTGGGTGCATACCACCCATCTGTCAAAAATTAAAGCAAACGTATTTTATGTAATTTTTAAAAATTTTACATAACCAAAAAACAAATCGACAAATTTATCTACGACTTTCACATACACAATACAAAAGCAGATATTAAAAACGCCTTTCCCCAACCTTACAAGCACTCATAGTCAATGAAATTTCGAACTGAATAAAAGTTATATAGATGCTTGTTCGCCTTCTTCTGTCTTTTTCTTTTCTATCTCTTCATTGAGACCGTATTAGTATAAAAATCTTTTCAATCACTTTTTCCAATTATGTCCCGTATTATTATGCATGTGGAACCAAGGAAAACATGCTTAATGGGCTCTTTATTTGAAAAGCACTATTTTTAAATCGAAGACAGTGAAAGGAACAAAAGTGAAAGATTTTTTTCGCATCCGAAATGTCGTATGTAAAATGTCTAAAGGTCCAATAATTATTTTGATTGCAAGTAGGTAGGAAAAGTACACCATTTTGCTTTTTTCGAATTTTGAAAACGCATCTAATATGAAGTAGGAAGAGATTAAAGGCGTAAGGAAACGATTCCTTATAATAATTGCTTGCAGACTCATTACATTTTGCGTTAAATTTTGTAGGTTCGTAGGTTATGTTCATTGCAGTCTGAATTTCGGTTTAGGATTTTTCGATTTTTCCTTTTTAATATACATTTCTTGGGGGAATAATTACATAATTTTGCTTACATACCTGACTATAACCACTCATAGCATCCATGTTGGCTTGTTGAGCACCAGTGGCTGTTACCATAGTATTATAACTATTGCTGTTGTTGAGAGAATTTCCGGAACCTACAGCGGATACCGGAGATGTATGCGAGGAGGGAGAGGAAACTGTTAGACCAACACTACTGCCAATGCTAAGATTACTACCGCTGACAGCGGCACCACCTACTTCACGACTAGGTAATAATAGGCGCTCGTTTGCCGCTACCGATGATGTTGAGGTAAATTCTGAATTCGGTCCAAACGTGTTATTCAGCGTACGCAAACTATCCGGTTCGCTTAAAAATGAACCGCCACTGTTCGGATAGCTGCTGCCATGATTTAATAAATTTTGCTGATGATGATGAAAACCTGGCTGCTGTTGGTGTTGCTGTTGTTGTTGAAAATAGAATTGTTGTTGCTGCTGGAATTGTTGCTGCTGCGAGTCGGTTGTATAACTGCCAGTTGGTGAAATTTGGCCCCCTAAGGCTGGAGCCCTTGAGGAGCCTGCTTGGCCATTCATTTCATCATTTTTTCTGTAACATAAACGATAACAAGGACACGGTGAATAAAAATCGGGATTTGTATAAAATTTAGAAGACAGTTTGATAGGTTTTTCTTTTCTATAGTTGCAAAGGAAAGAAAATTTCAAAATTTGTTTTTTATTAAAGGAAAATTTTTTTGGAATTTGTTTTTTTTTCTTTTTTTTCTTTTTAATATATTTAAAAAAGGCAGTGTAGTAAGAAAAGGCGAAAATTCTATTTTCAAAACAATAAATCATTTCAAACTTTTTTCAGGGATGTATATTAAATATATACTATGTATATATATATATATATATATATATATATATTATTCATTAAAAAAAAAAAAAAAAAAGGAAATAAATAAAAAAATAAAATCATTTTTGAGAAAACAAAAAGAAGAAAAGTGCTAGTTAAGTTTGTAAAAGTATGTGTTGATTAACTCGAATACACCTGTTGTTTTTAACACGCGCTACATTTAACATTTTCAACACATGTGAGTAATTTTTTGTAAACTGTTTAAAGGATGCATTCTTAACTTACGAGTATGTGTATGTGTTGTCATATGCATTTGATAAGTAGCAGCTGAATTTTTTTTTGTTTTTTTTTGTTTAAATATCATCTGCGTTTTTTTTAAAGGTGTATGTCGCGTTATTTTGAAAATTCATCTTAATTTGCTGTGCTCAGTCTTTAACAAGCATTATAATCAAGTTGATGTTGAAGGTTGTGCTCTTGTTTAAAGTTACCTAGCCATGATGGAGTAGTATATGAATGCATAGGTGTGCTTGTTGTATTCATTCAAAGCGCATCTTGTAGCGACACAATATAACGAAAAATATTTAGGCTTACACGAACAGCTGAGAGTTTTATTTATTTATTTATTTCTTTTTTTTTTTTTGGGAATTTTTTTCTTAAATTTTTAGCCGGTCAGGGGCATCCTGCATATCATTGCAGTAAAACCAAATAACGCAAGGTGCACTAAAAATATTCATTCTGCCTTTTGGTCGGATATTTGTGCAAACGAGTTTGTTGATGCCAGCATTTACATACAAATGTAGAAAGGCAAGGAAGAAAAAAAAAAAAAAAAAAAAAAAAAAGAAAAGGTGAAAAAAGTGAGGTTATTTTTGGTTAAATTCGAGTATTCTGTTCAAGTGCGGATCTGTTTTAAAAGCAACGAGTTTTCGTTACGCTTTAAATGCATTTTTTATTTTTCATTTTTTGTTGCCATATAGACACAGAAAATTGTATAGAACGGGCCTATACGGATTTTTTGCAGGGCCTCGTGGTGATGTTACTTAATACCAATTTAAGCTATCGATTGGACAAATACGCTAATACTTTGAACTATCTGCCTATCATATGCCTAACGTTTTGCCCAAAATCTTTTGGTAGAAATTTTAAATATTTTGAATAAATTATTGTAACCCATAATTACGAACATCTTGCCAATAACTGTCTCATCATCATAAACCTGTGCTATATATACATTAAGTATAATATCAACTTCCATTTCGAATATCCAGTAAGTAGTACGCTTTAGAGATCCAAAAATTACAGCAACACTTATAGGTAGACATTGCATCTTTTAAGGGCTCGAGAATAAACCCGAAATGTTAATGTATTTAAAATGATTGATTAAAATGAAATGAGTTTACGAATAAAACTGATATTTTCACCCGACATAACCAGGAATCAATCGTCAAAGTCGCACAAACTGAACGGTTATATTTAAATTTGGGGAAAACGTGTACCTTGATTGGATAGATCACCATCCGTCCAAACACATTTCCCTTTAAACATAACTAATCATTAAGTTATGAAGTCTATATAAGTTTCTATGGAAATGATTTCGAGCATTCTATCGGTATATCATTTTTTACAGATATGTTCGCTAAAGTGAGAATGAGTTACGTTTAGTTAAGAAAATGAATTCAAATCTATATCCAAGTTATGTTCGCTTTTAAGATGGGCATAACGAAAATGTTCCTTTCACAGGATATCTATACGTGAACACAAGTGCACCTTTTTTTGGTTTGTTTCAATACCATGAACGTTAATCAACGTCGTATTAATCTATTATATATATGTTCGGTTAAAAAAGTACCCGGATTTATAAAAAATCAAACACTTTTCAAACGCTATTCGTCAAAGGGAATTTCTATTTAAATATTCCCATACAACTGAAATGTTACTTAACTTTAGACTCATCAAATATTAGTCGAAAGATCGCAGGTCGATTCGGAAGATATGATGGCGTCGTTCTAATGTCAATTTTTTCATTGAGTTCAGGGTTGACATTCGATCGCTGAATACAGCGAATAGAGTCTTCAAGTATTTTATGGTCCTCCGCTGCGTAATGAAACATGTTTAGTGAAAAATTTCTTCGACGATAAAAATTTCATCTAAAGCATAGACTTTTCGGAAAACGGAATCGAGTATAACTGGCCTAAACTACTGAAAAGGTAAAAGTCGGTATTATTGGAATCTAGGGCTCTAGCAACTCAAATACTGATTACTGATTAAGTGAAATTTTTGAATACACGGTTTTCGGTACGATTCAGATATTATGTATATATACATTATATATGCATACATATGTACACATTATATATATATATATATATATATATATATATTATATTTATAGTGGATCTATAGAGTATTTCTAAAAGTTGTATAGAAGATGTAGGCAAAATTTGATGACAATTTCATGGAATTAAATTTAGTTGTTCGCTACACTCAAGCATGCTGTTTACGTATCCGCAGTAATGTACGTGGGCGTGTGAACGTATTAGAATTTGTAACAATTGATGGGCGGTTACATCAACACGATACCGCAATCAAGGCGAGGAAAATTTCTTATTGGGATTTTATTACACGAATGGATAAATGTCTACTCATTAGTCTGGACATTTACCTAACACGTATCGAAAATGCATGATTTTGATTACAATGATTGATCGAAATAAATGCTTATATGTATATACTTATATCATTCGGATGTTTATAACACCAATTGACTGCGATTAATAGGCTATTTTTCGTGAAAGAGAAAATTGAATATTAAAAGTAATCGATTGCACGATTGTGTGCTGATATGCCTAAGCACTTGTCGCCAATATCCTTTAAAGATATGCACAAAGTATTTATATTCGTGCGTGATTCGCGAAAGTCGATGTAAAGTGATTTGTGTTATAGGGGGTATGAATGGAGGTTTGTGCGCTAATTGATATAAAATCTGAACTATGATGTCAGTCATAGAGGTCAAGGCTTTCAACATTGACAGTGAGTGTGTGGGAGAAAGACGAGTTTGTTCTTATTGTTAACTGCCTGCAGGATCAGATACCAGGTGCTTGTGGAGCATTTCATGATATCAGACATAGCATGTTGCTTTGAGCTAAAGTAAGTTCGCAAAAATCCTTAAATATGAGGATTAGAAGCTTAAGCAAGTACAATAGACTTTTTAGATTAGATGGACATCCTATATACCTATATACCTAATATACCACTACAATGCAATACAATATAGAATACTGCTAAATACTATTCAATTTTGTGTAAGTAATTAATGTGAAATAAGTAAAAAACGCTACCGTGGGTCACGGCCCGCCATTAAATGCCTTATACAATTTAACTGAAAAGCAATTATTTATATAATGCCTATTCAAAATAGGCGCTTTTTGTGGAAAATAGTCGAACAAGTGGTTCGATCGGAATCATCTGCAACAGTATTCGTGTTTGGGTCAAACTAAATTAAAGTTTCATTAAAAAAAATATCTAAAAAATTGCGATCTGTAGGTTGAACACAAGAATACAGAGCGGACCGACGGAAAGACAAGCTTGGATCGATTCAGTATTTGATTGTAAATTGAGCGCTATAATAAATGATGTAATTATTTCTACTTCTTCTAGAACGGTGCATACATGCGCACAAACATAATATACTCTTGTACAAAAAGTAGTGTAGAGTATAAATGCTCTCGAAAATTAAATAAAACTTTATTGCATTGCTTCGAAAAGCAGTATAAAACAGCATAAGTCGTTTAAGCACATTATTCGTTTCATTGCACAGTTCGTTTAGAGGAATGACTCGCTTAACTGTACTATTTGAACTATGAGCTCCTTTTTAACTATGCGTTTTTCAAATCTTATCTCTTGTGTGTATATCTAAATCAATGCCCTGAAAACTTAGACAAGTTGCCAGTTAGCTTTTTCTTGCAGTTGTTTGGCCGTCTTTTAAGCTTTTGTTCAAATATCGACAACTTTTATCGATTGCAACGTTTTATGGTAATTAAAATGTTTACGAAATTAACAATTAGGTAAGTAAGCAAGAAGTATAGAAATCAGTAGGGCTTTGGTTTTTTTTTTTTTTTTTTTTTTGAGCTCAAAAAAAATGAGCACAGCATTCTTGCTATTTTGTTATCTTTCTATTGCTGATTGTTTACTGCAACTTTATTTATTTTGCAGTGAATCTAAGAAAATGTGAAAAAAATCATTTCATTTTAGACCTTCATAGTTTTAAAGGCGTCGAAAAAAATTTGCACAAATATTAGTTTGATTTGATTAAAAGTGTATCGTGACTTTGTAAATTATTATAATGATTTCTTGCAGTTGACTCGCCCTTTCATGTGTAAATATCAATGATTTTACGAATGTTTTGTTAATGTGTAAATATGAACACCAAGTCGTAAATGCATATATTCAAAATTTCGCTATACACACACCATATAAAGAGGTCACTGACACCCATATAACGTGTTATAGTTAAATTTCGAAATTATAACGTAATATATAAAAAAAAAAAAAAAAATTAAGACGCATTTCATTCATAGTTACTTTCTACACGATTTCTACATTATTATTACGAGGCGAGGAAGCGAAAGGCGATGAAGTAAGAGATGAAGAAAAGCATACATAATACAATTGACATTTTTTCGCCATATTGTCATTTCATCTAATTTTTTTTTTTTTTTTTTTTTTTTGCAAGTAATATTTTTTTGTTACTCTGTTCGTTTACTGTTGTTCATAAAGTTCATATGTCACCTACAAGGAACTTCTACCACTGAGTTTTGTGACGTGTCGCTGTTGTAATTTTGTTGAAGTTAGTTTTGTAACCGTGATAACATTTGTAGGCACAGTTAGCTACGAGACAATGATGCTGTCTGTGTTATGTAATATTTATTTTTAGAAATCTCTTACAGAGTTAAACATAACTACGAATCCAATAATAATAATAATAAGTTGGCGATAAATTTAATAAATTGTGACATAATGACAGTCTTAACAGATTTAAGCATGGAAAGAGAAAAATAGACAAAGGCAAGTAAAAATAACCTAATGGGCTAGGCTACGCCCCCTGTACCTCTCGCCGTTATTCATATAGGCGTTGCGTTCGTCCTTGGGTCAAAACACTTTTGCTTAAAAATTTTCCATCGAAATATCTGAATATCTGTGCCTTAATGGAGAATGAGAACGAAAATATAGGACAGACAGACGAAGCTTGTAATCAAATGTAAAAATGGATTCTGATTCGATCGGTAAGGGAGATGGGGTCTATTTTCTGGTTCCGGCATAAACCTAGTATACACTTGGCACCACAAGCGGTGTAGGGTAAATTAAAAAAGTTAAAAATAATAATAACAATAATAATAATAATTGCAATTGTAAGTTACATTAAAAGAAACTTTATTCGACTTAGACTGAATCGCGTTTCTGTGTCCATTTGTTAGTGTTTTCATTATCTTTTAATGATCACATATTTAAACTAAAGAAAGTATATCTGCCTTCGTTAAAAGTATGTGAAACATTATAAACGCATAAATGTTCACGGAAAAACATACACATGCACACTTAATCTAATACAACTGCATATAATACCGTCAAACGGTAACTAACTTAAACATAACAAATTCACTCTAAAGAGTTAATGAACAATTATTAAATAAACATAACATTAAAGCGTAGATTTACGATTTTTAATTTTTTTAACTAATTTTTCGATTATATTTGCCAACAGTGTGCGTTATATTTTTATGTTTTATTTTAAGGTGGTAGTCGCGATTTATATCATGTAAACAAATGGACGAATAGATGGGTAAATAGAAATGGTTTAGGGGTGGGGGGTGTCGGCGGAGATTTGTAAGAGCTTAATGCTTTTCGGGTAACTAAAAGAAGGTTTTTTTTTTTTGGAAAGAAAATTAATTAAAATTAATTTCCATTTCTTGATTCGTATTTTAAAAATTATTCATAGAATATGTTTTTAGTTTTAAGAGAGCGTTGCTTCTATAAACTCCCTCGAAATATATAAAATTGCAAAATACTTTGCTTAACTGCACACAATTCGTTTAAATGCTTTCGTCTCTGCATAATGTTTAAAAATGAACGCTTGCAGAGCAGTGACGTTCATCAACTAATTGCCCGTTAACATATTTTATTTTAAATATTATTCGCAAAATTTCACGCATATATATATATATATATATATATATTTAGGTCAATTAAGTAAAACTATGCTCAAGAGAAGTTTACTTAGTTATGGGGAATATACTGTTGTAGATTTTGTAGTTATTATTTTTCAAATTAGAGATAAACATAAATCAAAAAAAAGAAAAGAAAAAAAAAAAAATGTTTTTAAATGAATTTCTTATCATAAATTTTAAGGTTATAAGGTGTGTAGAGAGTATTTGTTTGTGTGTACTTAAAAATTTATGTCAAGGTTTAACTAAAATGACATTTTGTTTATTTAACTTTTACGGTAACTCAAATCCTTGCTTTCCTCATACATTGAACAGAAATCAACCTTAAGAAAATCAGAAAAAAAAAATGAATGACCCTGAACTAAGATACAAGCTTAAAACTTTTTTGCTTTCAAGTTTAAGTAACACACTCAAAGTGAAATTTACGCGTAGCGAGAGAGAGAACAATAGATATATACATATATATATATATATATGTGTAATGTGTGCATGCAAGCAATATCGGATGAGAAGGATTTTAAGCAATATTGTGTGAGAAGCGACAGAAGGTTATCTTTCTGTCTTTAGAATTAATTCGACAATCAATGCTTTTCCTTCTTAATGGTCCAGCTAATCCAGCTTGTTCTTATAGACAATATATGCGAACAGCTCTGATAAATGTCAAACCGAGATCTCTTCTAAGCTTCAAATTAGTGATGAAAATAATTTGAAAATTTCGATTCTTTACAAAATTATTCTCGTTTCCCTTATCTATGTGCTAAGGACATTTTCGGTACTTGATCTGGCTTATTTTTAAATTTAACAAGCTGGCATCTATGACTGTTATGCGAACGTCGTTGATACGTATTCATGTGTCTCAATAGACCAATTGAATTCATATTCTATCTGCTGTAACGTGCAAACTCATTTATCGAACATCTTTTTTACGCTTTTCCATTCCATTCTCGTCTGCTTTTTGATCGATTTGAATATACGGCATGTAACTCTAAAAATCTTCTAAAAATTTATTTGCGATAACTAAACAATACGAAATTTAAATAAAATTTCAGTTTTCTTTAAATATGATTATTCATTTTGTGATGCGGATTCGGGAACTCTGGTTCAGTAAAATATATATGTACCGAACCGAACTGTCATCCAGGGCATCATATGTTTCGTGTAAAATTTTCCATTTTACAATAAAGATCGTTCGAATGCCTTAAAATAGTAAAAACTCGTTGCAAAAATACTGACTGACTTTGCTCGGCCGAAGCCATATACAAAAAATTTCACCAATAAATGGCAAGATCAAGAGCAATATATTGAGAGAAGAAAAACCCGAACCAAATCTCAATCAGACGTTTCATTTATATTTACGTTTGCAAGTACAACAAAATGTTTAACCCTGTGCAAATCGATGAATAGTTTTCTAGTTCATGGGTATAAAAATATGAATAAATTGTACGGTCCGATCCGTTTTATCTACGTATTTTCACATATTGTAAACAGAGAAAGAGAAAATTATTACATATTCTGGTCTCTCTAATGGCGAATATTTTTATTATTTTTTTTTTTTTTTTTTGCGAAAGCGTAAAATCTTTTATCAATTTTTGCTTTTAAAAATGAATTTTAACGATTTAATAAACTGTAAGAGAAGCAGAGGAAAGGAGATAGAAAAGATAGATATTGAATCCGCTCTAATTATTTTATTATTTATTTATTTATTTATTTATTCTTTTTTATTTATTTATTTTTTTTTTTGCTTTAAATCGATGCGCATTTCAATGTATAGGCGGGCGAATGATATAAAAAAATTTTATGACAAAAAAGAAGAAAAAATATATAAAAAAAAAATTCTATTTTCCTTCCTCTAGCACTCCTTATAAACGCGCAATTTCATGCAACGTTTTTAAATGAACGCTTCTAATACTTAACGTCGTCTCCACTAATTTCAAATTATGGCTTTAAGCAAAAAAAAAAAATAAATAAATAAAAAATAAAATTTTATTTCTATTTATTTAATTTTTTGCTGAATTTTTGTATTCAAGTAATAATTTCATTATTTATCGTCTCACAGAACGTAAATAACGAACGAGTGAGAAAGAAACGTTAATTATTTCATATTAAAGGAAAGGAACAACCTATTGCCCGTTATCAACAGCTATAATGAATACGAAAAGCGTCACACTTGTTGCGAGCTAGTTTATGTTTAACCGTAAAATAATAGAAAAAAAGGAAAAAAAAATAAAAAACACTATAGAAAACAAATTAAAAAAACAAACAAATCAAAAAAAAAAAAAAAAAAAAAAAGAAACCAAAACAAAATAGAAATTCACGCACATATACATACAATTGTTGCGATACAGTACAGTTTCGCCCAAACTGTGACGTGTAACTCTTTGCCTTATTGAATTTTTTGTTTCATATAACTTAATAAACTTTTTACTCGCGGAACATATTGATTTAGCAATACTTGTTACTCATATTACGCGGCCGGACTGAAGAGTTTAAGAACTCATCTTACTTATTTCTTCCTCTGATACGGTGACTTTTGGTTTTTTTTTTCATTTATGAGCATTCTTTTTACTATGCTAGCATTGACGGATGGATAGACAGAAAAAACATATATATATATATATATATAATATTATATATATATATATATATATAGATATATGTGAAGTGAATCTCATTAATATTGGGTTTTTTAGCTCGACAAAAAGTAAACGCTTTATTAAACCTAGTCCATTGTCCAAACATAAAAAATTTTTTTTACTACTTTATATTAAAATACATATTATATATAAAAAAAGAAAAAACAAACCAAACGTTATTCGAGTGGACAAGAAAATTAAATAACTTCAACAACATAGGGTCATTAATATCGGGATCTTTTCATATAAGGGAAGGTATGAAAATGACAAACAACATATTATTAAAAATTAATATTTGGAGGGGTATCCTGTTTTGCTTAATAACGTCATTTAAACGTTTTGACATATTTTGTATAATGTTTCTTGTGTAGGAAACAGGAAATCTTACTCCGTTCTTCTTGTACTCTATTCTTCATATCTTGGGCGGAAGAGGTTCAAGAGCGTTTTCGCCCACGGCGGTCTAACTGGTGATTGGGGAAGGAGGTGAAACATTTTGAAGCCCCTCTTGTATTAAGTGGGACTTATGTTTGAGGTCGTCATCTGGGTCGAATTTGAATATTTCCAAGTATCTTTAAAATAACCCCTCCTTGTTTGTAATGGCATCTATAAACATCAATTTTCCGACTCCATTGGCCCAATGCATACCACAAACTATAACATGATGATATTGCTATGCACGCCCTAAACCGTTGGTACAAGAATGTAATAGGAAGCTAAGGCAGGGAAAAATCGTTTCCATGTTCATTTTTTCTACTAAGAAGCAGGCGTACTCCCTGGCAAATTCTAGTCTCAAAATTATTATGTAAACTCAATATTAATGAGACTCACCGTATATATATATATATATATATATATATACATATTTCATAAATAATTCACCCAGAATTTTTTTTTTTAATATTTTTTTTTTTTTTGTTTTATTTTTATTTTTTTTTTGCTTTTTGTGGGTACAATCACCCATCGCTGACGTCGAAAGGTTGGACAATTCCGTTCTTACATAATTGATGGACATGTTTTCGAGGTAAAAACAAATGTGGACGCAATAATATACATTTTCAACCAAGACAATGTTTTTTATTTATTTTTTTTTTGTTTCACCAATAAACGAATAATAGAGCGAATCTTTGATAAAATGCAAATGGAATGAGTACAAGTTTCGTATAAAATTTAAACTTTTATAAGTAATATGTCAGGTAAATTTTTTTCCAATTTATTGACGTAATATATAGAAATTAATAGAGAGAAAAAAAAAAAAAAAAAAGTTAGTAAAGGTCATAGGAATAAACGTTTCTAAGTCATATTGCGGAGAAAAGAAATATTTTATTTAGTTTTAAGTTTTACTGATATCATCGGTGAGTTTCTATTCGACGTTAAATAATTTATTGAACACACGTAAGTTGACATCTTATGTTAAGTCTTCTAACTAAACTCGATCGATTTCATTGCAACATTTATAAATGAAATATTTTAATTTAATATTATGACATTCAAAGGCTTAATTACAAGTCTAGACTGCTTTTTTAACAAATTATTTAATCAATGACTAGAACAGATAGATAGATAGAGATAAGCAACGAATAACGAGAGAGAGAGAGAGAGAGTGTATAGAATACACGTAGCTTCTGGACATATGCATTAAAGAAACGAGAATTGATTTATCCGCAAATTCTGAGCCGACTTAATCGGTTTCGATTGTTTGTCCGTCCGTCTATGTATTTATTCATTCATTTGTCTATTCGTGCATTCTTCCATTGGTTCAATATCTGTATTTAAATTCACTTGAAATTCCCAAATTAATTTGAGTTAAAAAGTTCAAATTTGATATATGGACGCCGCTTAAAATAGTTCTCAACATAAATAGCTATAAATAAAATTGTAAACATATCAATATTGATGAAGATCAGAGATAGAAATTTTGACAGAAAATCGTGACAAACGTTTTTAATTGATCTTAATAGATGTCCAAGATTCAATTCCTGACGAACATAGTTCCGTTAGTTGTTTTATTTATTTTTGCAATCATGACAAATCTGTTATTTGCTCTCTCGATATATGAGTAAATAACGTGATATAATAAATATAGTTAGTAATTAAGAATCAGAATTAGGCAAAAATATAGAATCCTCACAAATACAACTACAACTACAACTAATGTCGTATATAAAAGAAACGAGATAATTTCAGAAATGATTCTGATTTTTTAAATGAAATTTTAAGCAGAATATATTCATCTATAATTTAGTTATAAGCAAGTCTTGCACACCCATCCACTACATATGTAGATTAAGTCTATAAAATACGTTTGATATTTATTAACTAATCGCGAACCATTTGAAGCTTTAAGTTTTTTACCTCTTTGCGATCGCGAATTTTCCCTTGGTGCCGTTTAAACTATTCAAGGTTATGATCAATATTGAGTGAATGGATTCTTTCGAAACGGTTAAGTTGACATCTTAATGAAAAGTTGATCGATATTTTTTTAGTAAATTTCAGATTAATTAATTTTTTTCTGATTTTTTCAATCTAAGTGAATTTTTTTTAACAAAAAGTAGTAATAAAAGTTTTTTAATAAAAGTAGAGTAGGTTTCGTGTAAACGCAGCCCATTTTCGAACTTGATTACTGAAAATTAATTCGAAATATATTCGATTTAAGTTTAGATTAAGATTTTTTGCTCAATTTTTGGCGATTCTAAGGATTGTAGGAGAGTTCATAGAGATGGACGGATAGAATTAGGGAAGTTAATTGAGATCGTCAAGTTGATTTATGAAGCTCGCTAGCTAATCTCATCTTAGTGCACGCAAATAGAATTTATTACACCCTATACCACATTTTGTATAGAAGGGTATATTAAGTTGGTGCGGACGTATGCAACAACCTGATTGACTTGAGATAGACCCAAACGATTCGGAATTTGATTCTAACTCTATCTGCCCGTCTTGTTATGTTCTTGTTATGTTTAGGCTATAGAACCTATAACTTGTAAGATATATTGATTTGTACTTTGGTACACTAGTGCTGGTTTTGGCACAAGGAAGAACACTATTGAAGATCGCTCGGATTTCACCACTTTTTCAACGACTTCTCATAAAACACCCTGTTTCGAAAAGTCGCTATATAAATTATTGCATTAAGCCAAGTCGTGTAAAATAGTCAATGTTGGGCCATATTTCGCTCCAATGTTTTCACACGTCGATCGGTTTTTAAAAGGCAAAACAAGCCAGTGTTTCTTAGAAAGCAAAATAAGTGCTCCGCTCATGTTTATATTTAACTAAATAAACTAAAAAAAAAAAAAAAAAAAAAACGATATAAACATAGTGCGACTTTTATGAATGAACGGACAGACGGCCACGGCACAATATTCTTATGAATTGCTTTCATCTAATTAACAACCTAACCATTGTTGGATGCAATACAATTTACACAATCGTAGTAAGTCGCAATGGTTGATCGGTCTAACACAAATATTTGTTTGTAACTTTCTCACTTATTTTGTTATACTTCGATACTAGATAATAAAGTTACTTAAATATTGTACTATTGTATGGCAATTTAATGTGGGGTGAGGGTTTGTGTGAGTACAATGCAGCCAGACGTGGGGTATCATAGATACGCGCGCGCGCGCGTATATATATATAGCTATATATATATATATATCTATACATTATATATACGTAAGTGTGTATGCATGAATGCATCTATGCTCTCGGTGGTGTGGTATGTGTAACATCGTTATTAGTGTTTATATTGTATGTAAAATAGTTGTGCGTGCATGTGTTTCTTCAATGTGCATTATGTGACTGGCTCAGTAAACGGAAGTATATGCCAAATGAATATATTGTACATATATGTAAAAATAAATATGTTATATATATATATATATATATATACGGGTGTGTGTGAATCAAATAAATGTAAATTTGCCTTTGTGTAAATAATGTTTTCACTCACCACCACTACACTACACGTTTGTTGTTACTTTTCCGGTATTTATTGGTGTGAATGGACTCATAAAGTTTATGTTTTTTTCATTCGATTATTTCTTTTTTTTTTTTTTATGTGATTTTCTTATAAATTAACTGGAACGTAAAGGGAGAAAATTATGTTAACATTTTTTGTTTTTGCTTTTTTCTTCTGAAACAAAGAGTTACAATACAACATCTTTACGCACGGAAGAACCGAAGAAATACTTTATAGGGGGTTTTCGGAGCGTATGATGACAAAATAACAGCTTAAAATGGGCGATAGGAGAGCGAAAAGTCACGACGCAATGAATAAAAACTTCATCTAAATATATATTTCATCTGTTAGTTTACTTTACGGAATGCAATTACATGAAACAGCAGAGCGTTTGTTTTTTTTTTTGTTTTCTCTTTCTGTCCTTTTTTGTTTTTTTTTGGTTTATATTTATAAATTTGATCCTTATTTATGATTATGAAAACACATCAATTGTGAAAGCGTGTGTTGCACCCATACCAGTGGAATTGGTTGGGTGCATGCACACGGTCATCCATAAGCATATGCAAAAAATTGTATGCGCTGGTAAGAGAGTATGTATGTCACAGAAGGGTTTAATAATGGTGGCTTAATGTTCACGCGAAGGCCTGTTTTCAAGCTTTTTTTTTTTGATTTTTCTTTCACAAAATTATACGAATTCCATACAATATTAGGGAATCTCATTGTACGCACGCACAATACCACAAGTACACTACACTTGAATTTTGCAGAAAGTACATCAGTTTGGCCCGACAATTAAAGTGGATTATCAATCCGAACGTCAGCGGGCGGTCATATCAGCTATTTGTTAGGTGAGATTTTATGATATTTTGTATTTTGAAATCATCATCGCTTTCATTATTATTACCGCCATCATCCAATGAAATGAATTAAAATACTTTTGGGTAAAATTTAAATACGTGTATTTGTAGGCGGTTTGTCGGGTTTCGTGTTTTCACAGCTAATGCTAATTAATGATTTGCGAAATTTGTATTTATGTCTCGCATCTGTATTGTACAACAGAATAATGACATAAATTTTTGGCATTGCAAGCCAGGATTCAATAATAATACAAAGCGCTGTTCATTTCGCTTCTCTTTTTTTTTTCTTTTCACTTCTCTATAAAGTTCGATTTTCTCGCATTTAAACTCCCAACACAACAGTACTCTCATTATA
>NW_023998415.1:15244318-15257185 GCF_014805625.2 Glossina fuscipes | reverse complement strand
CACGGGCGCTGTAAGGTATAATAGATTGATGACAATTTTTAAATTTGAGTTGATTCAACCATTAAAGCAATCGATCAACATTTATCAAGATTGAGAGTTTAAAGCCATTAAAAATTATATGAGAAATGCAGAGAACCATATGCGAAGCTGACCGTGCGTGATGAACATTTTCAATTTCCCTCAAAATTCGATTTTTTTTTTTTTTTTTTTTTTTTTTTGTATGTTTTACTCATTTCTCCGAGATTTCAGGCCATATATAAATGGCTGGCTAAGACTAAGTGGTAAGTGACGTAGACTTGAGAAGAATAAAGAGAACAAACTTAATTATTGCATATAGCAGTATATATATATATATATGCAAGCTTGACGTTAATCTAATAAAAGCAAAAAAAATTTTTAAAATTGTTATACGAAGGGTAAATGAGAATTGATTCCGTGAGAGTTTCAGCTGTTAAAATAAATGAAACAAGTTAAGGCCGATTATTAAATATTCTTAAGCATTTCGCTTAACGTCAATCATACACGTTCCGCGGCATAAGGCCCTAAGAACCTTAAAAACTTGCTTTGCCCGAATCCTGTTAGGTATGTATTCGCAGAAAACGTGAACCGATGCAGTAATTTTGCTTTGCTGTTCAGAAAATACTAGAAATCAGATCTCGTTGTTATATAAGGACTTATCTGGGAGTACTTATATGGGAAGGGATCTAAAAAATAAACCTATGGAGATTAAATTTACTGTCGCACATAGTTATTATGTCAAAGCAATATTTTCTTAAAAATAAATAGTTTTTGCCATACAAAGGACAAGTTTTCATAAAAAACATTTATACAGCAGAAGCTTCAATATATGGTCTTATCCCTTTTGAATTTTTCACATTCAATTAATATGTCAAAAATTAAAAATCATAAATTTTCTTTGTGCAACAACAAGATTTTTTTATTGAAATGGAAGGTTATATAAGTAATGGTTGTAAAAATGATTCAAACCAGTCTCGTTAGGCGCGTCTATTTACCGAAATCGACAAGTGTACAAAGTTTACAAGCACAAACATATGACGGACGGACAGGCTTAAATTGATTCAGACCATTTACCCCGACTGAATTGATATAATAAAAAATAAATTTACATCTTATGGCTTTCAGTGCACTCCATTCATCCGTGTAAGCTTAATAAACACTCACTCGACTACAGGTGGCGTAGGTTATAACAAAAAAAAAGACAAATATATATATAACAAATATATATTTATAGATGTCGACAGTATTGACGAGTCTTTACGCTTTTTCGGTAGTATCAGCGTTCGGATAAAACGAGTCAAAAATTTATGATGTTTTGATTGATGTTAGAAAACAAGCTACAATTGTTTTTGGTGACGATATTTTTATCATCCTACAAACTTATTGAGTGATATCTCGTTTAGATGAAAAATTTATTAGCTCTTATAAAGTTAGGGCATTCACTTTCTGAAATATCGGTTTCAGGATAACGGAAAAAAAATATTTTAATTTTACGACATCGGAGTTTCTTTTGAAAAAAACAAAAAAAATGCATCGCCGTAGTCCACTGGCTAATTTATTGTAATATGTAAAGCTGCGGTATATGTACAACATACATAGTTTTTTTTTTTTTTCCACCATTTCTCATATAAGACACATTTTTTAAATGTAAAGTTAAAAAGCAAAATTATAAGGCAAAGGCCGCAAAGAGACTTTAATGGAAATTCATCGATTCACCCGAAATCCCGAAAATGAAAAACGGTTTTGAAGGCCATTACATGTATGGCATGCATAGATGCAAGAATCTGTTACTATACCAAACACCGGAGACTAGAATTAAATATTTATATGTATGCGAGCAGTGTACTTTTTGGTGTGTGAAGTGTTTATTTTTAAATAAAATACAAAACTGGTTTTTAAAGCGCAGAGCAACAAAAAAAAAAAAAGGCAAAACAGAGCTGAACTCCAAATCGAGCGGCGGATACCATAACCAGAAAAATAGCTTTAAAGAACAATTTTTTTTTTTTTTTTTTTTTTTTTTTAAATATAATTTTTAATATTATTGTTATTATTATTTTTATGATTGCTACTTCAGCAAGAGTTTATAATAAGTTTGTCATTCGACTTGTATGGTTTGCAGGTTTGGTTGATTAGCCTGACATTGTTTGCATGCATTTAAGAAACTTCTTATCATAACGTCAGACACAAACGATTAATCTGAAGGTATTACTTGGATAAACCGATGAAATTAATAATCTGGAAGTGAAATGACACCGCAGAGAACAACGCAGATTTTTTTAATGGGGCATAATTTTGTATCAGGGATTTCAGTTAGTCGCATTAAATCTAAATACCGCCAACTGGTGAAGATGTTTGCACTTAAGCCAAGTATTTCTTGGACGAGAAAGGAATCTATATCGAGCACGATTGAACCGCACCAGCTTCGCTTCCGTGAATGTTCGCGGTTTTTATGCTGAAAACGTTAAATACAAAATTAGACTAAACTCCTGGACCATTATATGAAGTTCACGTACCTTTTCATACCCGAGTTTTGTACTGATTTCGAAATACCAGAAAAAAAGTTTAGATTCATTTATCTATCATCATTATGGAATTGCAAATCTTATTCTTATCTACCACTAACCAAGCATGTAGGTATATCTTTTTTTTTCTTGTCTTCAATATAATCAGTTACTCAGGGAATGTTCTCACTAGATGTAGCAGAGGGACAGTCCGAAAGAAGCAGGGACCCACAGAGAGGTAGATAATGATGGCAGTCTAGTGTATAATTTGTAAGTGGCTTCACTATATACTTTCCACGTACTAAGATTTGCATCCCGCTCGGAACATCGACTTCGTAGTTGCGACTAATACGTATTGGGGTACGCGAAAGGCATACTTGATTTGTCATTCCGGTTAAAGTACAAAAAAGTATATCGGTTTGTTATACACGCGAAAGATACTTACGCGACCTAGTCGTAGATGTCTTTGCGTTGGTTGGGCCGTTCGCTCGTCTGTCATTTGTTGTTTGAATTTTTCATAGGAAACAAAATTTACTTTAAATAGATTTCGATCTAAAGCCGGTTAAAAACATTTAGCACAACGAGTTAAAAGTCTACGGCAGCGATTGAATAGCCAAAGAGATCTTGTTTTGTGAATATCGTCCTCATGTTAGTAGCATTTTTTACTTCTTTTTCTTTGATTTTCGTTCAAAAGAATTTTCATTAAAATTGAATACAGATAGAATCGAGTCAAAAATTACGTATGTACTTCAATTAAATACAATCGTAGGTATAACACGACTGAACGGATATATGAAAGAAATTTAATAAAATTGCTTTAATGAAAGACATAGTAAATAGGCGTAGAGAAGTTGGGTGTATGAAGGCAAACTTCTTGGAGTAGAGAGTGTTTAATGGTCGAATTTAGCCGGTCAATGACGTTCTCTTGCAATCGTTATATGGCCTGATATTTTCATAACTATTAAACTTTATTTCTTTGCTTCTCTTGTTACTTTTGCTTTTTTGTATGAAACGCAGAAAATAAAAAATGAAAATAAAAAAAGCAACAAACATTTTTTGTTGTTGTTGTTGTTGTTGTTGTTGTTGTCTATTTACAAAAATTCATTCATAGAAGAAAAATTTTCCATATTATCAACCTTGTCACATCATACATATACAAGTCACATATATGGATATACATTCATACATATCTATCTAAACAATCTATATAGAATAGTTCCGCATGTCGCTAGAATATTAACTAACAGTGTTTACTCGTTCCTTTACAATGGCATTGGCTTTTTGTATATATATATATATATATGTGTGTATGTGTATGGATGGCTATTATATCTGTTCGGCTATGGGAAGAATATCGAAAAAAGTTACAAAAAAGCGACAAATTATTTGTAATCATATTATGACACGTAAAATATTTATTAGATAAACTCGATGTTTCCTTTTTTTGTTTTTTTTTTTTTTTGTCTTTATTATTGTTGTCGTTGTTGTTGTTGTTGTGGTTTTTTATTTCTCTTGTTAGCTTTTCGTCTATATCAATATAAATATATATAAATATGCATGCAACTATGCATGTGTGGGTGGGTATGAACTTGACTATATCTGTAACACGAAATTTTGTTACTATCATATTTAATGTTACGTTGTCGCTGTATTTTTAATTTAAGGTGCGATTTATTTCTAACGTAAATGTAATGTATTTTTTATGATGATCACTAACTGTGATAAGTAATAAAATAAAAAAACAAATAAGTTTTTTTTTTTTTTTAACATTTCCACGCCATGCATTGTATTTACGATTTCAGAAACATCTATTTAACTATAGATATTATTGTTAAAAAAAAAAATAAAAAAATAAATAAATAAATAATGAAAGCGATTGCATTTGGCTTGCACTGCATTTTGGCTATCAATGAGATAGTTTGGCTGAAGTTAAGTTGAATTAAGCTTTTCCCTGCATTAGGGTCACGTTGCTCAGGGAAATTGATAGACATCACATTTATCAAAGTGATGGGAAGTTAGTTGACACTAAACCGCATCTATTATCGGAATTTTTCTATGATTTTATTCTTTTGATTGCAATATCAATGTTGGAGAGGTCTACTAAACTTTTTAAGAAGGCGCTTACGACGAACTTTGTTTAGTACAGGTAAAGTAAAACTAGTCGAGCACACTTCTTGTCTTGTCCGATTCTTGGAAATTGTTGGTATGTTACCTAAACCATGCGTTCACTAAATCGCTAGAATGGAATGCATTGATGATTCTAATAAAAATCTTTTAATACCCTACACTACTTGTGTTACAGGATATATAAAGTCTGTGCGGACGTATGTAATACGCAGAAGGGCTTAAGATAGATCCAATTCTTATTGTACCGATCGATTCAGAATCATTTTCCGAATTGATCTAAGCCTGTCAATGCGTCTGTCCATATAAATATGTGTTCAAGATACAGTTTACAATTATTGAGTTATTTTAATGAAATTTGATTCACTGACGTGTTTTGATCCAAGGACGGACACCATTGAAAATCGATCCCCATATAAGGCCATATTTTATGAAGTCGTTATATGGAAAAACTGCAATTTTTAAAATTGCCTGACAAAAGTCGGTAACTAATGCCATTCCGACATGCTAAATTGGTGTGAAAAGATTAAGCCGGCTTCGACAATGTTTTAAACGTGTTTTAAATTGACGTTCATATGACAAGAGGGTCTAATTTTCAATGCGTCATAATGAAAATTAGATAATAACAGTAATTTAAGATAAAAAAATTAATTGCGTCAAATTTGAACCAACTCTTCTTGTTTAGATCCTATCCTATATAAGAATTTTCACGAAAATTGTCTAGGGCAGAAAAATATAAGTTTTAACACTTAACGATGATAAGTGATGTATAAAATTAATTACGCTGAATTTTTGGACATCTTGGACATAACCATTCTTACGAAAAGTAAGCTTTTATTTGAAACGAGATCTAATTTTTTTTAATATACGATGCTATAATAGAAAATTCATATAAAACCAAGGTATCAATTTTGTATTCTATGGCAATGTCATGTCATGGCCTAGCCCGACTATAACGTTTTCACTTGTTTTCTTTAATCGAAAGAAATTATTGCTAGCAGTTATAATCTCCTACGTAGACTTATTTTCTTCATATGTCTTTCAGTTGACGCGTATTAATATTTTTAACTAAATTTAAACTCTTTTCATGCATGCGCGATATTGCTACTACACAATAACAAAAACGAATATAGTTCTGCAAGTTGTAAGCGGCATGAGAACTTGCCCTTCTTTTCAACTTCAACTTGGGCATTTAAACAGAAATTGAAAAAAAAAAAAAAAAAAAAAAAAAAAAAAACCTATAAAATATTTAACTCAAACAATTTCAAAGATTTGAATGTAACCACTTTTGCACGTTAAAATGTAGTTTACACACACACATACATAATCGCAACACGCACACACCCTTTGATTAAGAAAAATATTATTAGCTTCATGAGTTATGGAGAAAATGCAAGGAAACGGTGGTGTTTATTACTAAATGCGTTGATACATTGATGTCGAATACTTATAGTTTAAGACAAAAAAAAAAAAAAAAAAAAAAAAAAAAAAAAAAAAAAAAGACCATAAAATAGGAAGAACAACAAAGAAACATCAAGCAGCGTGTGACGATTTAATAAAACACAAAATGAAAGAAATGAATAAAAAGAAACAAATATTTAACGTCATCATTAAACGAAGGTTAACAACATTAAAGCAATTATGGTTATAACCGAAAAAATCAACAACACCGCTCGGTATAATAAGCATTTATACGCACGAACACAAGCATATCATCTTTATGATACCTGTACTTAAGCACGACCACCACCCCAAAATTTTGAAAAAGAGAAAGAAACTAAAATTGTTTGCATTTTGTTTTTGTTATTTGTTTTGTTTTTTTTTATATTTCTTTGTTGATTTTGGTTCGAGTTCAAAAGAGCTGAAATGAGTTTTGTAGAGCAACGTAGAGAGTGTAGGTTTGATTAACATAAGTTAAAAATAAGAAGCGATTGGTTTTCAGAGAGAAAAAGATTATTTAAGAGTTTTTGCGAGAAATGAAGAGAAGAGAGTGGTGGAAAAGCAAATCGAATGAGAAATAGAACGAGACAGGCAATGAGTAAAAGCAATAGCGAAAACTAAGAGGAGGTGAGCCAGTGAGAGTGAGAGAATGAGAGAAAGAGAAAGAGAAAGAGAGAGAGAGAGAGAGAGAGAGAGAGAGAGAGAGAGAGAGAGAGAAAGAGAGAGAGAAATTGATCTTGTTTTTCTCTGTTACATATCTTTTTTCTTTACTCGTTTTATATACATGTATATATATCTATATATCTATATATCTAGATATATATGTAAAAGAAGAAAAAAGGTTAGCGCGTGCGCCTATTTTGTCCATCATAATAATCGTGATTAACAACATTTTGAACAGCGTAACTGTTACAATTGTTTAGCACATCCACTATATCACTACGCCACCCTTTGACATTATTTTGTCTCTTCACTTTCACGAAAAGCGAAAAAATTATTACTACGGAAATTTATTGTGTGAAACGTAATCGTTATTATTTGGGTGTATACGAGCAAAGTATTTGGCTCTCTGTATGCTTTTATACGCATAGGAATATCATCGCGTTGAAAAGCCATTCATTGTGTACATAATTGTACATATAGCCATAGTGAAAGTACAATATTAAGTGGTTGACTGTCTAAATGTCAGAGTAGTGTTTGACTAAGTGCCAGCCAGCTAACCAAGCTTATCTGTCTGTTTATTTGTATGTCGGGTTGTCTATGTGCGTGTTTGCCAAATTTGCCTGTTTGTCAGTTTATTAAAGAAAGTTAAGCCTGAAGGGGGTTGATTTTTGCCACCACTTTTCGGTTAATGTTAATTTTTTCGGAATAAATATGTTTTCAAACTTGTCCAATGCATATCCTTTGACGGATACGCGTCATATACAAAGAAATCTATAAACATTGTATATTTAGACTTTTAAGTATGTTCAGTAGGATTTTACTTTTGTTTGCATATGCACGCGTACGTGTACGTATGTGCGTGTGCGTTTTTTTTTTTTTTTTTTTTTTTTTTTTTGTATTTTCTTCGGTTCCCGTGTGAATTTTTTTGGTTTTTTTAGTGGTAACATTTGCTAATTTCATGTTGTACTTGTTGGTAGCATAGCAGCTTAGCAGCAGCGGCAGCAGAAGTAGTATCAGTAGTAGCAGTAGTAGTAATAGTAGTAGCAGTAGTAGCAGCAGCAGCAGCAGCGGCGGTGGTGGTGGTGGTTATGGTTATATCGGCTGGTCGTTAATAGCGTGCACAATAAAACATACCAACACCGGTGGTTGTTTATTAAACATTTTTAAGCAAGAGTAGCTTCTTTGTATTGCGTTTTTGTGCCTGGCTCTGTATGTATGCTTAAGAAATTTGAAGGATTTTGTTACAATTTTTTTTTGTTTTTCCTTTTTGTTATATGCATTATATACATATTTGGAGTGTCAACGATTAATTTAAGGGTTTGTGTAAAGCTAAAGGTCTTTATTGTGTGTATACACTTCTCGTTTTCATTTGCTGTTAAGAATATTGGATTAATAATATAACAAACGCAGGGGTTGACTCGTGTGATAAATAATTGAAATGATTTTCTTTTATTTGGGATTGAATTTAGTTAATGATATAGAAAGGTGAGAATATTGCGGATTTCATTTAAATTTTATTCGACAATTAATTAATAAATTTAGAGAATTTGTTGAAATAACAAATTCTTATCTAGGGTAAATAAACTTTGAACGAAATTAATGAAAAATTGAACATTAGTTGAGATCTTGAATGTTAACAAAAACAATTTGAATTTAATAGGTTCGTTTAAAAACAGTACCAACAGGGAATCGTTTGTTCAACAATTGATTGTATGTGTCACTTAAGCTCACATATTCTTGGTCGGATTGTCGGAGTGTTAGCTGGCATAGCAATTTGTATTTCTAATTTATTTTTATTTTTGTTGCATTTAAAAATATTGAAAGAAAATTTCACCTCATCTTTTAGATGATTATATGAACCTTTAAAAATTTCGCTGAACGTTTACTTTAATGATCTTTTATTGCAACAATCCAACTAGGCGAACGCAAGTTTCGTGGAGCGGGTTGCGATCATGGTCGTTTTTCAATATCAAGCATTCCAGCTTATTTTGCATCATAGAAATTAATTTTTCTTGAAACGGTGCAGTGAATTTCATATTATTGAACAAAATCACCGTATTTATCATATAGAATGAAATTTCATGTTACGTAAATATTGTTCATATCGTTACTCACCAAAATAAACCTTAACCTATAAACGTTAACCTGAAATGGTCCTCGAAATGTCAGACTAAGTATTCACTGAAATGTTGTTATTATCTACAAGTCATTCTGGTGCGTTTTTCGTATATATATATATATATGCTCAAGAATGAGGCGAAAATTTCGTATAATAGTGATAGTGATAGATAATACGCAATCAAATCAAATAAATGATAAAAGGAGACGCTTTTAAAGTCCAAATATTTTCTTTTAATATAAAAACCTAACTCTAACTTGAGTTAAACTGAACAATCTAAAGACTGAGTCTGCTTTAACTTTAATTAATTATAAAAAATCGGTTATTAAGCGCTTTTTAAAGATCATTTACCTTTATCGGTTAAGTGAAAAGGTTGAAATAAATGAATAACAAACTACAAAAGTGTAGAGAAAATTCAGAAAAATCTCAACGTAACTGTACCTGCTTGTGACTTTTCTGCAACCTTTATAATGTTACGGTTTTTATTAAAATAAAATTTTTGACCGACTAAGTTGCGAATAAACGAAATAAAAAAAAAAAAAAAAAAAAAATTTTTTTTTTTTACTAAGTTGCGAATAAACAAAAAAAAAAAAAAAAAAAAAAAAAAATTTTTTTTTTTTCACAAAACAGAAACAAACAAACAAAGAAAAGAAAACAAAACAGAGTTTTTCGTTTTGCATAGCATACTTAAAACACCTGTGTACGATATGTATATACATATACGTTTACATAAAAACCCAACATGTGAATGTTCGAGTACTTACTTTATTAGCAAACATAGTACCTAAGTCAGTAAGTATATAATCAGACGATATACCTAAATAAGTAAACAATTAAGTAGGGTAACGTATACATTTGATCTTATGCTGCTATATGTCTATTACAGTGAGCAGATAGATATTCAGTAGATATGCACTTACGCTCGTATGTATTTTATTCTTTGTACGAATACTTAGTTGTATTGTAATATAAACATTAAGTCATGCATAATTTTTGCTTTGTCTTTTTTTTTTTTTTTCTTTATTTTTTTTTTTATATTTTTTTTGTTGCTTTTTATGCATCTTTTTTCTGCTAAATGCGTAGCATATTAAATAGAGTGTGTAAGTACATATAGACATTTATGTGTTATGTATGTATGTATGTATGTATGTATGTATGTATGTACGTAAAAGTAAATGTGCTTTTGTGTGGGCAGCTAGAGAGCATAAAAGAAGAAATCATTTCAATTTTATTTTACTCTCTCAGTTTTGGTAATTGGTTTTCTTCTTTTTCTTCTTATAGTTCTTTCAAATCTTATTTCAAGTCATAGAGATAAAAAATTTAATGCAATAAATAACAAAAAAAAAAAAAAAAAAAAATTGGAAAAATTGGAAGTTTCATCGGTTAATAGAAAAAGTAAAAACTTTTTAACGATATTGTGTAGAAAGAACACAACAACAGCAATAGCGATAACAACCGTTATTCATAAATTTGAAAACACAATGAAAGAAAAAAACATGTAAGAAAAGTCAGCACATATAAAACGACTCTTGAGCACTCGTATTGAAATTTATTTACTCCACACGATGCCAAAGCAAGCACACGCCGAAGGCGCATTCCGAAATTCGCATTAGAGTGCCTATCGATCAATCCATTAAGCGTATTTGTTTTGCGAGCCGACTTTTATTCCGTGGTACAAAGAAACGCTTCGCAACATGCACTTTCAGATGATTTTCGAAAAAATGAAATTTGAAAATCCCTTTCAATAGGCCTTTCAATTCAAAAAAATCTCCGAATGAAGGACTTACGGACTTTGTTTTCTTCGCAATAATAAGACTTTCACTTACTCGGCAAATTCAAAATGTTTTGAATCTCTTAAGAGCCTTTGAATGGCTGATTCCACATCTCATTTCCGCATAAACAGCTAGATGTGGCGTATAAGTAATAGTTTTTTTTTTTTTTTTTTTTTTTTTTTTTTTTTTTTAATTTGTGACCTATAGGCGGCTTTAATCACATTTCGATTTGGATAGAAAGCGAGCTTAATTGGTAAATGGAGTCTCGTTTTTGGAGGAAATTTCAATTCTCGTAAATAAGACGCGATTCGTGGACACTCGAGTCTGTATGGCCTTTAAGCTTTCTGTTGATTAAATACTCAAATACTTTCATTAATATTCTATTTCTAGGAAAAATATTCTGCAAAAATATAATGGCAAACTTGATATCAATTTATTCTCAGGTGCTGGTGTATGAAATATGTAACGCTTTTTCTTTTCTCTTGTGTTGTTGGCTTTTCGTTTTTAATCATTTTCTCTTTAAGTTTTCTTTTTATTTATTTATTTATTTTTTGCATTTGTTTTGGTTGCATCTTGTTTTTTTTCTTTTGTGTTCTGTGATATAAACGCGTCCATTTCGTGGCACGTAAGGTAAAGTTAATGCATCAAGAGACACGATAAAGCCCAAAAGTGCATTTATATATAATTCACGTTATTATAAAGAATTATATTCACGCTTTAGCTTAATTAAATGTTTTAACACTTGATTTGTTACATAAATTTAATTTAATTACAAATTTATAGGCATGACCTGACCTTCTAAATATTATATAATATTCACAAGTTTGTTTTTTACCAAAACGAAAACCGCATATATATAACGTAACATAAAGTATTGCCCGATTTGGGATGATCGGGCAAAAAAAAAAAATAAATAATAAAAATATTTTCTTTTTAGCCGAGCAACTAATTTTTTTTAGATTACTAGTAAGATTAGTAGTATTTACTAGATCAGTCAGTAATTACAAGTTGGTCAATGAAATTTATTACTAACTAAAATGCGAGTAATTCCCTATTTCTCGAGCAATTTACCCTTGTGAACCCTTAAATGCATACTGTGGCCAATTGCCCAGATTCCAGCTCCACTTAACTTGAAGATTAGCTTTAAAACTGAAACTGGAATACGCATTTAACGGTTAAACGTTAATATTTTCAACTTAATACACGCATTACACTTTTTTTTTGTGTGCATGAATAGCATTATCATCAATCCGACAATTGGTTTGCAAAAAGTTGCTATAATCGAATGTGGATGTGTTTTTCTTAAGTGTCGACGAAAGAACGTTTTAAAGGAGGTCGAAGAGATTGTAATATGTCAAAAAGATTTAAAAAGCACACAAAAAAAAACAATCGCAGAGACGAATATCGGATAGTTTCATGCCCGTGAATCCTCGAAGACTTTGCAATTCTTTTCGAATGTCCGCAATTCTGCAAAATCAATTAAGCGACAATATTAGTCTAATAATGTGTGCTTGTGCTTGTGTGTGTGTGTGTGTGTGTGTGTGTGTGTGTGTGCGTTTCTTTTTCTCTTCAATAATACCAAAGTATCTCGTAAGCTCGACTGCGGTTACGGTCATTATTTAGCAAGAATATGTCTCTTATAGTTGTAATATAATAATAAACAAGCATGAGCTTTAACACAATTTCATACAAACATTAGAAATATTTAACTATTTTAGACGATATGCATGCAAGTATGTGTGACTTAGCGTACATTCACTCACCCATTCAGTTGCATTCAGTTTGAATGACCTTTTCTTGGCTAATGGTTATCTTTACCCTTGTTACATATAAGCAGATATATATATATATATATTAATTTATTTTTTTTATATATATATATATATATATATATATATATATATATATATATATATATATATATAATATATTTTATAAAATGTAAGGTAAGAAATTTCTCAAGCCATACACACCAAATATAAAGAAATAAGAAGCAATAACAAATACAACAACAGCCATCATATGCTACAATGAAAAGCAGTGTAAGTACATGAGCATAGATATGCTGCAAGTATACTAAAACTACAAGAGGGATCGACAAAAAAAATAAAAAAAAATAAAAAAACAACAAATGGAAAAAAGAAAGAAGGAAAGAAAAGCAGCAGAACCAGCAGCAGCAGCAGCAGAAGGTCTCTGGGAAATTCTTTGGAAATCAGTCGACAAACTCTTA
>NW_023998415.1:15226453-15243918 GCF_014805625.2 Glossina fuscipes | reverse complement strand
ACAAACACAAAGTGAAGGGGATTTCTTTAGGGAAAGAAGAAATTCTTACAATTCGCTGTTGTACGTGCCATGAAAATTTCTATTTATTTGTAAATAAATACATATATCTATGTATTTGTCTATGTGTATATGTATGCGTTTCTGTTTAAATATTTCTCTTTGTATCTCTTCTCCATGTTCTATATACAATATATAATTTCTCCTGTAGTAGCTCTGGTTGTTTTGATATCTTTGGTCTATTGTAATGCGATAATGATGTACATGCATAGTTAGATGAATTTATACAATCACACGTACATATATACATTTAGTTTTAAAACACTCGTAAATTCCTTTTTGTTTTCTGTTATTCTTTACATATATATATATATATATATATATATATGAAAAAAAAATTTTTTTTCGTTTTACTTCTTTTGTGGCATGAAAACTGAATCCAGCCTATTTGTCTATGAGAGTCTTAATCAATGAACAGAGCAATTGCCTGACTGACTTACTGCATCTTTTGATTGAGCGCATTATGTACATACGTATCTATGTATTATGCATGTATGAATATGTGTGTGTATATTTCTATTTTATGCTGAATGACTGTGTGAAAATAATTTATGTGTTTGTTCCTTCATTTTTCATTTTTATTTTCTCTTTATGTTGTGATTGCATTGTTTTTCTTTTTTTCTTTTTTTTTTTTTTCTGTATATATGTACTTGATGCATTCACATTATTTTTAAGAAAATATGTTAATATTGCGGTCGATTTTTGCTGTTTCGCTTATGATTATGTTTATGTATCGTGTTCCCTCTTTCTATTTAAAATGTAATAATATTTTCTATAAAATATATGAATAAATATTTACAAGCGGAGAACATAAAATATGAAATAGGGACAGATGTACGTTAAATAAGAAAATTGTGAGATGAAGTATTTGTTTTCTCAATGAAATTTGGCAACAGGATGCAATGTGCCGAATATGAAAATTGAAATTAATAGATAATTTTCTTTCTTTTTATTGGTTTACCGATTCCTATGAAATGAAAGAAATTTGACAACGTGGAGTAACCGAAAAATAATTTAATGAAACTTCGGTCAGATTAAATTGTTTACTTGAGAAATATATTTTAAAACACGAATTTTGTTCTCGATTTTGATCAATGTTCGCTTTTATAATGAAATTTGTCAACAAAGCATTTTTTAATAAAAAGGATTAAGTTACTTATTCTTATTATTACTCTGTGTGAGTTAATGTATCTTTTCTGAGCGAAAATCCATTCATTTCAGACTTAATTAGCGGATTAATCAAAGATTTGTTTATTACTGCCTACTAATTTTTTATCCATCTCGCCGATAATTTTCAAATCCTATTTTGAAAAAATGCTTCGTTTTCTGATGCTATCTCTAAAAGAGAGAGAATGTTTAGCTTAAAGATATGACTTTTACACTCCTCTGAACTAATTGAAGCATATTTTAATTTACTTTTATTAACATTTCTCCTATGAAGATATTCCTTGCAATATTGTTATAATAATAAGAGTAACTTTAATATTAATACATTTTGATTTAAATTTTTTTTTTTTTTTTGCAAGAAAATTGTCAACGCTTTCTTATGAGTGAAAATTGGCAACATTGTAGAGAAATAGAATTTTTGTTGACTGCAAATCCTTACGAAACAAGTTTGTGAATCTCTGTTTTAATTACGGCAGGTATATTTGTACTTTGTTTCTAGTGTTTTTTTCTTTTTTTTTTTTTTCTTTTTTGTTGGTTGTCGAGTACACATGTCAGTGAATAGATAAAACTGTGAACTAAAATTCAATACACATACATATAAAGTAGAAACGCAAAAAAAAAAAAGAATAAAAATAAATAAATAAATAAATAAGAAAATGGAGAAGAAGAAAACATGTACAAGTGCAAACACTGAACGACTGATAAAGAAATTGGGTGACATAAAAATACCACCAACAAATGAAAAAAAAAAAAAAAAAAAAATGGTTTAATTATCTATAAAAGGTAGAGAAAAAAGAAAAAAAAAAAGCACAAACGCGCAGACGAGTAATGGGAGAAATTAACATTTTTAATTAAACCATTAAATACGTATATAAAAAGCAAACAAGCACACAAAACGTTTCAAAATATGTATTTGGCTAAGGTTTCTTTAACTTCAATTTGAACGCACAAGAATCAGAAATTTTAGTAGTAGTTCAGGTCAATCTTCTACAATATTTTTTTTTTTTTTGTCGCAACAAAGTAATATTTCTTGTGACCATTAAGGTGTATGAGCCTTTTTTTTTCTTTTCTTTAGCCATAAAATTAAGGAAGAAAAATATTTTATAATATTTCATTACTTTCTACTATTAAGGTGAGTATATCAACACCTATTGCATTTAGGAGCATACTTTTCGAAAATTGAAATACGAAACATTATCACATACTATCGACCACTATCTAAGGAAAAGCTAAGAACTATATTGGAAAATCGATAAAATTATTTAGGAAAAACCATGTAGATGGATGGGTAATCAAAATTGATTTGATCATTCAGCCGTGCACGCCTGCATTTAAGAAACACTTTTACAAACTTTACGCACATGCTTTGGATGGTGAATAAGCAACTTTTGCTATTTATCAAATATGTCAAAGAAAAAAAAAATAAAAAAAATCAAATCTTTATGAACTCAATACATTCTCATCGAATATCTCCTATTCGTTCTTCGCTTGAAAATCTACCATTTGCTTAGGAATACAAAGACCACGAGTTAATGTGAAGTTCAATTTTCTTTAATAAATAGTTTACAGACATGCTATGGATGGTAAAAAAAAAAAAAACACAACAAAACAAATATTTTTCTAGCATATTTTTCATTAATAGATAAATATTTTACCTAATATTGGTTAGTATTGCAACGGTTTGGTAGCATTTGACTGATGAATGAATGTTGTTAACATTTCATTTATATATATATATATATATTTCTATGTATATATATTTATTGTTTACCGATTTATTTTTTGATGTAAAGTGTTTATAAACAGGAAAATTTAATGTTTTAGAAAATTTTTTTTTTTTTTTGTAACTTTAACTATAAGACGGTCGTTATGCTTCGGTTTAAAAACGAATTTATATTTTAATTTATTGTTGTTGTTATTTCACTTTTTTGTAATTTATTATTTCACATAATAAATCAAAGTTTTTACTAAATTTGCTTTCTTTTATATATGTTTCATTTAAATTTTACTTATACTTTGCTTTCAAGCTTCCAATTGTTTGATTGTTATTATTGTTATTGCTGTTGTTGTTATTGTTGTTCTTCCTAACTATTAACACCACGTGCTTAAGTGTTTCTCGTATAAGTCATTTGTTTTTTTATTGTTTATGCGTTTCGCATCCAACAACTCTGGTCTAAAAATAAAATTCGATATAATATATATATATATATATATACATATATATATATATTTTTTTTTGTTTTTTATTTAATAAATTCTTCTTATTTGAATTTTTATTATTATTATTATTATTATTATAAACATATTTTCTTTTTTTCTTCTTTTTTCGTTTTGTTTTCGTGAAGCATTACAATAATTTCAGGTTCAAGTTACATGCCTCGGGCTCCTTATGGAAACATTTAGTGGAAACCCTAATAAGTATATTACGTTAGCTAAGATAGCATTAACTCAATGTCATCGTCAATACTTAGTCGCTACAGCTACTATATCTATAAGATTACAGACTTAGCGTTATTTTGATTTGCTGGACACTTTTAGTCAGTCAGTAGAGGTGATTGTGTTTGCCTTTTTTTCTGGTCTCTTCTTTTATTAATTAATAGAGGCAATAATAGTAAATATAAGTCGAGCGAGCATTCAATGCATATTTTATATTGATTTGCTGTCTCAATGGAAATGCTTGGTGAATTTAAGAGAAGAAGAGGCAGTTCGAAATCGGTGTTCTTATGTCTATTATTTATCTGTTCACACTTCTGCAACTCTCCCGGCCATGAAGAAGGGGTGAAGGGGGAAAATGCAAATGTATATTCAACATGGTTCAGCGTACGAATTGCAAGTTAGTGCGATGGGATACTGATATGGCAATGTGTCTGTCTCTCTTAGTTTTCTGGGGAATACATCTGCGAAGATTGTTAATGGAATTGAAAAATCTCGTCTGGAAATTTTGTTTTGAAAAGTAGCAAGTGATCTGAAAAAGCATTTTCATGTTTCCCTTAATGAGACTCATTTTTTAAAGAATGCCTGTAATTTGGTTCTAAGATCCGGGGTTCATCTAACAAGCAGCAACACTATTTATACATTTTTTTATTATTATAGCTTTTTTTTTTTTTTTTTTTAAAAATTTAAATATTAATTTAAATAAAATAAAAAAAAAAATAAATAAATAAGTAATAATAACTAATTAATTATTCATTAGTTGCTTCTGTTTATAAATTAACTATGGAATGAATTCATTTAGTTTTTATTGTTATCATTAAATCATTCTGTTCACGCGTCAGACGATAAGTTTTCGTTTTTCCGAATTTTAGAAACTGGGAAAGAGAGAGAGAGAGAGAGCTTAACAAGTTACTGAAGATAGTATCACTGCAAGGTTGAAATCATTTCATAGGATTACTATGCTTGTTAACGAACTTTAAGCTCAGAACATTTTTTTCCCATTAATGCTTTTATTGTTTACTTGATTCAAGTTCTAGTGCGTTTCGCTAAATAAAAAAGAAAGTGCGTAGAGAAAAGTTTCGTTTTTTTCTTTTTCTTTTGATTTAACACATTTTGAAAATTTATTTTTCTTTAATTTTTATTTTTTATTTTGTTATTATCGTCAATTTTTTTAATTATTATTGTTTTATTTACTTGATATCCTCTCTGATGTGTTCGAATAAAAAGTGAGTTTAATTCACAGGATCTACTATTAGTTATTGTGGGCGTGTGACCAGTTTCATTTTTCAAAATTGATACATACATTTAAACTGATAATGTATTTATTTGAAGATCTAGCTTTCTATCCGAAAATGCCGTAACGGCCGTAAGAGTTGCGAGTAGAAACGGACGAACGGACGGACAATAAATTATATTGATAATGTGTATGTATGTATGTATGTATGTATGTATGTATGTATGTATGTATGTATATGAAATTCGACACTGTTCTTCTAGGGCAAACATTCACACAAACATTGCTGACAAGCTGCAAGCAACAAATATGCATGTAATTGTGTTCGCGTGGTTATGTTTCAATTTCACTGGTTATACAAAACGTTTCCCTTCCCTTTCGCAAGATAAGCGATACGACAGAGTTTCTTAGAGCTCTACAAAGCAATGAGAATTAGAAATTGGACGCCTATATTTTGGTAAATATTACGATAATTTTTTTTTCTCTTTGTTTTGTTTTTTTATAATTTATGTTTGGTATTTTGTTTGCAATCGTTGTATTGGTATGATCTATTTATAGATAAATTAATTTCTTGTTTTTAAATAATTTTTTATTCTATCTACTTTTTATATTATTATTATTATTATTATTATACTTGGCACTTTTTATATTTCGATCAGTTTTTTATTTTCAATTATTATATTCGGTTAATATTCGGTTTTTATTATTATTTATTTCTTGAATTATTATTATTTACTTTTGCTTTTATTGTTGTGATATAATTTTTCTTTTTGTTCTTCACTTCTCCTATTTTATTATATTATTCAAATGTTTATGTGTTTACTTCGATTTGTTTTACTATTTTTATTTCAATAATCTTAAAATTAATTATATATTTGTTATTGTAATTATAGTATTTTTTTAGTTTTCTAGTTTCTGTCTTTCACGACATTTTTTTTTTTTTTTTTTAATGAATTCGGTAACTATTGAAAACACCTGTTATCTTAGTTTGGGTTAAGGTTTGGGGTTAGTATGGCGAAAGGAACAAAAAAAAAAAAAAAAAAAAAAAATAAGATTGTATTTAAGAAGAGACTTACTTTTTGGAATTACGTTTTGTTGTTTGTTTGGAAAACATGGGAATTTTGTCAACAATCAATTGCATCGCTCGAAAACCTGTACTCAGATTTATAAGATCAATGAGAATACCTTGGCGAAGAAGGAACTCTCTTATTTTGGTTTCACTTCGTGATGATTGGTCACAATTTTTTTCTTTTCTTTTTTAAAGCATTGATAAAAAAAAATTTTCTTTTACAAAATTTTTAAACAATTTTTCATTTTTAATACTGGTTTTTGCTAAATATATATGAAACAAAATAAACAAAACATAATAAGAAGAAGAGCAATAATAAAGTTCTTTAAGGTAATCCTTTTGGTAAATGTTTTTAGGGCGGCAGGAACTTGTTTTTCTTTGTGTTTTTATTTTTTATTTAAATATTTTGTGATTTTTCAAAACTTCACTGCAACTGACTTGTTTTTTTTTTTTGTTTTTTCTTTTTGTTAATCTTTAGGGAAATACTGTTTAGAGGAAATCTTCTGCTTATCACTTTTTAGTGGTAAATAGTGTCTAGGCTTTTTGGCGTTGCACGTTTCGCTGTTGCACGTTATTTACCTTAAATACACCGCGATCTATTCAATAATATCCATGTAAACAGTTACAATAGTTTTTTTTCAAAATAAATATGTTTAAAAATTGTTTAATTTTTTTTATTTTTTTTTTTTGTTTTTTGCTTTTAATAATCAATCAAAAACCGGGAGAAAGGAATATAAGCCAATATAAAATGATTGTTTTGTTTTTATTTCGAACTTCTTTTGTTTGCTTTTTTAATTAAAACACGCTAGTTGTTGTTATATTTGTAAAGATTATTTTTTTTTTGTTTTTTTTTTTTCTTTGAGATGCGAAGAAGTGGGTTGAGTTGAATGCTTGAATGTTTGATTTCTTTTAATGAATTGATTGGAAAATTTACAAAAAAAAAAAAAAAAAAAAAAAATTTATATGTTAAGGTAGATGCCACTCGCCTTAATTTACGAACATTATTGTTTGTGCTTTGCTTTATTTGTTGTTGCTAATGTTGCATTTGTGTTGCTGTTGTTGTTTAATATAAACATTAAAAACGTAAAACCACAGACAAATAAACAAAAAAACAAAAAAATTTCACTTGCAATATTTCACTTGCCATACAATTAACCGGTTTTGGTTGTCTACAATTTTCACATAAATTTATGTTTTTTTGTTCAATAATATAATATTATTTCTTTTTGATATTTTTCTTTAGAAAATTTTTTTTTTTTTTTTTTTTTTTTAATTTAATTAATTCATTAATAATGAAATCCAGTCCAATATTGAAATGAGAGAAAAAAAACACTTTAAAAACATCAAATTTGTTTTTTATGTTGTGTTTGGTATCAGAAAATTCTCTTCTTGTTGCTGTTGTTGATTTTGATTAATTGTTGTGTTGTTATTAAGTATATTATAATCCAAGTTAAGCCGTGTCGCGCGTTCATTTAGCTAAACATGACGACATTTGACAGCAGCAGCCAGAAAGGAACTAAACGGCGGCCAGAGTCACGACACCGCACAAAACTCACTGACTGACGACAATGGCGTTTATGTGAAGACAACAAAACGTTTGTGTATGAAGCAAATACATCTACACGATAACGAATAATGAAAAAGAAAAAAAAAAAAAAAAAAAAAGGGAAAAAAAACACAACAAAAGGCAGGCAAAACAGATACAGATATATACGCCACTCGCATGCACGTACACATACACACAATCACGTGGATGTAGAGACATTAAGAAGAAGACATTAAACACCGCTAAAAGGCTTGAACAAAATGTTCGTTTAACACATATATCTCTCTCTCTGGTTAGCCGCAATGTTATACGCTCTTTTTTCCTTTGGTTTCGCTCTCGGGCAATGTGTATAAGTTGGTTGTTACAGTTAACCTCTTGCCTGATACTTAACGAGAAAGTAACAGATTTATAGTGTTTTGATTACAATGCATGAGTTTTGTTTGATATCAAACCGTGATACAAGCAACATGTTGTGTATAAAGACAGTAAGCATATAAATATATCATATTTGTTTTTTTGTTTTATTGTTTAATCGCTCTCTCATTCTGTTTCGCTTTCTCTCACTCTCTCATTGTCTCTATCTATTTCTCTGTCTGCCACTCGATGTTACTCTGTAGTTCTGTCCGCGAGTAGGGTTTGACGGAGATGGTATTTCGTTCTGTTCTGTTATCAACATTTTCCGTAAAATAAAGATAGAAAAAAAAAAAAAAAAAAAAAAACGGAAAAATAAAAACAAGAAAAATAAAACGTTTAGTGTTTTATGCATGTCACAACATGATTATGTCTGAATCAAACTTCTTACCCTCCTTATTGACTCAACGTCTCTCACTGGCTTAACTTCGTGTTGGTTGGATGATTTAAATTCGTACAATTGTTGGTTTTGTATCTGTTCATTTTCTTGTTGTTGTTGTTGTTGTTGTATTAATATTTTCTTTCTTTTTGTGTACTTTGTAGATACTCTTTATTATTGAAATATATATTTGTTTGCATATGTATGTGTGAGATATTTGTAATATATTTTTTGTAATGATTGTCATTGTTGCTGTTGTTGTTTTTGTTGTTGCATGTATTTCCACTACCTCAAACTCAAACACTCGCCAAAATGTGTTCCTGCCTATGTGTATGTGTGCGTGTGTAATTTTCTTTCACTCGATATCATTATTATTATATTTTCTCGCTGTCCTGTTGTGTGTTAGTTATGTGTGCCTGAATGGTTGTTGCTCATATTTTGCTTTTGCTGGTTCGCTGCTGTTATTTTTATTTGTTTATATATATATATATATATATATATATATATATGTATGTATATTTTGTTTTTGCTGATTTATTTTGTATTTGGTCTCGGGGTCGGTCGTTGGTAGTCTTTTGGGCGACGCAGCTTATACACTTAAGTCAATATATGTACATTCATGCGCATATACTCATACATATACACACACACTCACACGCACGTACATCAACGGCGACGGATTTCGTGTATATTCGTAATTATGTGCACATATGTCAATACTTTTGGCTTTTTGTTGGTTTTTTGATTTAAATCATTTTGTGTTTGCAGTTGTTGATGGCATTGTTGTTGTGGTTGGTTGTTATAATTGTTTTTGTTGTTGTTAAGTTGCTGCTTTATATGCATACATGCTCAATGCATGGTTAACACATATTTATTTGCATTTATTATTTTTAAAAATTTCATTTTCTGCAAAATTGCATAAATTCTTCTCTATTCAATTTAATGGCTATTCAAGCTGCATCGATTTATTGAATATTCATAATCGGACGATAATTACATTACATTAAATTTCTTTCGTCTCTTTTTCTTCCTCTCTCTCTCTCTCTCTCTCTCTCTCTCTCTTCATCACGATCTTTTCCCTTTTTGCAGAGCGGCAAAGAGACAAGCAGAGAGAGACGAAATGATATCTCAGATTTTAATATGTATAATTAGGATAATGATGAATTTACAGTTGTAAATAACTAAAAGACTAAAAGTCCATCTATAATGGGGTAATTACAACAACAAAATCTAATACATCTTTAATCAAAGTTCTATATACACAAAAGAGAGACAGTGAGAGGGAGCATAAGTTGGGTGAACTAGGTTCGTCATAAGTCATAAGACAAAAATTCTTCTGCAAAAACTTTTTTCTTCATTTCAACGACCAAAAATTATATATTGAACTAAAAACGACCTTCTATTAAGTCGCCTTAAGCCAGTGTATTATGACATATGTCAATAATTGATCGCATTTAAGCTAATAAAATTTGCAATTGCAAGTTTCTAATATCGATAATTTTCATAGATATTGTTGTTTTCTTTTTGTCGGTAATCTAAATATTTGCATAGCCGGTGTTAATTCCTTCTTCTTTGCTATCATAAGTGTCGAATATGTTTGCAATGAAATAGTTAGGTCTTTAGCTTTGCTTCCAACTATTTTCTAGCAATAGTTGCTCAGATTTGTTGCACAAAACGGAAATATCTTTATTAATAGGTTAACACGTTACCTCGGTATAGAAAACTAAATTGCTTTCGATTTTTTGTTTTTTCAATAATTCTAATAATTCACTTAAAAAGCGTTTTTTATTTTTACTTTTCCATAATAAAGCAAAAATAAATAATAAAACAGAAATACCCGCGTAGCAGATAAAATTAATTCTAATTGTTAATTTTATTTAGAGTATTCTCTTCGAAAAAAGACAACAACAACTTATGATCGATCTCGAGAGTCACGCATGCGTATGAGTTACATACGTACATAAATGAATATTGCTTAAGTAACCGTTTTCTGTCCGCTTAAGCTAATTTTAATCCAACATTTTGAAAAGGCATAAAATCCCATGACCAGTTATCGGCATAAGCTTTTTAATTATTATTTAAATATTTCTTTGTTTTTGTTTTGATCTACTTTGAGTTGTTTTAGATTCGAGCACAAATGAAGAGTTTTCGACCCATATTTGGTTAGGATTTTCAGTATTATTTTTTGACTTAGAGAATACGAACAACACACAGACGGATAGACAGACAGACAGAATTAAAGCGGATTTTTTAGAAATTAATGGGAATGAAAACTTGCTTACAATCTTATTGTTATATGGAAAATATGTTACTAGATGTTAAGAACTACGAATTTTTTAACGATTTGCTATAATGTTTAGAGATATAAAGCTAATAGGTTGGAAGGAAAGTTTTGCCGTATTTTAAACAGGCAGGTAATTTTTCTTGTAAATAAAACAAGAAACATTCCATTTAATAATGAATTAAAATATTTTCTTTAAAATACGGCAGAACTTTCCCTCCAACCTATTATAAAAATGTGTAAAGATGTGTTGAGAAAAAGTCTATATAATTTCGCACGGAATTATTAAAAACAAATGTGATTATGATTTATAGAAATTTATCTATCGACTGCGATATAACAAAAATCATTTCATCGAATGCAACAAACCCTATCTGCTATACCTGTACTCTATTCGGGCTTTCTGCATATTGCAATTGTCAGCTTTTTCGGAAAATTTTAATTTTTTACCTGCTAGAAATGTCTTTCTGGGAATTATAATTAAATAAGCGGACACAGGGAAAGGGTACGCAACGCCTTAGGCCAGATACCTTACCATTGTTTGTTCATATTGATTGGGTTTTTTGCTTTTCGCAGCTGTCTAGTATACTATATATCAAGTGTCCTTGAATGCTTTCTACCGTTTATAAAGTTGAAATATTTGCGATACACTGTTGCCCGAAGAGCGTATTTAACATTTTTTTAATTATTCGACAAACGAAACTTTCAAATTCAAAGTTTAAGGAACATTTCTTGCTCAACTAACTGTTCTATTGCGAAAATTGCAGAGCACTCAATGCATTGGATATTCAAGAAAACAAAAAAAAAAAACAGCCTTAAGGACATTAAATATTAGATTGAGGTTAAAATGTCACGCGCATCTTCAAATGATAAACTCCTGCTACTACCACTACCACTACTGCTACTACTACTACTATTACTTCACTGTACATCAAAATTTATATTTATATGGTGCACTTGTAATGGTGAAAGTAATAAATATAACGAAGGATGATAAAATTTGTCTATCGAATTAATCGTAAATTGACAAATTTGCGACAAAAAATAAAAACTCGTGAACATGTCTAGTATGCCAGTAGTCTATAGTTTATATCCTCTGATCATGTCTGCCTGCAACAAATGTGATGTGATTTTTACATTTTTATTGATAAATTGTAGATTAAATGCAAATCGAATAAGCATTTAAAACACTCGCCCCTTTAATCGCACAATTGAAATGTAATGTAATTTTAATCGCTTAAATGCAAGGTATACATGTAACATGTTAATCTGGAGCGAAGAAAATGTTATGATTATGAACAATAATAATAATAATAATAATAATAGCACCAAGAGCAATTATTAATAACAACGATAGCATCAGCAGTAACAGCATTATCGGAAGAGTAATCTATCGTTTGCCACTTGAAAACATGGCCTAAAATTGTAGTATCTGTTGTGCTCTCATTAACATGGCAAATGTCAAAGCAAACATCCTCGATTAAGTACCAAAATACATAAACATATACGTACACACACACACACATTCAAATGTTAAGAGAATAATAACATATATTTTTGCTTGTTTGTCCTTGTATGAGAATGATGATGATTTCTCTTCCTTTTCTTTTGCAAAAAACAAAAAAAAAAAAAAAAAAAAAAAAAAAAATATCCAAAAAAAATTTATCACTCAATTAGCAAAACAGCAAAAATGTTTGAAGTAAATTTACTACCATTTGACATACAACACCAGAAACGTACAACCAGTTGTGCACAGGCAAACATACAATAACTGCCAATTGATATAAACATTTATAAAACCACTATAGATTACGTCTATATAACTAACTATGAATGTAAAGCATTGAAAATTGAGTTAGCTTCGTTGAGAGTAAACGAATGCATGTAAGTATATCGTGTATACCTGATTGCAACAACATGTTTTGTTTTCCTTGTTTTCGTTGTTTGTTTGTTTTTGTTTTCAATAGCTCTCTTCGAATGTATGCACATTTAATAAATAAAAGAAATAAGAGAAAAATCACAAATCGAATATATATATATATACACACGCACATAAAATTTTTTTTTTTTTTGGTTTTACATGCAACGTTAGGGTAAAGGAGGCAACGTTTGTGTCTGCCTTTTTCTTAATATATCGTATACGCACAGTTGTCGTATTGTAAAGCATGAAAATGTTGCTGCTAAAGAATACGATTACCGATCAAATTCGGTTACATATGGTATGGATAGGGAGCAAAAAAAAAAAAAAAAAATGAAGGCAATTTAAGTGATTATTTGATTGTTGTGTATTTTGCGTGTGTTTGTGTTTGTGCAAGTGTGGTTACTTTCTCTTTAAAATTATTTCATCTCTTCTCGTTATGCTCTTCTATATTAATAACACTTGTAATTATAAATTGTTGCTGGTCCATGAATGAATTTTTCTTTTCGTAGATTCTTATCACAATTGAGCGAGCGAGCGAGAGAGAGAGGGAGACAGAGAGAGAGAGAGAGAGAAAGAGAGCGAGAGGCAGAAAGAGAGAGATATACTGTTTATATACTCAGAGAGAATTCTTATCATTTATCATGCGTATGCATACCTATTTTGCAGTCATTTATTATTGAAATGCGAGAGAGACCTTAAGCAAAAAATATAATAAGAATTGTGAGAGGGAAAGAGAAAGATAAAAAGAAAGAAAGAAAGAAAGAGAGAGAGAGAGAGAGAGAGAGAGAGAGAGAGAGGGAGAGTGAACGAATGACGCAAAATAAAAGAGATGAAGAGAGACGAGGAACGAGAATTGGGTTCAAATTCCAGTTTATATGTACTTAAATGAAACCTGATTGTTGGCTTTAATGTATGTAAACTTCTCTGTAGCCATAGGTACCTATATGAATACATCCATAGCTATATTGTGAGTGGAAGAGGTTATTATCATGTTAAGTAGTGGTAGCGGGTGTCGTGTACATGCACGGATATTGCTGTTGGCTGTTTGTTGCTTGTTTTAAACAAACTGATGAAAAGCAGTAAAGAACCGTTACAAAAATATGTTTTAATATACATATATATATATATATATATATATATATATATATATATATAAAATTTATATACCTATATATTCTGCATTTATTCTTTTACAAAACCGAAAAAGAATTACATGATTATCTAGTTAACCCATTAAATGCATATAGTACGAATTTTGAAATTACTTTACAAAAAACATCGGCGAACGAATTGTATTTTATTACGAATAAATGAAATCTAAGTATAATGATTTTCAGTGCAGTAAATTTTCAGATTTCTTCCTATGATATATGTATGCATTTCGTATGCTTAGCCAAGGGTTAATTTGCAAAATAATGCAATGCAAATATTTTCTCTAGTGTAGGTCGAGTGTTGGTATGATTTTGTTTTTGTTTTCTTCTTTTTTTTGGTTTTTGCTCGTTTTCATATATATGATATGTATGTATGTATGTATGTATGTTTGTATGGGCACTCGTCTTTATCCTTGTTGTAAACAGTGTTATAAACGAAAGAATGAGTGACAAGAGTGTTTTAAGGATATAAATGATGAGTTATTATTTCCCCTGTTGTAACATGTACGGCATTGTGCATAAAAATTAAAAAAAAAAAAGAAATAAAAAAAAAAAGAAAAAAAAAAATTAAAATAAAAATAAAAGAAACAACCAAAGTTGCTTTTGCAGCTAACAATGCTGGTTATGGTGGTTGACGATTATGAAGATTTTTATTTGACTAGATGGCACATATAACCAACGAATGCACATAAATAGGCAGACTAGCGTATGTTCATACTGTATCTATATGTAAAATATATTAGGAGAAAACCTTCATGGAGTAAGAGCAACGCACGCACGCACCGTATGTAACCGTAAACCTGTGCTGCATAATAGAAAAGGCTGTTATGGTTGATTTTTACTTGAGTTACAACCATACGATAACCGTATTGTTGGCATTTACCGTACGTTTAGATCATTTCTTTTTTTCTTATTTAAGGTTTGTTAAGTAAGGCATCGCTACAAACATTGCGAATATATGTTTATGTTTTAAACGTTCTTACTCGTTTATATACATAATTAACAAACTTTTTGTAGCCAAAATAAAATGTTATTTTACTTGTAACATTCATAAGCAGAACACGATCCATATATAAATTTATTTATGTTACTATATATATATATATATATATATATGTAAAGAAAAATAGAAAGACAGAAAGAATGAAAGAGCGAGAGAGCGAGAAAGAGAGGAAGAAAGACAGAGCTTTTAACATCAATATAATAGGTTAATATAAATATATTTACTTGTGTACATCTTGTACACCTCTTTCTCGTTTTTTGCTTTGCCACATGCGATACTTTGAGATACTTGTTCATACTGTAGTTACAAATTATAGTCAAATTCTTTCCAACTTTAGCAAAAAAAAAAAATAGTGCATTTCAAATCACTTACAATATATTGACTTTAGATTAGGTTCTATTCGTACGTAGTACGTTTTTCAGCGGGTTTAAAAATGGCTGAAGCCTTTGTTTTTAATATGACTAAAATTTCTTTGCTGTTAGTATATGTTAGTCTTTGAGTTTCCTAGTCGCTAGATTTATTTAACTGCTGTTTGTAGAGCGCAACCATTGAGGTGAGACATTTGATAACTTTTTTCATTGTTTTAAGGTTTTATAAAAAAAAAAAAAATACCCAGAAGCAGAGACTTTTTGTCAGTGTTTCTAAAATTGCAGATTGCGAGTACCGCTTAATGTCAAACGGGGAGCTTATTTTGAAACGGAATGAAATAAATTTTGAAAATTCTATTAATATACATATTTAATAGGAAAATTAAAAATGCTCTTTAGAAGAATGTGAAATGATACTAAGGACAATTTTGTTTTAATTACAGCTAAGTGCTGCTACGTTCTGCTGTTACTTTGCATTACGTTTCTATTTATTTATTTTGTTCTAATTTTTGCATTTGACCAGTCACTCACAGGATGTGCCCTATACGTGCAGGCACGAGAACTGCTAGGAAGAGATTATAGGTAGAAAGGGATGAAAGGAAGAAGTTGTGTTTGTGTATTTTCGAATTAAAAGTGGAAATATCGGGCATGGCAGGAAAGATCACTGCTGGTAAATTGTTCTAAGGGGCGGGCGATGTGATTAAACAACGACAAGTCGTGGTAATGTGTCGTATCATGTAGAGGCAATTCCGCGACGAATGGGTGGGAATGCTGAGAAAGCCTTATGATCAGTCCTTTAATTGATGGAAACAACTTTTCTATCTCTATTGAACACTTGTCATAGATGTAACCATATTTAGGCACTAACCAGCCCGTGTTATGCTAAAAAACTAGGGTATCGAGGTTTCTGGAGACACTTTCGTCGCCCATGACTATCTGCTATATTCGCTATATGCAGTCAAACTTTCTCAGGCAATATTTGGAGACTCCTGCCAACATATGCGAAATATACTTTAATTTTGAGCGAATTTTGGCGGATAAATGGTACGGATATGGGCTGTAGTGAAATAATTTTTATACCGCCTTCAAAATACTTGACACTCCGCATACAAGGGTTGCCGATTCTTCTGCATCGAGACACCACCAAAAGAGAGGCTCGTCACTTCCTCTACGCGTTAAAGGATTACATTGTGTGTTTGGTGTCATTCACATCACGCAGTCTTCGTTGCAAACTTCGGTACTACTGGACTTTCTGGTGAAAGGGTGTGAACGGCATAAGGTGCCTGTTGGCTGCGAATGAATACATAGGTGTTTCTACCATGCACAGAAGGTCAATGATACACAGAGAAGAGACTTGTGGCACTTGTGCACACAAGTGGAATTTGTTTGAGGTAAATCTGTTAATTACAATTATTAGCCGACAGTTATTCGGGAAACTCAATATAGATTGAGTATAATTCTCAGCGATACTAAATCGAATCAGTTTGGAAATTAGATCATCATATCGCTCATACTCTGTCAAATGCCCTTGAGATGTCTAGCGCAAAGTCCTTACTTTAATAGGTCGGTGCCACTTTTTGCTGAGATAGGATGTTAGGTTCCCAGTGGAACGATTATTTTTTTATGCTGCAAAACTATGTTCGCGTACCTTCGCGTTTCTCTGGCTATTTCTCCTTTAGTCATGAATGTCGATTTAACCTCGCTATACCAAAAGTCTTGCAATTTTAAGTTTCTATTAAAGAGAAATCCTTAGAGAGTGTGCTACCATATGTAAATCCTTTTTAAGTATTACTTTCTTTCAATTTGCATATAAACTTGAAGCATAGTTTATACAAATTAAAAATTATTGAATTTTTAATTTATTACTTATACAATGAAGCATTTCCCAAATTTCAATTACTAACATCATTTCTTTCTTCTGCTTGGTTGTTGTTTACATGATCGATTGGCGATTTCTGTGTGATTGCTCCTAAGTGATATATTTCTTGATCATATCTCGTTGTAGTCTTTCTCGTTGTGTGGTCTTCACTTTTCAATAAGTGCATGATAAGATTTCTTCCTTCTAATTAGGAGGCATTTAAATATCATTATGAACTGAAAAGAACTGTTAATGGAAATATTATGATGCTTTAGAAACCACATCACTGATTGTTTAGTTGTGTGGTGATATTTCGATTACTGCTGCTTTGTTGGTTTACTATTCGCTCATACTGTAATATACATTATGATGTCTTTATATAAGTTCCCACTAATCTTTATTTTTTTTATTCGTTACAAAGTAATAGTTGAACGAAAGGGACTTATCACTGTATAACAAAAATGCCACGATCTTGGTCGCGTTTAAAATGTCTTCGGTATTTAGGATTTTCTATCACCACAAACACTGGTTTGTTAATGCGAGTTTGTTCCTTTTTTCTTTTTTTTTTTTTGCTTTCTGCCTATTTT
>NW_023998415.1:15224752-15226443 GCF_014805625.2 Glossina fuscipes | reverse complement strand
TTTTTTTTTTTTTTTTTTTTTCGTTTTGTTTAGCTTTGAACTGATGCAACGTGTGTGTGCAGCAAATGGTTATAAATACTACAGTGCGTATGAGCAACGTGCACAACTGTAAACCAATGTATGAGCGAAAAAACAATAAAAATAGGAATAAAAGCAAATGAGACAAAAATTTCAATGGCAGTCAATTTTTGGCAAAAGAGAGTGAAAAACTGAAATAGAGAGATAAAGAGTGAGAGATGGGGAGAGCGAGAGAGAGAGAGAGACAACGAGAGAGAAAATCATAAGATATTAAATAGTATTATATAAGCCGAGAGTATATAGAAGATTGATGCGAATAAGAAAAACAAGCATATGAAGCAAAATCAGCAACAACTTTCTTAATATAAATGCAAAGGAAGTTTGCAACGACAAACAGGATAAAACAAGAACAATCAAAAAAGAAACAATGAAAATGTAAAAAAAAAAAAAAGAAAACACAAAAACCAAAAGAATCATTAGAGAAAGAAAACCATAACAATACTTGAATATATATATATATTTATATATATATATGTAGAATAGACAGCATATGCACACAATCCGATATAAGCACAGAATGTGTTGCTGAAATATATCTCTTCATTAATGCTAAACTCAACACTCAGTCAGCTCTTAATATATTGATTGTGTTTATGTAGAATTGTGAATGTTTCTAAACATACAAGCGCGCACGTGTATATATGTGCATGTGTGTGTGTGTGTGTATATGTGTGTCTGTTTTTTTTTGTTTTTTGTCTGTTTGCTTATGCTTGTGAGTCAAAAAGGATAAAGAAGCGCTCTTTGTAACATTTGTTCTGTTCTGTTGTTGGTGCTTACAGTATAAATAATGCCTCTGCGTGCGTATGTATATGTACGGTAGTAAATGTTTTCGTAATTTATAGACGAATTGGTTGCCATGGAGAGAGTGTTTGAGGTGGTAGTACAACTATGATTTAGCACAAGTTTCGGTTGGCCTGGCTGGCCAAATGTGAATGAAACTACTGAACGCAGGAAAGCGGGTGTTTGTGTCGTTTGCCTATATTTATATACGAAGTATCTATAAGGCTGCAGGCATTTGTTTAGAGTTCAACACTATATCAACTACTAAGTACAATGACTACTACTAACTACTATATGTTGTTACTTCCACTAACTATTAGTGCTGCTATAGCTTGCTGCTACCTCTGCTGCTATTGCTGTTCAGATCTCTTTGTATGTTAGCTGCAATGCTATGCAGTTATAGAGTCCCCTTTTGCACATATATATACATATATATATATATATATATGTATATACATATATATATATACAATGTGTGCATTTTGCCTACGTGTGTTTGGTTGTATATATGGGACCAATAAGTATCTTGTATTGATGGCTAGTGGCTACGCTTTATTTATAACGCTTCACTTTGCGCACTTAAATTTTTGCGAAGCTGTATTTATTTATTTGCGTGTTATTTGTTTATATGCCAATATATGAATGAGTGTCTGTGTGTCTGTATGTATTCGTAACTTTTGTCCATTGCAACCATACGAACAAACTGAATTGAGTGCAATGACAAAAACAAAGACAAAATACAAATGAACACAAAAAAAAAAAGAAAAGGAAAATGAAATGCTACAACTAAGCTACATACCTATATTAAATATATATATATATATATATATATG
>NW_023998415.1:15201025-15224652 GCF_014805625.2 Glossina fuscipes | reverse complement strand
ATATATGTATATACGACAAAGTATGTTTGCATGTATGTAAGTCTATACATTACCTTCATTTGGTGATGTTTTTAACGTTGACGTTTACGTTAACGTTTCTGTTTCTGTTCCTGTAGAGCTATTGCCATTGTTGCTGGCTGGCTGACTGGCTGGCTGTTTATTTGTCTGTTGCTGTTGTTATTGTTGTTGTTGTTCAGTTTTTTATTTTTATTTATTTTTTTCACATTTTCGGTGTATGGCGTACGTATTATATTTATATTGTTGTTGTTGTTGTTGCTGCTGCCTTTGATGTCGTTGTCGTTGTCGCTGTCGTTGTTGTTGGCAGTGTTGGCCGCAGTGTAATAAAATTTTATTGAAATTGTTTTTCTGTATGCTTGCCAGCTTGTGTGTTGCGGTTCGATTTATATGTAATATACGTTTGTGCACATATACCCATAAGCAGATATGCAACCATTTATATTGTAAATATGTATGACGGTTATACACAAATCTATACATACACACAAACATACGTATATTTATACATATATATATATATATATATATATATATACATAATATGCACAAACTTACGTATATAAAAACACGTATATATATACATATATAGCTATATACGTATATATACACGTGCAGACAATTTTACATTTCGCTCTCGACTATGAACTGTAAGTATGCAGGTATGTGTATGATATAGCGTTCGGTGAGTGAGTATTTCGATTATGCATGCATACATTGGGTTATCGGTGTATGCGAGCACTTGTATGTATGTAAGCCTGTTAATTTGTATTCATTTTACTTGCGTTGTCGTCATCGTTATCGTTTTGTTGTAGTTGTTTGCTTGATTTTTTTTGTTTTGGTTATTTCTTATTTATTTATTTTTTTTATTTGTATTTTTTCAGATTGTTTTTTGTTTTGTGTTTTGGTCTCTTTTAAATTCTCATGAGTTGAGTATGTACAACAACAACGACAAGAATATCATCACTATATCGATAGAGAGGCAAAAAGTAACAACAACAATACCAACAACCACAACGTATATTTAAAAAAAAAAAAAAGAAGAAAACAACAACAATAACAGCAAACGGCGTAAAGGCCGTAGCGGCAGCTGTAGCTGTAGCTATAACAGAGCTAACAATACAGTGCAACTAACTAACTATACAGTGTAAACTATTTTGTGTTGGATAAATATGAGGTTAAGTTCTTTCGTTTCATTTCAATTCGATTTGATTTTTCTACTCATTCTTGCTTGTTTGTTATTATTAAACAGTTTAGCTGTTTCTTTTTTTTTTTTTTGTTTTTTTAAATTTATTTTTTAGTCGCTGTTGTTGTGCTTGTTGTTATTATTGTTATTATTATTATTATTATTATTGTTGTTGTTGTTTTTGTTGTTGTTGTTGTGAATATAAATGCGGTCGCTACTTAAATATTTTTGCTATTGCTGCTGTTTTATACACAAGCATTTGGTTATATCTACATACATATAAATAGACGTAGGTATGTAAAACTGTGCGTTTCTGCGTCTGTTTGTATTGGAGGGCATTCAATTTTGTGTATGCGTGTAAGTGTACTCTCGTATATACCTCGATATCTCTGTCTCTCTTTTTTTGCTTGCTCGCTGTGTGCGTGTTCGGTCTATGTTTTGCTTTTTATTGTAGATTAACATTATTTTTGGTGATTTGCTAACAACACACAATTTAACTGAATGAATTTTCATACCACAAGTGGTGAAACAAAGAAAAACGCATACATACATACACACACAATAAATGTTACTAAAATACAAAAGAATTTATTTCGATAAGCAACGACTTAACGACGCCCTTACCGCTGTAAGCTTCGTACATATGTAGAGGGCTTTATTACATTTATTAAAACGAAGTAATGTTTCCCAAAACAATTTTTTCCAAAAAAAAAAAAAAAAAAAAAAAAAATGTTGCGATTTTTCGATCTTTACATATAATTTAGTTCGACGAAACTTCCCTAAAATGTCAAATATAAAATTTTAAAAATCTTTCGAAAGCTGGATACATGAGAAAACTTGATTAAAGTCTCCGATTAAAACTAAACTTAAACAATTACTTTACTGTTCCATCAGTGAGCATTCACTACTTGTAGGCATACCACGAGAGCATGCAAAATTTTTTATATAAATTTTTTGTATTTTTTTTTTTTTTTTTTACGTAATATACGCAGCGGTTATAAAAAATTAATTTTGAACATATTTCGCGCGCCTGGTCTAGATGGTGGGTAACCAAGATTCGCCTTAATTGGAATATCATTTTGTTATTTGTTTTTAGGTGTTTTCGTAAGTGCTGTAGGCTTTGTTTAAGCTGACAAATACAGGACAGGTAAAACTTTTCCTTCATTATTTAAGGAATAATTGGCGTCTGCACTTTGCGTATAATGTAGCATAGCAATACAAAAATTGTGGGAAAGCATTAACACGAAGCGCCTGGAATGGTTTGCGATAACAGACGAAATCTGTCTAAAAGCCGTTTACAACACTTCGTGGTGAAGGTGAATTTATTTGCAATTTTTAACACTGTGACTGCATACGGCATACAGAAGGTTTGGCGATAGCTCTTTATGTGAAAGAAGAGAAGGAAAGCTTCCCATAAGGTCAGGTCGTCTTTTATTAGTAGAAAAATATTTTTGAAAATTTTTTCCAAACACAATTATATTTTTTTTTAGAGTAGTAGGAGGCACTTTTTATAATGATATTATTTCCGTAAGATGCACGTCCGCCCATTCTCTCTGTACTTGACATTCTCTAAGACTAAGGATATAGAAATTTTCAATTTAACTTTTTGAAGTTTACCTCAATTATAGATCGAATGTAAAGCTGATCTAAACATTCCCGAATATTAAAAAGTTTTTTAGTAACTCGTGTACGTGTATACTATCAGGTCAGTCATTATCATGTCTGTAATTGAAAAGGAACAATGATTTTTAAGGCTTTCAGACTCCGACATACATGAAAAGCATTAATTCTCTTTTCCTATTAATGCAAAGTAAAAAATTATTTAATTTGTATTTGCGTTGCATTTGTCATTTGAACTTACCCACTTACCCACGAACTTTTATGGGCAAAATACGCATTGGAAATCGCTCGTCTTACGCCCTATTCACTAGTCACTATTAGCCTAAAGATCATCATGTCTGTTTATCTGTCTGGCTAAAAGCCATTTTTATGGCATCGTAGCTTTGAGATTTCACCAAACTTTGATCTGTAGTAGATCAGATCTTGTGAGAGCTTTGTCGAGAACAATACTTAGAAGTATTTACCCGTTGCTTTTCTTTTTACAAAAAAGAAATTTGTTCGAATAGTTTTCGCGTTGAGAGCGTTACACAACCGTCCACAAGCCTAACATTAAATGGTTTCATTTAAATTCAATTGTACAGGTTGTCTGCTTTGTATTTTAAGCTCAGGCCTTAGTTTTTATGGCCATAACTTCAAAAACAAAACAAAAGCCTAACTAACAGTCGTTGGAGTACAAAGTCTGACTAGACGCTAATGCTTGTTTCATGGCGTCGGGTCTGATGTTGGAACTTTCACTGTGACTGGTCTGATCCGAATCATTTTCAATAGAATTCGTTCCTGGGAGCGTGATGGTGTACCCGTTTCCATCGAAATATCTTAAACATTGCGACTTGTATAATGAACAAAATAAATAGAACGGACAGCCAAGTTCAGCTTGAATCAGGAAGTGGTTCTGAATATCGATCGCTGTAATAAGGGGTGCGTCTATCTCAAGCCCTTTTGGGTATTGCATGCACACGTACAAACTTAATATATCTGGGGGTTGGGAAGTCATCACGAAGAGTTTAAAGAAGAAAAGGTTCTCTCCGTTCTTTTGGTTAAAATGATAGATGGCTAGTTGAATAAACGAAGTAATTAGAGAACACAAAATTACTGCACGGACGACCACAGGGCTTCATTCTAAGCTCCTTCCTGTTGAATGTCATGCGTGACGGCCTGTTCACCGTCGAGCTTGCAACCGAAGCAAAATTCATAGGTTATGCGGTTATTGCCGTAATTGTGCAGCAAGCGTCGGCCCCGACTAATAAAGTTTGTAAAGGTAGCTTAAGCCGAAAGAGTAGATCGCCATATAAGTCCAAAATGAAACTTGCCGTAGATAAAAGGCAATATTGTTGAGGTAGATGGTTACTGCATTTAATTTAGTTCCAATTTGAGATATCTGGGAGTGCAATTAGATACGAAATCAACATTTGCGGAACGCGTTAACAATGTTCTGCATAAAGCGTGGGCAGCCGCAAACACTCTATGAAAAATTATACCAAACGTGAACAGGCCCAAATCGGCGAGGCGGAAACGCATATACTGATTGAAAATGCTATCCAGCAAATCATGTTATCATCATCGTAATGGCAGCAACGATAGCTAGACGATTCTAAAGGAAGGTGAACCTGCACCTTTTAGTTCAAACGTAGAATAATGGGTGGTAAGGAAACACGGAGAAGTCAACTTCTTCTTAATCCAATTTTTCACTGATTATGGAAATTTGTCGAGTTATCTCTGCCGTTTTAACTTACGGACAGATAGCGCAGGCGGGCGATGCTAAGGCATAAACGACGATAGGCGGCACACTGTTTTCGTTTCTGTGCCTTGGAGATACTTGAAAACATGCCTTTCAGATCTCTGGAAGTAGAGCTTCCGCCAGTTAGCATGCTAGTGGCCATGTTAATCGACATGGAAAGATGGAAGAAATGCGCCGGCTTTGTGCCTTGTTATAAAGTCACACAAAGGCGACATCCGAACACCTAATCTCAGGCGAGGACGGGGTAGATGGAATGACAGTGAAGATTAGGAATACATAAGGATGCATCCTAAGACAATGGGAAAGCGGTTCTGGGATGGCTTTGGCTTCCACTAGTTGGCAATGCACTGCCACTACGTTCGAAAAAAAATATATATATATACAAAATACAAAGCATAATCATGAATGGGCAACGAAAATGCAGATTTTACTTCGAATCTGTTACCCAATCTAAAATGACACATTTCGTAATGTTTCAGATGCAGCTGAGAGACCGTCTTCCGCGAGAATAGCTTGCGATGTCTTCCATTAGATCTATAGACTGTGTTTGTTGTTTTGGCGAAAATTACTATGGACGAAAGTACCAGTTCTTTTTATTCATTTCAGATATCTCAATAACAAAATTCGTACACGTGGAACAAATGGTCATCATTATATAAATGCTCGTACAATGCTTTTATTTAAAAAACCTCAATCGAATCAATGTCAGCGTTAAACTAGATCATGCTAGATCTTAAATCTTTTTTTTTTTTCGGACGAGTTCGATCATTTGTTCATAGCAATAATATATAGGACGAGTGAAGGTGCATCGCGTTAGCTAAAATCAAAGAACTGAAGTTCGAATTGCCTGGCCTAAGGGAGTAGAATACGCATTTAATGGCTCATTTAAAAACCTCGATGGCTTTGGAAACAAAAGGTTGCAGCTACTGAATAACGTTGATGACAGCGTATGTAAGTCAAAAGCAGGCTACGTTAAAAAATGAAAGTGTTTTTCTTAAAGTATAGCTGAGTACTTCTGGGATAAGTCTTTTTTTGTTTCGATAGTTTTATGATGAAGACCCGCAACCACGTCTGACGACTCGTCTATGTTATCTACTTTATTTTCAGATTATCTTTCTTCAAGCGAATGGCACGAGTTACGGTCTTATAGTATATCTTACAGATAAGCAAGCCTTCGTAATTATAGCACTGGCATAAAAATTCTTCTAGCGGTCAAGTTACTCTTCGTTAAGTTAATGGTCGAGCTACATAAAGTTATAGATTAAAAAACAAAAAAAAAAATCCAGAATTAAGCAAATATTAATAAATTTATTTGATATATATTTGCAATAACGGTTGTGAAGCCAGTTGAAAAAAGGCGTATTTTTAATCCTGCTTAGCAAAATTAGTGCTGAATATATGATAAAAATCTTAAATATTGATTTAATTGAAATTCTCAAATGATTCTTGTATCTATGTATGAATTGGCTTTAGTCCTATAAAAATTTTCATAATTATTTCAAATGAAAAAAAAAAAAAAATAAACAAATAATCATAATAAATATATAATCAGCAAAAGTATAGGTGATTCGGTCCGATTGATAACAGGTAGAGAGAATGAAAGAAGAAAAAAAACAAAAAAAACTATTATATTTTAAAGATACACAATTAAATGATAATTTGTAAACATGTCATTGCATTCATTTTTTATATGTTTACCTAAAAGAAGAAGAGAACGTACAAGCAAACGGAGTTTTACATGCACGAATGTGTGCGCGAATCTATTAAAAGAGACGAGATGAGATGAGAAAAGTAAGAGAAAAAGAGAAAGGCGAAAGGGAAAGAGCGAAAGAAAACATATACATGTATATGAAAACATGTATATGCATTTGCTCTTCTATGCTTACAGTACGCAGCTCTTTCTCTTCTCACGGCCACATACTTATAGAGACAATATACATGGGTAAGTTTTTGTGAAAGAGTCAAACAAAGAAAAAACTCGATCAAGATCTAGAATGTACTGAAGTGCATAAGACAAAAAAAAAAAAAAAAAAAAAATAAATAAATAAAAAAACAAAAAAAGGCAGTAATTGACACAATCTTGTTAACAGCTGTGTTAATCGCTTTGTTACCTGGCAATAATTTAATAAAGATTTATATCGCGTTAATTGTTAATTAAGTTGACGTTTCTAAAAAGCATTAACTGCAATAATAATCAGTTAAATGGTTTTTAAATTTTTGTTTTTATTTTGGCAGGGTATTAAATTTTTTTATTTACATATATATACTATGGATTTTTCTCATATTTTTTTTTAAATTTTTAATTTTATCTTAATTTCATTTTGTTGTTATTTTCAATCATATAAGGACCGCTACACGTTTGCAATATAATGTTTTTTTTTTTAAATGATTTTATTAACATCTCGTTAAATTAATAACAGTCAATAGCTTTCTGCAGCGAAATGAATATAAGTTTATTGCCATTTCAATTATGACGACCGCTTACCTTCTATTACTCCATTCTAACGGTCTACTTATAAATAATCGCATCTAATTTTTTATTTTTTTTTATTCCTTTAACCATTAATATATTATATTATGCTTACCAAGTGTAATATAGTCTCTGAAGTATAATTAATAAACTACTGAGACGATATGCTTTCATACTTTTGATAACGATGTGAGGAGAATGCAGGCAGTTAGGCTGCATCATTCTAAGAAAAAATCGTATAAAGAATTGAATTTCTTAAAAGTACATACTTATTTTCGATTTTTTCAATTTTTTGTATATATTTTGTGTGTTTTATCGATGCATATCACTCGGCAGGTGATGTTGTTTTGCGGCAAAATTTCCTTAAAAGATTTTGCCCTAAATTTTCTTTAAGAGTTTTTCAATAGACTTACAATATTGTTCAGCTATATTGCTTTTCCCATCATTCGTCCACGCCTGAAATTAGTATTTTCTATGCTATGATTGAGTGTTGAGGCGAAGAGAAGACGAAGAGGGGAGAGTCTAAGGTTAAATTCATTCCTGCTGAAAGTTTCTAATTAAAGATGAAAAATTTTAAATCTAATAAAATTTTCTTTAACTTGCAACCCTTTCGAATTTAAATGACCCCTCTTATGGCTATTGTATACTTGGGTTTGGGGTAAGGAAATGTTTCCTTGCCGTAACGATTGAAAGTTTTTGAAGTGTCAAAGTTCTTGATTATGCATAATAAACTTTTAGCAAAACCTTTATTTGGAAATCGAACTCACTTTGTATATAGCATTAACGGGTTTTCTGTCTTCTTGTACCTTTTGTTATTATTCTCTTGCCTTGTGTGAACTTAAATTGTGATCCGCGTTCTAGTATCTCTTGACTCTGCAACGTTTGCGTTATAATCGCGAAAGCTTTGTTTTTTTCCTTTTAGATTAAATGCATTATATATATATATATACATATATATATATATATGTTACTTATACGCCATGTAGTAAATGTACAAATTCTCTACTTTTATGTTATTAATTTATATTTGAAAAGTGGAGTCAATGACTTATATAATAGGGCTGCTTATAATGTATTTGTTTGTAAAGCAAATGTTTTAAGCGCTAAATATCGTAAATATAGATTTTATTGTATTTTTTTTTTATTCTAATATGCATTGAAATTGTTTGAAATTGAAGATTTCCAAGAGAATAAATACATTTAATGATATTCGAACTTATTTGATATAGTTGTGTAAAAATCAAATCAAATATTCACACATTGTATGAATGATATAAAAATAAACTCTCCTTATACCTATTTATTGTATGTAGATGTACATGTACATGATGTGTTAGCATTTATTATATGGAGAGGCAAGTATGTAGGTTTTTTTCCAATTTTATAATACAATAATGCGCGCAGAGGAATATATACATCCTTACATACATACATATCCATATATATAAATATGTCTATACATATATATGCATGCACCCCTAATAATAACTATGCTAAAAATATAAATATTCGAAAATATAAACATTATGAAAAAACACTATAAACACTCTAACTATAAATACTTACATATATAAATTCTATGCACAATCATTTGTTGTATATACTTGCACACACGAAGAACAGACAATACACACAAACAATATTATAGAGAGACGTTAGAATTAAATTTCAAAAGAATAAATTTATTGAAGGAAAAAAGAAGAAAATTAACAAACCATCTCAAATAGTAGATTATTGAGTAGAAATATACAAAAAAAAAAAAATAAATAAATAAATAAATAAATAAAAAATAAATAAATAAATACAAAAACAGCAGAAACAACAGAAAAAAAAAAAAACAAACAAAATCAAATAAAATTATAGGAAGTCAAATGAAGAACTTCTTGAAGGCTTAAAACGAATCTTTAAACCGCTACAAAACGTTTCAAGCATATTTAATAACTGAAATTTTAACGGTCCTCATCGAGTTGAACTCAAAACGAGAAAAGTGGAAAATCTTTCACTTACGGTACAAGGGTATGACAAATTTGTACTGATGTATGCAACACCGAGAAGAAGTGAAGACAGATTCACTTATTATTCTAAACTTGTCTGTCCGTCTTGTTTTCTTTTGTTCAGTCTACAGATCTGAATTTATGAGGTATTTTGGTGAAATTCGATATATTGACATATCATCACTTAAGCACAAACGATATAGAAAATCGGATCGCATCAGACTACTTATCGACCATGTCTCCAACAATATCTTATTTTAGTAAGGCGTTATATAACTGATTTAAGCAAAATATTACCCATCGCTAGCTGCACATTTCCTCCAACGTTATGCAGCAGGATATGAATTCCTTGTCCAAGCTGTCTCCGTAAGCATACAATTAATATTTCATGGCCTGGTGAGAAGAATGTGTAACATTTTCTTATGACAATCGTTTCCTTTTTTCATAAAGCATTCGATCAGCATTAATTTCCACACAATATTTCTATGGATATTTGTAAATCAGTTAACGAGTTATAATCCGATGGAGTTATGTCAGCTAAATATGGTCAGTGACAAAGAACTTCCGGTTTAAATTCATTCAATTTTTGTTGCGTCGCTACTGCAGAATATAGTTTTGCACGATCTTGATGAGGAGAGAATTCCTTTCTTGTTCGCTAATACAGGTCACTTTGCCAGAATAGCTGCATTCGATTTATCAAGCTGGTTACAATAGGTGTTCCCATTGGTCATTTGGGAGCTCTGTTAATGCAGTATGTAATACATTGGACATTTTCCATAACACCGCACACAAAGCATCATTTTCCGTTGATGAAGATTTGGTTTCCGATAATTATGGTGGACATTCCACGTCCACAGTCAACTTTTTTCTCTTTCTATTCTTGAAAAAGAATCATTTTTCCGCAATGAGTTTTTCACTAATAGTGGTTCCATATTGCGTCTAATGAGCAGAGTTGAACAGATTTTTACACGATTCGGTAAACTTCTTTCAGTCAGGTTGTGCAGAACCAAAATACTCTACTTGAACGCAACTCCAAAATGTTTGATACGTTCCTTAGAAGTCGGGTGGCGGATGCCGAGTTACTGGGGGGTTGCTCTAACTGGATGGCCGCTCAGATCTATGATTGCGTTTCTGTCCTTTTGAAACTAATGTTAAATGCACTTTATCCGCTGCCGTTTTATTTACTCTACACTTCGCAACTAACCGGTTAAAGATATTAAACGTAGTCTTTTTATATCTCAAGAGAGGTCCACATGACGCATTCTACCTATTTACCTTGACCTGATATGCATAAAAGGGGTTTCTTTGTGTTTCTTTCTCTACATAAACACTATTTGCTCCACTCAATTTTTAATTGATTAATTTTAGGGCGAAAATTAAATAAAACCGACAATTGCACTTAATGTGACGTAACTGGTAAGGAAAAATTCAGGATCACATTTCTTAAATTCCTCGATCATAGTTTCCTTTCTTTTTCGGAAATTTAAAATAATTTCACCTAATCTACAGCCAGAGAAAAAGACGCTAAAGCAATTCTGAAATTTATGCTAACGAAAAAAAAAAAAAAAAATAAATAATAATAATAAAGTTGACGGATGTAATAGAACTCTAGCTTGCCGTTAACATAAAAGTTCGCTTGGGTTCTTAGAAACTGTTCATTTACTTGTTTGTCATTCCTTAAAGCTTCTGCGACCGAAAAACATTTTCAATAATACATATAAGTAATTCCTGTACTTTCTTAAAATCTTAACGATCTGTCCCCTGTTTGCGCAATAGCAGAAATCACAGGACAAATTCATGTTAATCGTATCATATACGAAAGTGCGTCAACCTTTACAACATAAGTTGGAACCATATTTCAAGCTTACAAATATTACCATCACAGATGGACTATCGGTGGCAAAATCTACCCAAAACATAGATAATTCTAGTTTAAAAGGTAGGAGATGAAATTCAAATATTTTAAATATCGGAGCCATATTGATTTCTTAGGAAATGACCATGTTGACCCAATGGTTGAATCCATAAGCATGGAGGTTAAAAATTTATTGAAAACGAAAGAAAATAGAAATGAGAATAATTACCATCCACTATGCTCGAATATTACCTTATCACTAATCTTATTCCATCACTGCAACTAATCAAGGTTGAGCAAAATAAAGCTAAGAGTACTTGAAGAAGAGAAGTTGGCTCGATCACATAATTATAATACGGGAATGGATCTTTAATGAATTCTACTCATCTAGTCTGCAATTGAGGACAAAATATTTAAAATAAAAAACACGGACTATGTGTCTACTAATATCTTCCACTAATTCTCAGGTTCGCATCCACGGATGTCTAAAAGCTACGACTAAAGTAAACGGTTATATATTTAACCTAAAAGTATATATAGAACCGATAGTGATTATTTTATTTTGATATAGGAGTTTAAAGTAAAGTATGTGTCTATGAAAGGACATTATACGAGGCATCTATTTAGAAGCTTAGGCAAATAAAGCCCGAAATTACAACTCTTTGGAAAAACTCGTTATTATTACAGTGTGTTTTCTCGATGGCAATCAACAGGACGACATTGCGATGGAAGAGTAACGATAATTGAATACAATCCGTGTTTTGCAAGCGCAATTCGAGTGCAAAGACAAGCATTATTTAAAGCAATTTTAACTAGATTTGCTTTTTAAAATACTACGAATATTAAAACCTTGAACACGATTCTCAACTTATATCGATATAAGTTTCAAGCAATTTTCCTGAAATTCGCGAGAAATTCTCTAATAGAGTTAAGTTTTAATTCTTCTCTTTTAGAACTTGGCGGAGTGCATACAGTGAAAAGCTTTTTCCCTTCTCAAAAAACACGATGCAGCAAAATATAATGAATCTCCGAATTTTTCGGGCAATCGAGAGCAGAGCGATTTATGTGCAAACATTCTCCTATCCTTTAGAAGAATATCGTCATAATAAAGTTGTTTTTGTTTTGTAGTAAACTATCCGTGTAAGCCTTTCAGTTCAACGTGTGCCAGGTTCATCTAACGGGAGATATGATAATTTAAAGAAAAACGACATAAGAAGAAAGCCGCCAGGTTATTAGTTCTCATGTAAGATATTTTAATTTTCTTTAAATTTAAAACTAAATTTAGAGTTAAATTTTAAAATGATTTCCGATGTACTATTTCCATTAGATAACCTAAGCTAAATAGTAATTAGTTTTGCTTAATGCTTTCACATCAACCGCTATTTTGCATACGAACCCTGATTGCAAGCAGAAGACAAGATCCATTTAGATGTTATATCCATTATAGATCGTACTGTACATGCTCATGTTCAAGTGGTGGAAAAAAATGGAAGCAGCTTATGGGTTTGAATCGATTGTCTCGATCGATAAGCTTGATCTGAAGGAATGACAATTAAAATTTTTGGAAAGGAAGGTTCAAGAAATGATCGTGAGTTCGGTAAAGGAACGAACACACAACTGACTTATATATATATTCTTTGGGACCTCCAAGGCAATATTTATACGGATCACGAGCGTATGATAAACCTAACACGCTCGCTGCGATTGATATTGGAAAGAGAAACATGTGGAAGAGTTATTGTTGTTTTTTAACAAGGAATTTTAAATAGTCATCATTGTTTCATGTGACGTATCTGAGATTGAAAGTTTCGTCGCCGTAGACCCCAGAGCGTTAATGTGAGACGAGAAAAGGAACGACTGATGCGAGTAACGGGATTATTGTAAGCAAACAGTATGAATTAGAATGCAAAGCATTCATAGGATATTTTGGGGCGAAAAACTAATCGTAGGGAGATACGGATAGGGATTTACGTTTTGGATACTTTTGTGATCGTTGCAAAATGAATGATAAATTAAGTATATTGATATCATTTTAATAACGGATACAATAAAACAGAACATTTACTCAATTTGCTGTTCTTGCTGTTTTTGATTCTATTGCTGTGCGATGTAGTGAACGATACATTCCAAAGATCTGCTACTGCTATACGATTACACATCGGCCACTCATCCAATATATATTATACTCAGCGCACGCATACATTGCTCGCTGTTGCTCGATAAATTAAATAAACTTTAGACAACAGCAATGCAAAAGCAAAAGTAATAACAAAAACAATAAAAAAAAAAAAAAACGAAATCATCCAACACTAATAGCAACCGCATTAAAATCTCAAGTAAATCTTAAGCAGTATAAGAATGTTGTGTAAAAATCTTTTCCGTTTCTATCTTTTTTTTTTTTTTATTTTTCCTTTCGTTCTTTCCTTTCCTCTTGCTTTCAAATGTATTTACAGACAAAAAACGGCAACAACAGCAACAGCAACAGCAGCAACGGCAGCAGTAGCAGCGGTAGCCGCAGCATTAGCGGTAACAATAAAAACAACAACAACTTATTTCATGCGCAAAAATAGAATTGAACTCTTAATGAGTTTAATTAATAAATGAAACTGTGTTCGCAGATTATTTGTGTTGCAAATTTGCGCATGCTAAGGTACGCTACATAGGCACCTGACCATTTTATAGCTATGGGCTGCACGAGATTTCCTTCTCTTATCTGAGCTGAACGTATGTATATATCTGTTATGAGGAGTTATAAGGCGAGATTTGCCATTATCTCTGCATCATCACAAAGCAGTTTGTGACCTTTAAAGTCTTTCTTTTTTTTTTTAATCTAAGCGGCCACGTAATCTGGAAAAGTTTTAAAATAAAAAAAAAAAGCGATAAGTTGGACCACATTTATCTGTACCATCAAGCTGTTAATCGTTTAAATGTAAGTTTTTGAGGGGCCTAGATAGGTAAACAGGTTTGAAAAAGTCATCCGATCAGAATCATTTTCAACAGCGTTCGTCCTTGGGTCAAAACTTGTCGGCGTAACAGATTTCATCAAAGTGTATATAGAAAAAATGGCGATCTGCAGGTTGAAAACAAGATCACAATAATAATAATAATAATAAGAGAAAAATATAAAACGGATCAAGCGGTCAAGATTGGATCGAATTAGAAAGTGCTTTTGAATTGATCGGCCGCAAGGATCTAAGGAATAGCCAGGTCTCTCTGGCTATTGTATACACCCATACAAACGGTGTAGGGTATAATTAGTAATGAAAACCATTATAATAGTCAAGTGGAGAAACTCAGCATCTTTTTTAATCTAAAAACTAATAAGAAATCTACTGCTATGGTCTAGAAGTATAATAATACGACTAATTTCTCTTTTATCGCGGTTTAGTGCATTAAGAATTTTTTTATGCCGGGCCAACTCCTTAATAATTGATGTGTGTATCTAGCTTGCTTGCTTGTTACTCGCCACCAGCATCATGGCCTGTGGTTTTTGTCTCAAAACAACGTAAAACTTTCTGGCTTTCTGCGTTGTTTCTTCGAGAACTTTTCCACTACAAATTATATAACACATATTGTTCAATAACCAAGCCAATAAGGGCACTTTGTTAGATGAAAGTCAATAAACGTATTCCGTTGATTATGGAAGTTTAACACAGATATTAGATAGCAATATATGTCCGATAGTATAATATAAGATATCTTTGGACCCCAGTGAACAGGAATGAATTTCCAAACCTTAACTTCTTAATGTGCTTTGGTATCCATACCGTACAGATTGACAAATATATTTTGGGTTTTGTTATTGCTTTTGTAATACTTTAGATTACGCTTTAGGTAAAGTTTCCAATGCAAATGCATTTTGGGCAAGTAATACATGATTTGATTTAGCCATTGCCGCCCAACGCACTAAAATTATTTATATCATTCATTTACGAAAGTCATCGTTTTTTTCAAATTCCTAAACATTTCCTAAAAATTTATAATTTTTTTGATATCACAAATCGTTCAATGTAATAAGTAATTGAAAGGTTAAGAAAAACTTGCTGCTGAAGAATCTATAAATAAATACTTGAGAAATATTTTTTTTTGGTCCAAACTGAAAGAAATAGACATCAATCATCGTTAATTTTCGCAAGATCAAGGCACGTAACGTTGACAATTGTCATGTGAAAGGCCGATTGATTTAATTACATTATATATGATAATCAGATTTAGATCTTACGATTTAATTCCACGGCATAATTTCGTTAAAGTTTTTTTTGAAAAGCACAGTTTTTATGAGAATCGTCAAGCAACAATATCACTCGTGAATAACAATATCTAGGGCATGAAATTAGCCGAAAAGCTATCGAAAATGTTGGATACTTTCATGGAAGTTTGCAAACGCAGTCAGTTCTTTGCATTTGACATTTAAGCAATATTGTCGTTTGTCTAAAGTGTTCTGCCCACTAAAATCAAGCGCTCGACTTTAAAATTCTGCTAAAACATTGGAAGTTCTTGGACGCAGACTGGTACTGAAAGAAGGCTAAATCGATCGAAGGACACGACTATTGCTTTTCAAAAGACAAAAAAAAATTGGATTTTTTGCTTATTACTCATCAACTACAGTGGATAAATCCACAAAACCTTGAACACATATACTCTATGGGTAATGCTGTAGCATCTGTATCAAAATTTTTCCTTTCTTTTTAAATCCCTTTATAATGCGCAGATGCAAACTCCTGGCCATGTTCAAATTCACAAATGCACTCAAACATGTGCTGTCTGTTAGTCCGTCCATTCGACCGTTCAGCAAACTGTTGGTGAAAAAAAAAAAAAAATATATCGCTTAAAAATTTACCTGCAAAGTCGACACTTCTACACAATCAAGACTGAAACCACGTTTGCCTGCCCTGTTCCCTGCCGCTCGTTGCTCATACTCTGTAATAAATGCACGATATTCCAATTTCCAAAAAAATTATTCTACAAGAATATCAAAAATCAGCCATGGCCACCAAATGTTATGCAACATGAAAATATATATTTTTCCTTTTTTTTTTTTTTTTTGCAATCCTTTACAGGATAATGGTGATGGGTATAAAAGATTCGCTCGCAACCGAATACACTTTTCTGACTTGTTCATATAGTATAAAAGTAATGGATAGTAATTGTTTTTTTTTTTTTTGCTTTTTAACAGTAATAAAGATTTCCATAAATACTTTAATTATGTTACGTTTTATTTGTATAAAATAGGGAGAGAGTCTCGTAGCACATTTTCTGATAACACCCGTTTACATATATATAGGGTAGGGTGGTACATATACAAGACTCGTTCCAAAATTGCTTCTAGTAGTCTTGCCAGATGCTTTGAAATATGGACGGGTCAAATAGTTGAATGCTCGAAATTTTTCAATGGCTCTGGCAATCTATATCGGCTAATAACCTGTAATTTGCCAAGAATCCAATAAGACATAAAAACATTTCCGTGTTTTTTTATTTTTTTATTTTTTTTTATTTATTCAATTAATTTGGTATTTTAGATGAGCTAGCTCATGGACGGACTGTAAAATTAACAAGCTCTTCTCCTAGCTATTAATTCAAAGCATTTTTAAAATATAGTCGAAAAATTATTGACAAAATGATTTCTTCTTACAAAAAGATAGCAATTATTTTCGATTACGAGGGATGTTTTCTATATATAATACATATATATATATATACACTATGATGACGGCTTATGCTTTTATACGTTTTTCAAGCGGAACAATATTTTTATCACGTAAAATCAATTTTAAGAAAATTTATTAACACAAATTGTCAAAAAAAACCTATCAACGCATAAACATAATTTTGCCAAACTTGATTATTAAACAATATGAATATTTGTTAATGTGCGCGCCAGGGCGCGCGCCTGTGCATGTATGTAAACAGTATAACGCCTATAATATTTAACCCTTAAGTGTTTATGATGATTATGATCGTGTATAAATACATTTATTTACACGCATACGTAGACATGCATAAATAATGTTAAGTGTAACTAATGTTAGTTAACTGGAAAGGCTGGAAAATTTAATGAATTTTTAATAAGTCTTTAACTACAATATGTTGATGACAAACAACAGACAACACGATACAATAATGCGGAATGGAACTGAAATCAATCGAGTCTGCAAGAGAAAAAAAAAAAAAAAAAAAAAAGGAAAAACAAATAAAAAGAGAAGATCTGAGGACTAAGAATTGAGAAGTGAATGGGGATATAACAAGAAAAGTATAAAAATTAAATAACGATACAATCATACACACATATATATATATATATATATGTAGAATTCAAGTCTAAAAAGAATAAAGAAAAGAATATAAGCAAAGGTAAAGCAGTGACAATAAGAAATGACGCATACTCGTAGTTATTTTGGTACAAGCTGCTCTGTTTGATTTTATGGGTGAGAAATCGATAACACAAGTCAAGGGATCTAAAGACGTTTATGATATGTATCCGTTCACGTTTATATACACATCTATATATACACATGTAAGTATATATAAATATATATATATATATATATATATATATATATAAATATATATGGATGTGTGTGTGCACTTATTGTTATACTTCCTTTATATTTTCCTTATGCTTCCTTAAAGGCTGTTCGTGTCAACAATGAAGAGGTGGTTGTAGGTATAAGTGTTTATATATGGTATGTCACCGAAGAATTATTTACAAAAAAGTCAAATAGAGTAAATTTCAGGGAGGAAAATGGTAGTTTGAAGAGGACTTTTCGAAAATTACAAATTATTTATATATATATATATATTTGCAAATATATATAAAAAAACCTTATATGTACGCATTTATATTTGATAAGTTAAAGTTAAAGAATCTCTTTCCGAGCACTTTAGCTATTATCCATATAGTTCTTCAGTGTCATATCTCTCGGTAACTCTACTATGTAGCTTCTCATATCCATCACCGTAGAAGCCAGCTTTGCGAAGAAGAATAACCAAGAATAAGCTTTGTGATTTAATTTGCAAAATCCAGAATAGTTGTAGCTTGAAAAGTTCCGCTTGAGAACCTTAAAAAATCTTGGAATTCTTCGCTAGAAATTATATGAACTCGCATAGAATTAGAAATTTATCAAAAATTTCATATGAACGCTCAACAATATTTCCTGCTTTCGAATATTTATTTTTCCACTCCGTAATGCTCGTGAAAAAATGAAATATTTCCCTTAAAATGTTGCCTAAGTTTTCCGTATTTGCTTCTGGACAATGTTAATAATTACAAGGTGGAGAAGGTTTTTGAAGATTACATTTGAGAAGGCTTTCAGGACATGCTTAAATGATTTGAACTGAGAAGACTTTTGAAAAGTAGACCCTAAACTGACTCAAATTATTTACAAAGCATTTTTCTCCTATTCATGCGAACAATTGTTTTCCCATTCGTTTAACATACGCCTGCCATCTTTTCTCACAATAGGATTTAAAAAATCTGTTTACGATTTTCAGCCTTTAGCAGATTTGCTTCTAAATTTTTCCCATACCTTTCCAGATTAGGTAAATTCGTTCCTGCTTTGGCAGAGTCATACAGCCTCATACAACGATTTAAAACTTGGACTGGATACTTAACCTGGTTCAGATGAAAAAAAAAAAAAAAAAAAACTGAATCAGCTAAAGTGTTTCCACACATTCGCAATTATGAAGAAGCATCTTATTAGTGAAGTGGAGTCTACAACTCTGATTTCAAAGAGCGTAAATAAATTAGCCGTTATTTTTACATATTGTATGTACATGGAATGTAGTCATTAACTAAAAGAAAAGCATTTTTTTTTTTTTTTTCAAAATTCAACTTTTTTCATCAACGCAGTCTTCTTTAAATATGAAACAATCGGCCCAACGCATCTCTAAAGTTTTGATGGCCTCTTTATAGAGCGATTTGTGAAGGTTATCAGAATACGCTCCAGTATCTGCAACGAGTTCATCATGTGATATAAATCGTTTCCTTTAGAGAATACTTTCGAAATTTACACACAAATTACACACAGATGTTGAAGACCACATCAGCAAAGTGCGATTGGTGGAGCAACAATTTGAAGGTCAAAATTCACGTGATTTTGCTTTCAGATCGCATCGCCGATTTTACGCAGTGCATTGCCTTGTAATATTGCCATTGGGACGTTTTTGCTCCCTTGGGAGCTCATGTGGAAAACAGTTTTCTCATTACCAAATTTTCTTGAAACCAATTAAAAACCACTATAGTGCCGTAGTGTGGCCCGCCATTGAATATTTTACACGGTCGCATAGTTATCCATTTATTGAGTTTTTGAAATAAGGCTTTATATAGAAAGTGATCGATCCGAACCATTTTTCATAGCGTGTCATCCTTGAGCCAAAACTTCAGTTTACCAATGTTTATCACAATTTCTCAATACTTACAGCCTGCAGGTTGAGAACAAGAAAACAAGACTGATGAGCGGATAGACGGACAGAAAGCTAAGATCAATTCATAAAATAATTCTGAATCGAGCATTATAATCAAAGGTGGGTCTATCACAAATCCTTCCGGGTTTTGCGTACCTGCGCACAAACTTAATGCAACCTTATATCACATGTGGTGTAGAAAGAACGAGTAATACACTCAGTTTTGATGTCTTTAGGATGTCACCTATCTCCAGTGACTTTACGTTTCAATTAACGACAATAATTTTCGGTGTCAGCAAACAAGCGATAAATTGTCGCTTTCGATGAAGAAGGGGTTTCAAGCTACTTTTTTCCATCAAAAAGTGATGTTTAACTGAAACTTGAAATTTGAATTTTTTCTTTATTCTCGGGATCACTAAACGAATGTGGCTAAAATCACTGTAACTCGTGAGCTCGATGGAGGAAATGTTATGATGAAGTTTCGTCGACACGCGTCCTTTGAGTGTTGACACATTCCAAACATTAGATGGACTCTTATGTTTGTAGAGACGGCGTCTAGTACGAAATCGTATATATTTGTATATATTTTGTATGTCGACGGCATTGTTTAATCGCAGTTTTTTGTGAAAATAATGAAAAGTATACCAGTTGTAGTGAATGGAAACCAATGTCGTGCACGTTAGTCGCACATTGAATCAAGAGTAAATCAATTATGCCCCATTTTGACATCAATTTGTTGCATAACAGTGATCATATAAACATAGTCGTGTGTGATAGTGATTTGCTACATCTATTTTAAAATAGATTTTTAAAGAAAATGAAGAGAAAAAGGAAAGAAAGTAAAACAGATTGTTCATTCGATGAAGTGACCTTTGCTCGTCCTTGTAATTTTTAGTTTAGCTAAACCAAGCTTGAAACCCTCTCTATAAAATGTTTTAACAATATTTCCATTGGCCTTCAAACATTTACGCTCATCAATAGAATATCTATAGGAGATCCCAAGAAAATACAATACATTTTTGATTGAGCTGAGATTGTTTGTCAATTTGTAAATGCATCTTATATTTATGTCTTCAATTTTCTTAAAGTAAGATCATCTAATAAAATTGACGAATTCTCAAGTCATCTCGAAAAATTAAGCGCGATGGAGGCCGTGAAGTAAAATAACTGAAATTGGAATGGAAGTGATCCTGCCTCGTTACTTATTATACGTATAGAAAATGATTTGATTGAAATCAATTTATATAACATAGCCCTTTAAGTATTCACTGCAGCTCCTTTTTGAAAAAATGTTTGGCGTGTTGAGATCACATTTACTCCATTCATATTGCGAGAGTGCCTGCTGACAGATTCAGTTAACTTGATTTTCCGAATATTTTCATATTAATTAAGTAACGATTTGTTACGTTTTAAATTAATTTCAAATATTAGTTTGGGGAAAAAAAAATCCATTATTTTTTCGGTAGATGGTTGCACTGATAGATTTCTCGTAAAGTATCGATCAAACAATTTCAAATTTATGCTCGTTGGAAAGGTGACATTTCGCAGTAAAAAAAATTCTTTTGCTGTTTTTTGTTTGGTGCATTCAGTTGTGAGTTACAGCGTGTTAAAAATGGAAGTGAACAAAGAGAAAATTCGGTACATTTTACAGTTTTTCTTTGACAAAGGCGGCTAAAATTGTGAATGGTGTTTATGGTTCCGATACTGTAACAGCCAATTATGTGCAATTTTGGTTTCGTAGATTCCGTTCAGGAATTTTTGATGTTAAAGATGCACCTCGCACAGGTAGGCCGGTCGTCGAAAATGTCGATAAAATCGGAGAAATGATCGAAGTTGACCGGCATGTTAGCAGTCGTAACATCGCCCAGGAGCTAAAAATCGACCATAAAACAGTTTTAAACCATTTACACAAAGCTGGATTCAAAAAGAATCTCGATGTTTGGGTGCCACACCAATTAACAGAAAAAAACATGATGGATCGAATTTTCATCTGCGAAGCATTGGCCAAACGGAATGAGATAGACCCATTTCTTAAACGGATGGTGACTGGAGATGAGAAATGGATCACATACGATAACCCTGTGCGAAAACGATCGTGGTCAGAGAGCGGTGAAGCACCTCAAACGGCCAGGAAGGTTTTGCTATGCATTTGGTGGGACTGGAAGGGGATTATTTATTATGAGTTGCTTCCATATGGCCAAACGCTAAATTCTGATCGCTACTGTCAACAACTGGACCGTTTGAAGATAGCGATTGACCAGAAACGGCCAGAATTGGCCAACAGGAGAGGTGTCGTGTTCCACCAGGACAACGCTAGGCCACACACATCTACAGTGACTCGCCAGAAACTTCGGGAGCTTGGTTGGGAAGTTTTAATGCATCCGCCATACAGTCCGGACTTGGCACCAACCGATTATCATCTTTTTCTTGCATTGCAAAATTTCTTTAATGATAAAAAATTGGAGTCTAGGGAGGATGGTGAAAATCGACTACTAGAGTTTTTTGCAAATAGAGACCAGGACTTCTATGAGAGAGGCATTTTGAAGCTACCTTTAAAATGGCAACAAATCATACAATAAAACGGTGCATATTTGACCCAAATCAGACAATCCGAAGCATGTTAAATAAAGTCCTGAAGTTCATATAAAAATAATGGATTTCTTTTTCCCTAAGCTTATATAATGAGGTAACGTCGATAGATACTCAAAATAGACAACAAGTGTCGCTAAATTGATTAATTCAAGTGTGGACGTTGTCGGCGCTTGCAAAGATTCTGATGCGTATTCGTGCGTTTCATAAAAGAAATGCGAAATTACACTGTAAACGGTATTATTTGGTCCGAATCCGAATTGCTTACTTATTATTATTTTTATGACGAGAAAGATGCATGAGATTGTTAATAACAACATAATTAACGGACGGTCAATGGCATAAAAAGCAATTAGGAATCGTTTAAGAGTTCATGTTATTGCGATTTAGTCTTGGGTTTGTTTGTTTACTTCTACGATCGTTTTTGCATAACTTTAACGATATTCTTCTGCAAAACTTAAATTGAAGTTAAGGTGTATTTGACAATGCAGAGCAGAGCGTCTTAAAAAGATTACAAGTCATATTAAACATTTTGATTCGTTATTGTTTTTGCCGTTATTATGCTTCCTATTACAATACAGTTTTGTATTTCGTGTTTACTTTGCCTTCTCCTGCTGCAAACTCTTGTCAATGTTCAAATAAAATATCTTCCGGTTTCCGGATAATAGAGTACCATCAATAAAAATATACTTCCATGTATACACATTGGGTATGTATGTCCGTTTGTATGTGAAAGTAAAAAAACAAGTATACATATTCGTAATGCGTTATTTTTTTTTTTTTTTTTTTTTTTGTTTCTTCTTATGCTTCGATTGCCTGAGAGAGTTGTGTAGCATAGTGCCATGTATAGAAGGTTTTTAACCTTTTTTTTTCTTTGCTGTTTTGATTTTCTTCTTATGTTTGCTTGTGATTTTTATATTTTTCGAATACATTTTTTTTTTTTTTCTCTTAAATTCTTATGGTTTGAGTATTGTGTTGCTTCCGTTGCGGCATGAAATATTTATATGCGGTAAAATTTCTGTCTGACGCAGCATATCCTTCGATATATTCAGGCTCGTAAAAAATAAAAACAACAAAAAAAAAAAAACACAAAAATTACCCTCAACAATAACCAAAGAAACGCACATCAACCGTCAACAATCGTATTATGAAATCTTAAAATATTTACCACATATTGAATACTAGGGTCTAGCGAAAGATGGTTGTATTTATTGCATATACTAACATATATATTAGGACATATGCACGTATTGTCGTATAACGTTTAGTAGCACTTGCTTTGTAAAAGTACACACCCGTTGATTTGTGGTTCTGACTATGCTGCACGTGTCAATAAATATTGAAAGCTATATTTGTGTCGCCTGTTCTCGTACTTCCCTTGCACTTATTTCCCTTTACCTATCCCGGCGAACATAAATAGAAAACTTCCCCAATTTAGGTTAAGCATCTTTAATAAAAACCAACTCAACGATTCAATGTTTGTCTCTTATATTTAAAAGGCTTTGCTGTTGTAACAATAACGGGAACACCATATTATACAATAATATGGACTCTCTCTCTCTCTCTCTCTCTCTCTCTTGCGCCGTCTATGACTAATCGTTCGCCATAAAAACTCATGTATACAACGTACGTACAACATGTATTTCGAAGCAAACATCGTTTCATCCAACATCCAGCCATATATCCATCCCTCGTATAAAATATAATCCAAAAATATACAAAAAAAAAAAAAGAAAAAAAAAAAAAAGTTTAAATGA
>NW_023998415.1:15187731-15200925 GCF_014805625.2 Glossina fuscipes | reverse complement strand
ATATACACATATGTTATGCAGTTATTGATATCATAATGTAGTATAAGTAAACATACATAAGTATTGTGCGTGTGCGTTGATAAGGCTGTTAGTTGTAAGTAACAAGTAAGAGAAATTCAGTCGACGATTTAAACCGAATTTTGAATGCTCATCACTAAGAGCCCATATACAAAGACACTATGGTGTTTCGTCAAAAGCACTTCGATATTATTGCAAAACTAATTTGAAAAATTCCTTCTCCCGATTTCATCCCCATGTACCATATATATATTTTTAAAGGAAAATGAGTGCACGAATCATTATATATATATATATATATATATATGTATATAGTTCATCATGATTCTAATGTTAGTTCTTCTCTGTTACGAAAGGTAAATCAAAATTAGTGTAACTACTTTCGGTGATGGTGGGTAGAAAACTTCATCCCCTTATTGTCGTTGTCTTCTGCTACTTGTGTTTGTTTCATTTTTCAAAAAAAGAAAAAAGAAAAACGAAAAACAAAAAAATGTGCATTTTGAGTTTCCCTTCAGCTTCCCACACAATTGCACATACAGTCCGCACTTGAATCTGATTTTGGTGACTGACCTTATTTCTCTTTTCAACTACGACTCGCAGACATAATCGAAATACAACTACAACAACAATAGCAGCAACAATAAATGAAAAGACCTGAAATGTATAAAAATTAATTGAAACGAAATTCCGAATCTCTGTCTGTTCTTCTCCTTTTTCCCTAAATGTTTTTGTCTTCATATTTTCTGAGGGTTCGTACAAAAATATATAAATGTTTTGGTTCCTTGTTCGAATCTCTTTGAAACAAAAAAAAAAAACAAAAAAAAAAAAAAAAGACAAACACAAAGCATAATAAAACAGAAAAACGTTGTATTTGGCGGGGGCCGAATCTCGCATACCCATCACTACGCTTTCCGCATTCTACTCTCCAAGTCATTTTTTTTGATACCCATATCGCTGGTACTATTAGGGAAAAAGCATAAAACCTCAAAAAAGTGAACAAATTAAAATTGAATCATAAATTTTTGTTAAGAAAAACAGAGTTGCGTTCAGTTCATGCTCCACTCCTGGCTTCTGCTCTGACCAATTTGCACCCATTTTCAAGACCCACCTGCGATCAAAATTGAAGTCGACATCTTCACTTCAGCGACCACGAGAATGCCAACAACAAACATAACACACAGACACGCAGACGGACAGACATGTCTAAATCGTCTCAGAATTTCACACTGAACTCTGAGGCTTCCTTTCGAGTGTTACATATATTATGAAAAAACAAAACAAAACGAGTATACCCCCATCTTACAGTGGTGGGTATAAAGAAAAGGAAAAAAAGAAAATACGTATTTACTCGCTTAGCAACTTACACTTCACTTCATTTAGTTTCATTCGCATTCCCAGCCAATATATACACACACATGTCTAAAGCATAGCCATACACATATACATACATACATACATACATACATACATACGCACACACACACATACACACAAACTAAGATTTATTTCTCAATGAAATGTTTGGTATTTATGAGTTTATCGTTCCGGTTTACGTCCTTTTCAGTCTCATAAGTGTTTAATCATATATATCTTTGCGTATAACTGTATTAATTTCATTTATATATTATAAGGATGTCATCTATCAGTGCGAAAATGCAGGCAGGCATATGTGTAAAGATATTATGCAAAATGTCTAAACAATGCTTAAATAATTTCCTCATTAATAATTTACTTCCATAAAAATTCTCATATTACCTTCAATTTGATTTAAATCGATTATAAGATATTCATCAGATTTCTTTTTACTTTTTTTTTTTTTTTTTTTTTCTTGTTTATTGTCTTTTTATTTCAATTTAAGTTGTACCAGAGAATTTGGCATGAGAAGTGCAAGACATCAAAACGAATACCAATTAAGAAATTTATATTCAACTCGACGCCACCGTCAAGGGTTAAATATTTTATTACACAAGTGGCAAAGTTACAGTTAAGCTATTTTAGACCAAATTTTTAAAATCCATTCCAAAGGACATTCTCATCACCAAATGTAACTGAGAGAAAAGGAATTCAGAAACGTCTTCTCCCTGTCTTCATCCTCCTATCTCCGTCTAGTCTCTAATAGTACAAAATAGTAAAAAAAAATTTTGTTGTTTGGACAATGGACTAGGGTTAACAAGCGAGAAAGTCCAATATTAATGAGCCTCACTGTATTGACATAATTGTCATAATCTCAGAAGGGCGAGAATATCTTATATGGGACAAATGAATCTTTAATGATAGCATAGATATAAAATGGAATTAAGAATAGCAACAGTTTCATAAATCTATTATCAATTAATTTTTCGTGTAATTTAAAAAAAAAAAAACGCGCTTGAGCAAGCGGTTCGCAATTATTTCTCGAGAGTTTTTCTTTTTTCTAGAAGAACTTGTGAAAAATGTTGTATTCATAGTTTAAGGAGGATAAGGTTTGAGCAACCGATTAACGTTCGTTTTCCAATGTTAATTAACGAGCAATAAAAAAGCATTGTCTGCTTTCGTTATTCGTATTCGCTGCCAATACGATCAAAGGCAGAGTGAAGAACATCAATATTATCGAACAAGACACCAAAAAATCTACACTCAATGCCGAAATGCATTCAAGGTTGTATGTGCGTATGTGTGTGATCGTATGTTTTCCTCCCGCTTTTCCATTATGAAGACTCCAACTATTTCTATGATATTTTTCAAAATGTGAGGGAGTGAGAAAGAATCGAGGGATATGACTGACGAAAGAAAGGCTTAGACTTACACTTTCATGTCTGGAAGTCATTTTCGAATTGCAAAAGAGAAAGGAATTCGAAGAGTTAAGTCTGATGACTAATGTCCATGAAGAAATAATACGAACTTTAAATTCTTTGGTGTTAGAGCACACACAGCATTGCTTCTTTGAACTGGTAAGCGATCTTGCTGAAGCAAAGATTCTTTTTCCGCGGGCCAAACACAGTCATTTCTTCGCTCAAGATCAACGCAACAACACTCATTGTGTCTAAGACAATTTTAAAAAATTAACGTTACGATCTTGCCAAAAGGGAGAGTGTCTACGCCTTTTCCTAATTCTCGCATATCAATTCATGGTTTGGACTGCGTCTTCGTCTCAAATCTCAAGTGTTGTTTTATGCGTTTCCATCGGAACAAGAAGTCAATTTATTTGCAATTAATGTTAATGCAAACTAAACGATTAACATCGAGATTAATCGAGATTTTTTACGGGAAAAATATTTTCATTTAAATTTTTTTTTCCTCAATTGACTAAAAAGTCAAAAATCAGTTGGCCTCCTAATGATGATAGAAACATAGGAACGCCTCTTTAGTTACTGATAGGTCAGCAAGGCTGGTAACAGTTATGAATCGACTGAGATAAGTGCTCACGTCTCCATTTGTACCCTCTCCCTCTCTCTGAGTCTACGTTGACTCTACGTGAACAAACACAGCGTCCGTTTTGCACACACAACTTTCTCATATCCAAATTTTTATTCCCTAAGGAATATACAGAATTTTTTGAAACGTCTGTTCATACTTGACACTCTCTTGATTCTATCATTTCTATATTTGTTTGCCCTCTGCCAATCCAGCACATTATAATAGTGAACGAGGAAGCACACTGCAAAGGCATATTGCGAAAACCTTGGGTGCGAGACAAGAATTCAATTCACTAAGCGAATTTCCTCCATTTCAGTTTAATAATCTTACTTTTAATATATTACGTGTTTGCAGTTATTTTCCGACCATTTTGTTACATGAAAAAGGTATTAATTGACAAAAATTGGTAAACTATATATATTAAGGAAAATATTTTACATCATTTTTTGCAATTTTTTGCTATCATTCTGACAATATGGCGACAATATGATCAAAAGAACGGTATTGGTTTGCCAGCGATTTCAATGAAGCCATTCTGCATCGATCTGAACAATTGGTAATCAGAAGGGGCTATGTGTGATAAGTACGCTAGATGCGGCAGAATTTCCCATTCGAGCTGAAACAGTATATTCTTGCCAACACTTGCAACCCGTGGCCGAGGATAACTTTGCGTCTGTCAACCACTATTTCTGGTCTCTTTTGCAACAATACAATTGTTCAATTGACGCCGATAATCATCTGAAGTAACAGTTTTATTCGGTTTTAGATGCTTCTAATAGACTGCACCTTGCTGATCCTACCCTATGCACAGCAAAACTTTATGGGTCTGAATATTTCGCTTCGGTGTCGATATGAATGGCTCTTCTGGACTAACCCGTCATTTTTTGCCCTTGGGATTGTGGTGGTAGATCCATTTTTCATCGCCAGTCACACTCACTATACGTGACAAGAAACTCTACTTTTTCGCCTGTCAACCAAAGAAAAGGGAAAATTATTATTTTATGCCGAATTTATCCGTTGTTTACATTTATATTTCGCATTGAAATATATTTCTCACCAATAGAATCGCTGGTCGAAAAACATGCAAACCCCATATTATTTCAGTCAAATTTTTTTTGGGAAATTTCGAATAGATGTACAGTTGAAGAAAACAATGAGCATAAAATGGCATTTTTTTAATTACGTTAAAGAGAAAAATAAAAACAGTTGAGAGATTGTTATTGTTTAAAGGTCTTCGTGTCCCAATGACTTTGGAATATTGCTTAACAATTTGAAAGCAAGACAAAAATTTTTATAGATAAAAGTTCGTAGATCGTTGTCCTTTGAAGTGTTTAGATCAATTCCAAATTCTTTTGCAAATTTTTAGGCGATATCTTCATTTCCGCTAACGGGAGAGAACATACAAACAGACGGACGAACAGACTGACATGTTTAGATCCATTCCATTGGCCACGAATTTTTATGTTTTAAGGGGGTTTCGCAGCTTGTTTGAAAAAAAGTAATAAAATTTCGATACACTGTAATATTGGGTAGGCGTGGTCAATTTTTTCCCAATTGCTATAGTTTATGAGTAATGAGCAAAAAACCAAAAAACCAAGTTTTCATTCTCTTTGATAAGACAGAGGCGTTCTCAGTTTACGTCATGCTGTGGGCGTGTCCTTTGATCGATTTCAACAGCAACCTATGTAGAGGAACTTCTACTGTTTCTGCCAAATTTGAAGTCGATAGCTTAACATTTGCGGCCAGGAGAATCTTTACACAGAATATTACACAGATAGACAGGCGGACATGATTAAATTTAATTTAGAACTTGATGCTGATCAAGAAAATATATGTATTTTTTGGGGTCTCTGATGCTTCTCTTTGCCCGTTGCAAACGTTTTGACAAAATGAATATAAACCTCATCCTTCGGTGATGGGTATAAAAATAAACAAAAAAAAAAAAAGAATTCCATAAACAAAGTTTCATTTGACTTAAGACAGCAGTGGCAATTAAGTGACAGTGAAAAGAGGTTTTAGAAAAATTGTTTTTAATCCTGATTTAAAATGGTTTCAAAATACATTTCATTTTGAATTGTCTTGAATTGCAATTTGGTGACAAAGTACAGGAAAAAAGACCCCATCCCTTCAAAGCGATTCGTCGCTCTCCTTTCGAAACTTCCTTGCATTCATAGTGCGCGTATAACATCTTTATGGACTTAAAAAACAAACTCCGTATTACTGATGTACATTATATAAATACACACACACAAAAAAAAAAAAAAAAAAAAAAAAAAAAAAAAAAAAAAAAAAAAAATTGTATTTTTTTATTTAGCGAAGTGTATTGAAGTACATATGCGCGTGCGTGTGTATCTGCGTTTTTTAATCTGTCATAATAATGAATTTAAGATCAACAGAAAACAAAAATCTTATCTTAACAATAATTTAACGTCAAAAAATCAAACTTCTTATGACACACACTCGACGCAAACAGAAGAGGGAAAAATCCAAAAATAAAGCCAATTCATATATTGCACATACAACCAAATCAAATCAAACAAACACCGATACAATCACATCTATACACACATTCAGGCAAAATAGGGATTGACAATAATGATGTGAAAACAAATGTTAAACAGATTTTTCAGGTTTTTCCGGAAGACATTATATTAGCATATTATTATTATACACAATCAGACAAACGAATATCATATCATACACATAGATATACACAGGTATGCGGAATATACGTGCATACCTTAAAGCGATTACATGCGTGTTTAACGCATTCAATTGAAATTTGAAATGTTCTATGTGTTCGTGCATCACAAAGCTGAAGTATGCGAGAATAATTTTGAAAATATATTCTCTATATAAGAGCACAATGAATATAATGTTTGCGCTAACCGCTGTCGAAAAGGTAAGAACGTGAAACGTATAAACTCAATATACGTTTAGGAACCTAAGGCAAGAAAGAAATCATTTGACAATTATATTGATGGGTATACGCCTTTAGGGTGGTTGATGTTGTTGCTGCTGTTGGTTGCTGGCAATTCATAAAACAAACTAATTGATTGGAGGGAAAGTTCTATCGTATTTTATTTATTTATCTTATTTGTTGTAATTCATGTAGAACCCAAACACTTTGCTTTAACACAAACCCAAGAGATTTAATATGATCTCCAACAGTTGTGTGATGTTGAACGCCCAACACTTCTGCAAAACATCGAGGCCCAGATTTCCGGAACAAAATTTCCTAAACCATCTTTGACAACTACGAACATTTACAATATATTTTTCAAATACCGTACATAAATTTTTACATGCGATGTAAACCGATGCGTTGCTTCCTTCTTGGAATTCATACAAAATGCAGTGTCATAAATGCACTTTATTTACTGACATGTTTTTCACTTTAAATATCACAAGTAAATGATGAACGGTAAAAAAAGACTCCTTTTATATTATACAACAGGTAAAAAAAAAATTCGATAGACTCATTAGCCAGATGTTTTTCTTTTATATACAAGTAAAATTATTTGCCTATTTAAAATACGACAGAACTTTTCCTCCAACCTATTACAAAGCTATACATAGGTTTGGAACGAATTCTGAATACCTTACTTAAATGTAGAGACGTCAAGATAAATAACAAAATCAAATTATTACTTATGTGAGTATATACTTTAGTATGTGTATAGCGGTTATTTTCTGAGATTGATATGCGTACATATTACATATAAACCAAAGAAATATTTTTATTAGTAAGAGCGGTACTAAAGTCTCTGCAACAAATTCGCATTGTTTTATTCAACTCTTTCAGCTACGGGGCTAAGTAAGGGATAAGTAAAGGATAAGAAGCGAAAAGCTAACGTAAATTGAAATTGAACTGATGCTGTTTGCATGTTTGCTTTACCCATTATAGATACAAAAGCATTCATCTATTTCGTACAAATATTCTATATATATATATATATATATGTATAATATACCCTAACATTTTTTAAAACAAATCTTCTTCACATTTGCCCCGTGATAATCTTGATAATAGTGTGATGACTAGTACGTTGCTCGCGTCTGTCCTTCTTCACCCAGAAATCACCAAAAAGGAAAAAAAGAAGAAAAAAAAAAAAAAAAAAAAAAAAAAAAGGAAAACAAAAACCATGAAAACCAAAATCACAGAGGGTTTATTTAGTAAAGAGTGTGATGTGCCCAAGTATGTAAAATATATGCGAGTGGATATGTAATGTAAGAATGTATGTATGTACGGTTTTTGACAAACGTGTATGGGTGTGCAAGTAAGTAAAGGGAAACATTTGTCAAGAAACAGTGGTTGATTTGCGAAAACATTCAAACAAACATAAGCAATACAACCATATATATATATATATATATATATATATATTTGACCAGGCGACCTTTCCTCTGTAGGTTTGATGTAAGCAAAATGGATGAAATGAGCGCGTCATCATCAATGTTGTGTCGTCATCGTCTGTCAACGTTTTGCAACAAATACAATGAACGCAATACCAAACGAAAACGAAAAAAAAAAAAAAAAAAAAAAAAAAAAAAAAAAAAAAAAAAAAAAACAACGAAAAACGAAAAAGGCGTCTTAACAGCCGGATGTATATTGAATTTAAATTGAAAACAATTTTTTAACCCTCAAACGACGTTAATCTTCATTTGCGGCAGCAAAAATAAGTAAATGAAGTTTAGCATGATGTCTCGAAAATTGCTTACACAAACACCGAGAGTCCTATAAACGTAATCATACATACACAAGCAAACACATGCAAAGACACATGCCACAACAAACATATCTTTTATAAATATTTTTATCGTGAAATAAATTCTCTTAACAAATAATATGTAAAGTTTTTAACCCTTTTTGCGATTCATTCATTTCACTTACTACAGAGTCACAATCACATTTATCCGTTTATTCTTTAATTTCATTCATTTAGGTTTCACGTTAAATACCGATTTACGTTGAATTGTGTGGCATTGTGAAAAAAGAAATCACTTATGAGTTCGGAATCTTAATAAGTGCGAACAATTTCGGTTAGCTCGAAACGAACTATTTTTACCCTTTATATCTCATCGTATGACCAAATGTTCACCACATTCGCCACATGTTTACATAAATAAATTAAAACAATTGGTTATAGTGAAATTGAGCCAAATCTTTTTCAGAATCGACTTATGATAAATCGGTACAAATTGATTGAGCAAAGCTAAAATACAATTTAAAAATAAAACTTTACACTACGTGGCTTTCCCTATATATTCCTTGCCCCTTTTATGGACTCTTTCCATTTCGGAAATATTTGACGATATAATCAAATTTCGTATCGTGAAAACGTGAAACATGATGAAATAAGAATATTATCACACACACACACACACACACATATATATATATATATATATATATATATATATATATATATATATATATTCACACATTCACTTTTCAGTTCATGTATGCTCCTCGTCCATCTGCGAGGAGAAAAAGAACTGTAAACCGTGAAATCTGTTCGTGAACCTATACATCTTTAATTATTCGCAGATCTTGAAATGTTTTCATTTGATCTGATAGACGTGCTATTTCTACTACTTGATGTATCGTATCACAAAAATCCTGCGATTTTTGAATCTTCTCTTTCTTGTTCTTCTTCTGTTATTCGGCCAATTAACGATCGAAAATTGGCAGAGATGTGTAAAATGGGGTCCAATGTGAGTACAGAGTTCTTTGCTTGGGCCTAAGTAAAGCTTGCTTAAAGTCTTATTTAATTTTGCGTGTTATACGTCCGCCAATAAATTTTATTTATTTATTTTTATTAAAATGTGCAAATTACTTGTCCGTGACGTAAGTTTCGAACGGAAGAGCGAGGAGTAAATTCCGTTGTGTAAGAAGTGTCATATGAAGGAATTGACGAGTGTGAAAAGTGTAAAAGAGGGTAGGTTCATAATTTGACTGGCATGATTCAAAAAAAAAAAAAATAAAAAAAAAAAAAAAAAAAATGGTAAGTAAGTTGTTAAGTTGTGAAAAAGCAAAATGTCAAGACTTCGGATACTCAATTTGCGAACTGCGGAATGGCGAGTAGAAGAGAGAACAAATAGGATATGATCAGGAGATTGTAAGAATCCACATGTAAGTAACCAGTTCTTTGCTATGTTAATTTTCAATCGATGATTGTGATATATCTTGTGGGATTAAACAAGTCCGCAATTGATAAACCAAGCGGCTTTATTTATTTGTGAAAATAAAGAGTATAAATGACGACTGTAAGGTAAATTATTCTATCGTTGTCGCCAAGAAAGAATTGAATGTTTTTTGTCGATTGCCCTCACATTTGCAGGAATCAGAGCACGATCCAATTTAGTGATGGTCTGAAAGATGCAATTTTATCAGCATTGTTGTTGCCGAGAATGCCCATGTGAAAGTGAAAACAAGATTTGAGTCTATAAAGTAAGGATCTGATTTCTAATATGTATGGGTGACTAGAGGGAAATGATTGTAAAGCGGACAAGACAGATTTGCTCTCTAACACTATAAGGAATTTCGTTTGATGCTGAGAATTCCCTAAGCAGATGGCTTCCAGCATCGCAAGACATTCAGCCGAAAATATAGTTCTACATGGGCGATGTGAGATGTACGGTCCTATGTTAATATTTGGGAAACAAAAGTGACTGACTACAGCATCGGTCTTAGATCCAAAATTCTGTTAATACATAAATTAAAACAAAGAGGACTCAATACAGATCCGTGAGGAACACCTGTAAAAAGATCTTCTCTGTATAAGAATATAATTTTTCTTTTACAAAGAGAATTTGAAACTACTATTGGAGTCATATGATATTCAATTTTTTGTTCAAGGTCTCACGGATTGTGTCCGATAAGTACATTTTAATTTTTGTCTGTCAATATTGCAGAAATTCGCGTTATGAAAACCGAACCAATTCGTATCTATTTGTCGATAAATAATAATATAATAAAGAGGAGCGAATCCAGGCAAGCGTAGAATTCAAAGTGAAGTTTGAAGAATTTTCATGAGAACCTTTCGTCAAGAAGAAGAAGGAGTTGAATGAGTTTAAGTGCATTTTCCGTCACCACCACTTTGTAATGAGTGATAGCAAGGTCGGGCTGTTGAGGTGCACGGCCACGGATATCGTGTCCAAGAAAAATGAAAAAAGATCGAATTGAAAATTGCCTTAAGAATCCACACTTTAACAATTATGAATTTGCTCAAATTGAAAAGCTGGGTAAGAGAAAGTTTCGCATGAGATGTGGTTCAGTGCTTGCATAAAATTCAGGTCATATGATTCATTGCAATTTGTGTTTGACTTTCAGGCACTTTCAGCAAGTTGCAGAAGAAGAGACAAATTTTATTAAACCAGAAAGATTTTATTGGGATTATTTAAAAAATTTTGAAACAGATTTTTTTTAAACTAAGAAGTAAGTTTATTATAGTGTTTACAGGTGCAATCCTTCGGGGAATGTTTCCCGAGTCAGAAAGGTGTGGAGAAAGAGCAAGAGATAGAGGGTTGCCACAGCTTAATGAGTTGTATGCCCGATCGGCGAATGTTACACCTTTACCGATTGAACAATCATCAGATCTGCGATTAAGAGTAGTCAAAACGCAAACCGTCAAATGGACCTCTTGAAGGTTTGCATCAAATTTTAATTTGTATGGCATGGTTGCTAATTGTAGCTAATAATAATACGGAATCTTCCGTCTTTCATAGGCTTCATCACCTATTTAGGAATTGAGAGAATGTTTTTCAAGTAATTGCGACCATGTTGAAAGTTGAGTTGTAGTTGTCGCTCCATCCACAGCTAAAAATGAACTAAAATGAACGAATCTAGCTTTCGCAGGGGATTTTTTTTTTTTATATATTTTCGAAATCATCGACTTGGTTGCTTGCCAAGTTTACGGTTGCAATTTAAGTAAGTAACGTGAAGTTATTTAGGTTATGTTATTCGCTTGTTATGCTATACAGATTTATATTCTGCTTTCTTGTGTAACTTGTAAAATGGAAGATCACGTCGATAAATATGGGCGGAGTTTATATATATATATATATATATTTTTTTTTAAAAGCATTAATCCTAAAAGGAGGTCCCGGTTTCCTCACCGGGGAAAAAGAGTTACTACGAATTTTTGATTCAGAGAGCTGGAAAAATTACATGAATTAACTTTGTATTGTAGCCGTAGATACCGTATTTTCTAAATTTGGTCTCTAGCGACTATTATCTATTTAAAAATCTGAGCTTCTGAGAGTCTTTGAAACAAATGCATCGAAATGTTATCATCTGCATTAACATAATTCTTGATAGTGATCATGTTGCCGATTAAAGTCGTATCTTGCAAAAATTTTTTAAAAACAATTTTTATACTTAATTTATTCTAAAAATTATTAAACCATAGGTTATGTTCTGTCGTCTCGAAATAAGAGTTTTGTACGTGTTCTTCACACTTATAATCGAGAAAATGAATTTTATGAATGCATTTAATCGAGCGTAAAATTTAGAGAGTATAAGAGCCTGATCAACTGCATGTCTACCATATAATGTTTTCTTTTTTAGACGATAGCCATTGATCGATTGTCAAAGTGTGTGTAATCTGCCCACAACTAAGCCTAAAGCTGCGATTACAATTAGTCGATGGAAAAGTCTAGTTTTTGATTCGTAGCAGCTGCTATCGATATCTATGAAAAAATTAGTAATAGTATTATTACCCGGAGTTGTCAAATAATCGCAGTCAATGTTATGCCTAAATTTAGCAAATTACATAAGTAATAAAGATTTGCCAGCCTTAGGTGCTATTTTTCGAAAGCTTCAAAAAGCCTTTATTTTTGAGGGAAACATTTTTCAATCTGTTGTGAAACATTTTGTTTAATATAAAATATTGTAATATTTTCATTTTTTTTTTTTTTTTAAATAATTTAACAAAATATTGTGGAAAATTATTATCAACTAAGTGAAAAGTACTGTCTTTTTTTTTAGGAGTCTCCGCATAACTAATAAGCTAAATATACTTATGGTGGTTTGGTAATGGCATATGCAGTTATAAGTACGTATAGAACAAAACGTAGATGCAGACAGAAAGGTTTCCATGGTTAATATTTTGCTTTATTTAATACGAATGGTTTAGGTTGAGTAGTACGTAGCCGCTGAAAAAGCGGAACGAAAGCAAACGAAAACCGCCCCTTGTTTGAATGTTCCCGGCACATTACAAATTTTTAATTCGTCTTTAAATGATGACGTTTGTTACTTTCTTCGTAAATTCTTTGCGGATTGTGCACGGCAAACAAATAAGATTTGATTGATTCTTGAATCTTAAAACGAATCACGCATAATTCTATCTTTTAAGGTAACAATATATAAAAATGGTTTCTTCCATTATAAGAGTGTGATAAGAATATGATGACTTAGTCAACTCAATCGTTACCTTTTCTGTATATGTCGCCAAATGTTTATGTCTACGGAGTTTACGTACAGAGTTTAAAACAACTGAAAATTGAAATTTGAAATTTCACTTCTTGAGCTAATAAATATATACGTGTGACTTTGAAACTTGATTTACATAAAGCAATGCAAAAACCTAAAACGAAATTTAAGACTTTTTTTGACTTCGTTCATCATTCTATATACACTCGTTGCAAATCCATAAAAGGGCAAAGAGACCGATATAGCTAAGCTATGAATTTTTCTTATCATACAATCCCACACGATGTTACACACGAGATAACGTCTTTAGTATATTCACAGCGCTCGATTATGGGTGATAAAAA
>NW_023998415.1:15186682-15187331 GCF_014805625.2 Glossina fuscipes | reverse complement strand
CGATCCGTTATTAATCTCCTAAGCGCTTCAGTTATTCAGAAACGTAAGATTGCCAGTTCATTTTTTTTTTTCTTTTTCAAGTTTTTTTTTTTATCAGCAGTAATATTTTGTTAAAATTATTAGTATAGATTTTTAAAAATTATTAATCTTTTTTTATATATTTTCAAAAGATAATAATCGTGAACTCTCTTATTAGGTGCAATCGTAGTGTCTCAATAAATTGTTAAAAATAATTCGACTTGCTTCCCTTTATCGTACTGAATGTTATTAATATTCACAAAAGTAGTCCAGGTATTATATTTGACTTGTGAAGAATTTCGATCGGCAATCTATGACATATATATGGATTTATAATATTGTTGTGTAAGATTAGATCAGGAATGCTTTTTAAGCTCACTGCTTACTGTGCTTTATAGTAGAGTTACCTTAGACCATGCAGATCTAATTTATTGTATAGTTGTCAGTTTGAATAGCTCTGGGAGGTCATCTTCAACTTAAATTAATTCGGTTTATGTTTTTAAAGGAAAAAGTAGGCGAAAAAGAGAAAATCCTCAGACATTAGAATTTATTTATGCAATTTATTAATAAGAATGCAAACAACAACAACAACAATAACAGCAAAAAGAATAGCGACAACAAAAAAAAAAAA
>NW_023998415.1:15172645-15186582 GCF_014805625.2 Glossina fuscipes | reverse complement strand
TTATGCATAGTTTGTTTTATTTATGTTTATTTATTTATTTATTTGTTATTGCTATTATTGTTATTATTATTATCTTTTTTTTGTTTTTTGTTTTTTTGTTATTTTTGTTTTTGTTTATTCATATATGTACATATATTTGCTTTCATATAAACAAGAAGAATATAACAACGACTGCAGCAAAAGTGTTGATAACTTACATACATACATGTATGCACTTGTAGGTAAGGTGAAAAAAGGAAAAAAGAAAAGAAAAAAACGTAAAAGACGTGTTTGTTTCTTTAAGTCCTAAGCTTATGGAATGCAAAGCATAAGTCATTGTTAATAAATATTTTAAATGCCTGAGTGCGTATGAAGGAGAGCAAGAGAGTAAAGCGAATATAGGAAAACACATATAACGACATAAATTTTAAAATCAATCGTAAAATATTCTTTAAAAAAAAGTCTAACAAATAAAACGTAAGCCCGGCGAGTTAGCAATAAATTGAACTATTCGCACACCCACAAATACAACCAAAACAAATGCGTGCGTTTGTTCGCTTATACGCGTAAGCATTTGTAAGCTGTTTAATGTAAAGTAAAGCACCCCGTCACAATTCATAATGTAAATTCAGGCTAGAAGATGAGAATATATTATGTTCTTCATATCATTTGTAATGACTTGTGCGATGATAACCCATTATATATATATCTAAATATTATATGTAATGTGTTTAACCTTAAAGAGTGTGAGACTTTTCGATTTTTTAACGTGACTGTTTGTCTTTGGTTATGGTTGGACTACTACGAAATCGATCACTTGTAAATTTGCCGCAATTCCTTCCTTAAAGGCAACCAAAATATCTGGTAAAGGTTTTTAGAATATTCGCTCAGCCCTATGCAAGAACTTTTATTCTTTTTAATTTTTTATGTAGATTTTAACCCATGTTAAAATTTCACTTTTCGAATAAAACACATGTGCGAAGTTCTCTTTTTTAATTACGTATGTGAAAGTGATGACTGTTTAAAGTGCGGCTTAAGCGTAAGTATTGATTTTCCTTTGTTTAGTTACACGCGTGTATAGATATAGTCAAACAACAGTTAATAGTATTAAGTATATAGATGCAGAACAAACAAACTCGTTATTGATGCCTCTGAATGAAATTTCGATATTTACCCACAACGCATGATTAGTAGTTTCTCAAGGACTAAGACCATAATTGCTTCACTTTCACATTTATTTTACATAACATATATTCAAAATATTATATTTCTTACTTTCTTATCGGCCCACTGTTGAGACGCATTATCCTTTTTATCAAACTGTACTAATTTAGAAAGTTGTGAACTAATTGCAATTTATACGTCCTTAAGAATTTTCAAAAAAAGGAGATAAATAGGCAAACTTTAGTTTAGGTCACGCTAATGTCTGACCATTTTTTGGAGCTAAAAACTCTTCTTGCTTTCAATTTATATTTATTTAAAGTAATATTTAGGTTTAATTAACGTTAACTAACATTAGCAGTTTCCGGTAATAGGTGGGGTTTTTTTTTTTTTTTTTGAAAGAAAATACGAAAGTAATATAAATTTTATTATACGCAGGATGTAATTGACTAAACAGACTCTTATTATTATAATAAAATGATGATGAGACAGTGAATGTTTAATTAACTTGAGTTGAATTTTATATAACATTGAAAAATGTCTTTAATAGATGGTTTCACTGTAGATTTGCTTAGATTAATATATAATTGCTTTTAAATACATGCACACATTACAAGTGCATACATTTGCGAAGAGTAATCACAATAAAATAACAACAGTATATATATATATATATATATATATATATAGATGACAATGACAATTATTGAGAAACGCGCAAGAACGTTATATTTATTGCACATATGTGCAGGCAAGTGTAATGTTACTGCATTTACAAATGTGTGTATACGACTAGATTTGCGTGTAAGTAAGTATGTACGTATTAATGCATTCACTTTAGTACAGTAACCAGTTGACAACTGTTTGCATATACATATGCATAATGTATGCCTGCTACTATGTATGCATATGTAGTACATGCGGACATTAGTATAAATTGGTCGATATCACCCACAGCTACTGATTTAATAATCAACTGTCATACCAGTAACCATAATGTCCGTCATACTTAAATGTATTTATTTACGTATTGCATACGTGTGCATACATTTATTTACTTGGATATGGTTTACATTCTCAACCCTATACTATTTTGTTATCTTTTCAAAATGTTTCTCTCTTTATGCAAAGAATCGTTGAGAGACCATTGAAAATATTTACAGTTTATTGAAGATTACTTACATCGATACACTGACTCTGCTGGATATATTGATTAGATTTTCAGTAGACGTAATTTGGTGAAATTCCAGATCTGTTGTCAATGATGTTCCACTGAAACGAATGCAAGCAGCAGACAAGGAGCTCATAAGTGAATTTATTCTTTATTTAAATATTCTACGAAAAAAGCCAGGCAGTAGTTGGACAATGAAAAATTGCTTTACATATGATTGCAAATACATTAAAATTGCAATAGATTTTGTTAAATGTAAAAATAGTATTTGATCTCTGCTAGGAGATCTACTACACTACTACCGTCGATAATATTATCTATACGTTTGCAATGAAACTTTCCGATCAATATCTTTTATGGATTTAACGCTACAGTTTTTTGTTGTTGTTGTTGTTGTTGTTGCAGGTGTGGTTAGAGTGGGATAACGCTTGTATATGATGAGATTTAACTGAAGGTTTAGATAATTGTGTATATGTTGACATGATTGTAGACGGCTAGCGCCTATTTTCAAAAATGTATGTGACAATGACGTGTTTTTTTTTTGGCGACCATGAGCATTCTAACAAGAGACAACAAAGAAGACGAGCCAGTAAATATGATTAAAATGACTCAGAAACTTATGTATATCAAGTAAATATATATGAATTGACACTTTATAGGATATCTAATCTTTATTTCTTACTGTTAAAAGGAGAAGTGTAAAATTAACACACAGCGGGCAAAAGAGCTTTACAAAATATTTCTCCACAATTACGTCATCATATTTAATTTTTAAGGTGGGATGGATGGATGTGTTTAATGAACGCTTGCAGAGGGCAAATTTTTTAAAACTCTATTTTTACAATTTTTATTATCGTCGCAGGTCGATTTTCGTTTCTAAGTATTTGCATACAATACATACATACATACAAGTTCACTAAGAATTTTCGTATAAAAAATGTAAAAAAAAATTGAACGAATCATGACACATCGTTGTCAAGTTGCAACTGAATTATCAACGGAGAAGAAAGTCAAGGCTCTTAAATAGTTGAAATGAGTTGAAACGAATCCAAAAGCCCTACGGATATTCATTTAGAGCGTACCTCGATTTCTTCATCGTTACTGTTGATTGTTACGTATTGATCTTATTGAAAGCACATGTTTTTTTATTTTTTATTTTTTATTTTTTTTGCAAAAATAATCGGCCAAGATGGCTGCTGTAATCTATTGGCATTCAGGGAGAGGAAAAGAATAGAAACCCTTGCCTTTATATCAGGAAAATCTTACGGTTGCTTCTTATTTAACCAATTATGGAAAATTTGCTTATTAATGATAAGAATCAGTTGAGGATGATAAACGCAGTCTGTCCCAACGGCGCGCGGAAGCCACATTCCCGAGGATGAAGCATAGTGAATACTGTTGGATCGTTATCAATTCTTCGTGTACAATGTGCAATATGGAACATGGAGCATAGGTAGATTCGCCTTTTTCGACGTGAGATATTCTAATGGGCGGTAATTAGATGGCTTGCGAAAATTTATATATATGTTAAATAGATTTCAACTATTGGCAGATTTGATTAGGAACTTGGCTCTAGCGTACGTAAAGGAACCGTGACCAACCGATAATTTGATGATAATTTTGCATGGAAAACGCCGTTGAAGCGTATATTGTTTACTTAAATTAAATGGTAAATCTTGGCAGACTGAAGTATGAAAAGAAATTTCAAACACATACAAAACGAACATATATGCAAACATGTTCATGTGAGCATGCTACTTTCAATTACCCAAGATTTGTGGGCTAAGGACAACCTAGATCGGGTCCCTACGCGATACTAGTGGGGCATAACCGATAATCCCGAAGAATGTGGCATAGCGAGCAGGTTTTTGACTAGGATGCTCCAAGGACTAAGCTTGCTGGTGAGGCAACGTTGAGAGACTTGGCAATGAAATCAATGAGAGAATTCGCTAAGATAATACCATATAGCAAAGAAGATCAAAGTATTCAACGCGAAGTAATACCTAACACATTGGTCTCGTTGAAAAGAGTAGTAGATGAAATGTTGTGGGGGGAGGGGGTAGTTTCAGTGCGTTGGCGGCATGAATGGCGAACCGTAGATACCAATGGTTGAGTGCCAGTAGTATTTTTGAAGATTTTTACTTTTAGTTGGTATAGAAAAACACAAACACGCAAATATTGATCAGTAAAGCTCGTGGTTAAGAAAGGAAAGGTATTTTTTTTTTTTTATAGGAAAACCTCACTCAACTCATACATGGAGTCTACTTCAAGAGTGACAAAATCAGTTTGTCGCTTATATAAAATTTCGTTGCCTATTTTATGGAATAATCACCCAATATCCTTACAGACGCTTTAGTTTTCTTAATGAGCTTATTATTTGATATAAATCTTGCTCCGTCGAACTTACTTTCAATGTCCACTAGCAGATGACAGTCGCAGCATTTTTAATTCATTCAATTTTTCTTATATAGCCATCGATTTGTGATATTTTTACGGCGCCAACTATCTTTGGCCGCTTTTCGTTTCAATCAGGATTTTTTTTTGATGTCGTCTGCTGTAAACATCCCTGTCCCGGTGTTCAGCTTGATGTATGTTCGCCTAACCTCGTTTGAAATCAACAATTAACTGACAAGGGCGCCCTGCGAACTATTAACCAAATTGTTATGTTGGAAAAATGACGAGGAGCTCAAGGAATACATTTTCGATTTGCAAATTTATGCTAACTATTGGCGAGCTTAACGACAGAAAGAAAGCTCTTAAGACCAAGTTAGATTATCCAAACAAGCCATAAGCGAACAAAACAACATGAAAAATTTCGTTTACGATATTTATATATATATATATATATATATATACAAATACGATGTTTATTTATGTATATATATAAGGATATTATATCCGTTAAAAAGCATATATGAGATATACATCAAGTTCCATAATCACATAAAGTCATGAAGTCATGAAATCTATCAGTCAATCACTTCATCGAATTCATGTCATTAGGTTAGTACGTGATTTTAAATTTAGTTTTAAAAGCGAGTGCAAGTACAACATATAAATATATATGAGAAAAAAAGGCGAATCGATCTTTAGAAATCGATGAATCAAACTAAAGCTTTTCAGAAAATTAATCAATAAATTGCAATTTAACGATCTAGCGGGACTATACCTCATACACTTGCATACGTATACAACAGCAGTTGCAGTAGCAGATGTGCATGTGTGTAACCGTATATGAAAACAATAATTTCCGCATTAATTACAAAATGGTTAAAATAAAATTTTCAACGATAACAAAATAGTAAAAATAAAAAAATAAGGAAAAAAAAAAAAAAAAAAAAACATAAAAAGCACAACGTTTCAATTAAATGCTAAACGCGTAATTTAGTTAATCAAATCGTGTGTGCTTTTATGTATATAACTATAGCAAACACATCGGCATAGTACGTACCGCTATAGATACAATCAGTGAATTTGCGACATGATAATCAACCGAAACAAAACAATCAACCGATTAACCAGGCGAGCAGACAACAGTCAATCACTCATTTTTGTTTCATTCGTTTAATCACTTAACACTCAAAGAGTGACAATATTAACGATAACAAACCAGCAATCCTCATAGCAGATTTAAACAAAGATATATATGTACATATATATACATATTTATATATATTTATATATATGTATTTATATATATTTATATATATATATTTATATATATTTATATATATATTTATTATCGCATAAATAAGTGTAAATAATAAATAAGCCTGAGATATGAAGCGAGTGTAATAATATTTAATTGCAATCCGATTACACTGTGATTTAAAGAAGATTTTAAAATCCATATAAAAAAAGAAATCTTTTTTACATTATGATGACCCTTGTCCTCCTCCGTCGAACACCTAAGTGGTGGAGAGTTTAAATGTTTCGCTTTAACAGTAAATAATAAGGTATGTGTTACCTAAGCTTTATTGAACAGACATATTTGAAAAAATTTCACTTCAATAATAATTGAATCGTTAATGAGTGACTGCTAAGTTGGCGACAACAATGTATTAACGCTTGACTATGATTTGTTTATGTTATTCAAAAAGCAACAAAAATAAAAAAAATTAATTTACATTACAAAGCATGGTGTATGCGTTAGTTTTGTTTTTTTTTTTAATTCGTCGTCGCGAAAATCTATCTCAAATAAGAGTCGCTTAAGATCGCTTTACTATAAAAATTGGTTCATTAGAAAGGCAGGGTGCAACGATAAGATCACATATATATATATATATATATATATATATGCGAAATACATTTTTTGAGTAGCTTTTCACGTCTGGTTGCTAAGGTGTACGTTAGCGAGTTGATTCTATCTATATTCTCCGAATCTAAAGCATTTCTCGTGCCTTCTTTCGAATTCACTTAGCTTCGCTGAATGACTTCATTTTTTTCAAGTATAATTTTATGGCGCGCCGAACGTGGGGTTTATTCTTACAAACGGTTGAGTACTATTGGACAATGAGACTTGAAATTATGCGTACATGTTGCTCCTACTTACTGAGATGTATTCCATATTCACTAAAATTTGTGCATAGGACCAATGAAATTATGCTTTGGTTGTGCCAAAGAATTGAGTCATCTACGTGACATATCAACCTCTGCAGCTAATTGCTAGGCAACCAGATATTTGGGTATTAAGATTATTCCTTGAAAAGACAAGCAATCTATTCTATTTTCTTGAATAGCATGAAATTATCACTGAATCCAATCATAAGGTTTTTTGAAATTATGGATGCGTTAATCTGGCTAAGATTTTTGGAAAAATTTCTTCCAAATTGATGATACGATTATTAAAAGTTATTCCAAATTATATCCGCTTTTGTTTGACAAATACTGCGCTTTATAAATAATTGAAAAACTGTAGTTATATGTGAAATATTTTTAAGGAAATTCTCTCAACAATTCTCATAAGGATTATCAGCCGTTTTATTGCATATCGAAATAAAAGTAATTGAGAAGATACGTTTAGTCGCTGTGTTCGCTAAATCGATATTTTCTATACGTGCACCGATGTCTTCAAGCAAAGGTGAACTGACATTGGCTAATGAAAAATTTCTTTTTCTATAGAGAAAAGCCTTTATATATATATATATATATATATACTTCTCTTTTAATATAACTCAGGAAGATCACTAGATCAATACCGATTACTACACACAATTTTTTATTATGTTACCTAAAAAACATAAAAAGTTTAAAGAATTTTTTTTTTGTTTTTTAGAAATTAAATCAAACTTGTTTTAATTGTTATTAAAGTGTTTGTCGGCGAATTCTGCTACATATCAATATTAGAAAGCACATTGTATAAAATAATTGAAATTCGAAAAGAGAAGGAAAAAGAATAAAATAAAGAGAAAAATTTGCAAAACTGTACCCTTTAGGACAACCAAGGCTTCCGAAAGCACATTGATTATTTATCCACCGAATAGACGCATATGCAAACCACCACGTAGGGATGGAGGTACATTCATTCTGTCAAACCGCTTGCAAGATCGAAAAGCGAGCGTAGAGGGATTCCATAGAATATATATCATAAGCTTCAAATGAGTCAATTGAATCAATCAGGCGCATGCGCCTCTGTCTGCCTGTGAAATAGGTTTTTATTTTTTTATTTTCGCTCAGGTGATGTTACCTATACGTGCGTAAGTTCCCCTATATAGGTAACTTCAGAGCAAGTGATTGACAACGCTGAGAAAGATGTGTGGTCTTCTTGGTCTCTTTTATCTTCGTAGAATACTTGCGCTGAATGCATGTGTGTGTAAGGGCGACACGGCCCATCTTACGCCGATGCTCCCAGAATAGCGAGATTTCTGTCGGCCATAAACATTCTCCTCCTTTGCAAACGTAAAGATATCGGCTTGAATGCGGATAATGGCTGTTTTTGCGCGCAGATTGGTATTAAATATGCGAGAAATCGGTCAAAAGGCGCGCTAAAAACCTTCACATATACTCTGTGCATAATTCTGCAAAATTTTCGTGAAAGTGGAAAAATCGATCGCGGCGACGCCACGTTATGCACTATCAAATTTTGAATTTACCTAGATACGTTTGTCCGTCTCCCAGACCGTCTTCGTGTTGTCACGCGGGTTGCTACTAGCGCATGTTGTTAAAATTTGGCCAATCGATACTGTGGATACGCCCTCCGTAAAGCGTAAAGTAAAAGCAAAGCAATGGATATTTTGCTCGTAACTCTGCTTACTTAAACTGCAGCAATAAGTGTATGTGTATGTACACATTTTATTTGATTACAAAGGTGATGGGTATAAAAATAGAAAATTCAGCCAGAGGCGAATATAATTTTCTTGCTTCATTCATAATTTATTTATTATTGGCGGATAGGAGCGAAAATAGATAGAAGATAGTTTTTCTTCCTATAAGGCATCTTTGCATAGGCTTTTTATGCATTGTATGTGAGGCGAATTGCAGCCGATACACGTTTACTAGATTGCAAGTTATTGCAGATTATTTCAATTCTTCAGCTATTGTGAATGTATTTATAAGTGAATTGAGATTATTTTGCAGAGTTTATATCGGAAAATGAAGAAATAGTAGATGCAACAATTCAATGAATGCCGTTTGTTTCATTTGTAAATTTTCTACGAAATAACGTAAACAGACGAGCAGGCAAACGAAATGGACCATTAAAAGAGTTGCGAATATCATGAGACGAGTGTAGACGAATACAAGGGCATTTCACTAGAAAACTCTTTCCTAAACCAGAAAAAAAAAAAATTACAACTAAAGTAAATGAATTTGCAACGCGATGGAGAAATCAAAAGATATCCAATTGTGATCTAGCGCCGCATATTTATGCATTTAAGTGATTTGATTTAGTTTCCGTATATATCAACACTCTCTAGTTTTGTTGTAAATAAAAAATAACTTTTTATAAATTTACTAAAATAAAATTTAATTATTTTCTCTATTAACCATTTTCCAGAGTACACAATGTATAGGGTATGTGTCAATAATGTTCGATAACTTAAAAGTGACTTGTACAATAACTTAGTTAGAGATATATACAAAATATAAAAGAAAACTTTACCTAAACGCAAACTGACGAACCAATCAAATAAATAATGAACTGGAAATATAAAGTATTAAGTATTACATCTACTAACTCACTCACTATAACAAGAGCGCATATTTTACGTTTTCTCTCTTCACTTCATACTCTTTCTAGCACCTAGCACCTAGTTAATGTGGTGCTAGCCTGTGAATGTCTGCTGCAGTTTTCGTATTGGTATACAATGCTCCGTCACATATGAATAATAGATAATTATAATATGCACTTGAAACTGCCATAAACAAATAGAAAATTTATGAAAACTATTCAGTTTAACGTTTGAATAATTTTTATAGCCATCATAGGAGGTTGGATTGCACATTAATTTTATTATTCCGTTTGACATATACGGAAATACGCACTCGATGACCTTATATGAGAATATTTACTATCAGTTAGCATGCGATTTTGATGCGAAACGACTCAATTGATTTCTAAGCAATTTCTTAGGGATAATTTCAAGAGCCCTTTTCCCTTCACATTAATACCAAAAAAAAAAAAAAAAAAAAAGATGCAGAATTGGCAGATTAAATAAAATAAAAAAAAAAAAATAGCGAAAATCTTCAAGGACAATAGCAGATTGTCTTTTTTTTTGTATTATCGTAAATATTTGACTCGATTTTCGTGTTGCTATTGTACCGTCCGTCCATTCAATGCTTATCCTCGCAAGATTTTACGCGAGCAAGAAAGCCTGATACGTAACTAATTCAAGTAATTTAGTTGACAAAACAATTTTTCATTCGCAAAGGTAGTGGGCGTTCGAAATTCGGCGACTTATGCACAAACCGAATATAATTTGCTTAAGTTTGACGTTGCGATTATTGAAACTTCGTCGCAACATGTATACTCTTTTTCCCTCTCTCTCTCTCTCTCTCTCTCTCTCTATCTGTCTCTCTTTTTGTATTCTCTATTCTGCTGTATTCTTATTTATTTTTATTACAATACACAAAATAGACAAATAACGATTTATTAAAGTGCATTTTTTTTAAAGGTTATTATCATCGAAACCTTTCTATGCAATTTAAATAAACAATAAAAAGAAAAACAAATTAGAAACTATATCTATATATATAGATATATATATATATATTTTGTTTATAAAATCTTTATACGCTCAAAAATTACTAAACATATTATAATGGTGTTGTACTGAAATATGCAAAAATTGATTTAATGATTTTTTTTTTTTTTTGAGAAAAGTTTTAAGAAATTTTCATAAGCACCAAGATTGAAGAGTAGGCTTTGATGAACGTTCCTTTATCTACTTCCTTTTCTTCTAAGCTAGGTTCGTTAACTGGGCGTGGTCATTTCCATAAGTTTTCTAGTAAATTCAAACAACATTAAAAGAGCTGACGATTATAAAATATATCTTCATGAAGGATTTTTAACCTAGAAATCGGTTTGAGCGTTTCAATGATCTCGGGAGTCATATATAATTAATTTTTTCGGTTTGTATTGCGGTTTTAAACTAAACATCTGGCGATCAGTAGAGTATTCGATTCTACTACTTTCAAACATTTTACTGTTACGAATGTAAACTCTATTAGGTAGAAAACTTTTACACTGATATAAGGTTTATGCGAATAAGAGGTAAATTTTATTTTGCTGAACATTTTCCGTTTTAATTATTTAAGCATAACGGTTTGTATGCGTTTAATCAGGTCCGCCCAGCAGACACTGAGTCCACTTAGCGGTCACGCAACTGACAAGCGTAAATTCCTTGTGTGCAGCTACCATCGTTGTGGTCATTCAAAAATGCAAACAAATAAATTTAATTTGTGAAAAAGCAAAAGTGATTTTATTTCCTTTTTTTATAAAATGAAAAAAAAAAAAAGAAAAAAAAATGTGCAATGAATTTTGATGATTATATCACCGTTTAAATAGAAAACCATATTACGATATTTTGATTGGAACGTAATGCTAAGTTCATATACCATATAAGTAAATATTACTAAGACACTCTTTAAAAATAAATATTTTTTTGTAACCTCATAAGCAAGTATTAAGTTATGGCTGGCAGCGTCTCTTAGATAATTGCATAAATTGAAAACCATATGGTTGTCTGGCAACCGCCATTGAGTCTTTACACCAATTGACCAGAGTTTCGAATTTTATTTCACGATTTTTAAAAGCATTCCAATGCATTTTAGAAAATATTTTCTTCCTTTTTCTTTACTCTATTATTAGCTTGTGCTGAGAGAGGAGCAGAAGAGGTCTCTATTAAACCGAAAAGTGCCAGTTACTCCACAGGCAACGAAGAAATTAATAGCATGAATGAATATCGTACGCTCTAATGCATACGATACGATATATGGAATCTCTATTATAGGATGATATTTTCCTTTATATAATTTGATGCATATGCAAAGTTAATGTTTATTGTATAAGTTTACGTGGTTTTCTCACCTTTGGTAAAACGATTTCAATAAAGACAAATCGAAGATTAAGCTCAAGGCAGCCGAAAAATATTATATATCATATTCCATAAAATCAGAAAATTGATGCTATTGCCAGAAGTTGACCTTTGACTTGCAGTTTGTTTCTTGGAAAAATTTCGAAGCTAAATCTTTGGGGGAAGACGAAGGTCCGTGGGAAATGATTAACTCAAATATAAACTCTATCATAGGATATAGTTGTTATCGTTTAAAGTAACTAAACTACTCGTAATACCAGTTATTAAATAATCTCTTACGCAGATTCAAAGAAATTGTTTTAATATTTGAATTTACGTCAAATTTAGCTTCGTATGCCGAATAATGTGCTTAAACAGTTAAGGAAAACAATTAAAAAACATTATCGGAGGCCATGAACTATCATTACATACCCAAGAGCACTTTGCTTAACACAATTATTTATGTAAGGAGTTTTCTTAATAAGGCGCTATATGAGAAGTGCTCGAAAAAGTGATACGATCCAAGCCATTTTCAATCGCATGCGTCCTTGGGCCTAAACATCATCAAAATGTATCATAGACTGAGATCTGCAAATTGAATGCAAAAGAACAAGACGGAAAGAAGGGCAGATAAGCTTGATGTGGCAAGTGATTCAGAAAATGATTCTGAATCGATCCAGTTCTTGCATCAGCACAAATTTAGTATACCCTTATGCCACACAAGTGGTGTACAATTGAATTCGAAAAATGAGAACTGAAAGTGCAAATATTCGATATTTTAAATAGGAAAGGATTGGGTCAGCGTTCTGAGGTCTTAAACAACATAGGTAAAAGGTTTCAAAAAATCAAAATCATTGTGTTAAATGGTAGACATCATTTCCTTATGCGCAAACTCCACTCAAGGTAAAAGTCGTGAAAAATTGAGGCAGAAAAAAAAAAAACAGAAATACATATTAAATATGTTTTGATGTTAAAAGAAAAAATAAAGCATGAATTAAATTATCTTCTACTAATTGATGAGTCCCTGATCCCAATACGTAAGTACTATCAATGTCATACTGTGTAGAGGTATATATATATATATTAGCATTTGCTTGCACCGATGTGTATTCATTTGGATATGTATCATATAATGTATATATATATATATATATATATATATATATATCATTGTATATCGTATAAAAATATATAAATATATGTATCAACATATATATGCGTGCGGATATGTATATACATATTTGTTTTTATAAATATTCGCTGGGAAAATGACGAAAAGATTGAATAGCACGGAATATGGAGAGCAGAAGACAACAACAACTACAACGATAATTATACAAATAAATGCATAACTAAAATATACTAAACGCAATAAGTGAAAAAAATATAAATAAATAAAATAAAAAAAACTGAGCGAAAATGAAAAATAGCAAATTTAAAAAACAATGCAATAATAAACGTGTAGAGAGAACAAAAAAAAAAAAAAAAGAAAAAAGAACGAAAAACAAAAGTATGCAAAAACAACAATCGTAGCAAAGAGAAACTTGAATTGTTCACGCTTTACATACTCTGGCACTGGTGCCTTGTGACGGATGATGATAGAGTGACGAACGAACTTAACGTATGTAAGGAAATGAATGCGTCTATATGACATGAAGTGAATCAAATCTCACACCCGCACTTGAAATTCGAAACGCAGAAATAAAGTTAAGAGACAAGAAAATAACATCTATATAAGTCTATATACTTCATAACGGATATTTATGTACGTTTGTTAAGGTATAGTCATAATGGACGCAAGAAGAGTATTTCTTACGGTGCGAAGCGACGAGTGCGCGTCGAAGAAAGGAGACATAGAAAGTTATGTGATGATGATTAAATATGGTGCAAACCACGGCGACATCTATTAGCGATAACGAAATAAGATTATGAAGACCGCGTTTAATATCATCATCATGATATATATATAATGCCAATGTGGACAGGGCTGAATGATGATCATAATCATACTGTTCTTATTGTTGTTTAGGAAATTTATGAAATTTACATATTGCACGGTACGGTAATTTTGAACGGGAAATTTTATAGATTATTTTCCTTTTTTTTATTGCCAA
>NW_023998415.1:15162631-15172245 GCF_014805625.2 Glossina fuscipes | reverse complement strand
GAGATTGAGAGATTGAGAGATTGAGAGAATGAAAAATTATGATTATGTTTGCAAGCGTTTCAGTGCGAATCTTTCCGCGAATTGGGATATAATTTGATTATAAAATCGCTGTAAGAAGGGAATAAGATAAATGAAAACCTGATCGAATGTTTATACACAACTGACGGAAAATTCTCGAAGGAATTCTCATCTCAAAGAGAAAGCTCGAGTTAAGAAACCTTTACTTTTTGACCACGAATTTGTCCCCGAAATCCTAACCTAATCTTAATAGTGACATGAGCTTTGCGAAGTTGATCAAGAAATTTGGGTATTTTAACTTAACCATACGCGAACCTCTCGTCATTATTTGTACGACAATTCAATTTAACGCCATCTACCGACGCAACTTTATGCAGTTTCATTCAGATAGTTTCTCCAGTTTTGTCTCTCGTTCGATCGTGGCACCCTAGCATAGAAGGAAATGTGTAATTAAATTGAATTAATATTAATATTTAATATCTTATATAATATCTTTTAAAGCTCCTAATCGACCAGCAGTCTTAGAGATTTACTTACATATTGATTTAAACCGCAATATTATTCTATTAAGACTAATACGATGGTTGCCCCACCTTAATAAGAAGAAAATAATTTTTCCCTCGCAATCAGTCCAAGCCATTCTAACATTCCGTACTTGTTTCTATGGAAAGAGAGAGAGAGAGAGAGAGAGAGAGAGAGGTAGAATTTTGAAGCTACAACTTTAAGTGAAGACTCTATATGGGATACATTCTATCATGATGGGATGGGATATAAAGTCTATTATGGGATACAGTTGTTACCGTTTAAATCTCTTACGCAGATTTAACGAAACTGTTTTAATATATGAATTAACGTCAAGTTTAAGGTTAAGATATCTACCATCGTGTGCCGAATAATATGCTTAAACAGTTAAGGAAACCAATTCAAAAACATTATAGGAGGCCAAGAGCACTTTGCTTAACATAATTATTTATGTAAGGAGTTTTCTTAATAAGGCGTTATAGGAGAAGTGGTCGAAAAAGTGATACGATCCAAGCCATTTTCAATTGCATGCGTCCTTGGGCCTAAGCATCAACAAAATATATCATAGACTGAGATCTGTAGATTGAATACAAAACGGAAAGGCGGGTAGATTAGCGAAAGATAGATCACTTACGGGATAACCTCTATACGTGTAAAATGGTGATAGTCGTTAGGAGATATGGGAAGGGTGATAGATAGTGGGTGCAACTCAGAGGGTGTTTTTGATCCTTTTCAGTTTAACAATCAGATAGCATCCATAACAAATCCACAGCAGATAATGAAGGAAACCTTTTGTCCTAATGACAGGCATTTACACTAATTCATCGCGCGTCTAAATTCGCGTCCAAAGTCGTAAAAAAATACACGGTTTTAACTTTATAATAGTAAAAAAGTGAAGGTTTATATATCCTTTCGCAACAAGAAAAAAAAAAAAAACAAAAGGAAGAAATACAACTAAGTGATCTTTGCAGCGATATATACTTAATTGGACCCAGTAAATAAGAATCGCTTATGTGATGACATTGGTTCGCTAGGGGTTAATACTATTGCCCGTATGGGAAGATTATATAAACAAATACATTTATTGACTTGTTGATATCGAATTTGCTTGGCGAGCACATAAAGCCATTGGCCACGACAAGGTTTTAAACATTGAACCTTTCTTCTTGAAATCAATTTTTTGAGTTTGCCGAACTCTAACTTCTTTTTATTACTTTTCAAGCGATCGCTTTGGAATTTCAGGTGCATTTTTATAGTAAGCTTCGTAAGAATTTTCCCGAAAAAAACCCGGTTAAATTTATTTCCACGAATCTTTTCCTTTCTCATTTTGATGATCTTGCTTGACAGGAAGTGTCTTTTCTGTTCGTTTCCTCGTTAAAAAATCTTCAAAAAAATATGCAAAGATCACCTTTTTTTGGCCTTGAATCGCATTGGAGCAAAGATCATAAATTTCTCTACGGGCCGACTCTCACAACAACTGAACATTTAGAGAACACACACAGAAATTATAAGTATAACGGTCTTTTGTCTGTACGCTGCAATGGCAAATAAGCTTCGCAAGCGCTCTCGAAAAAAAAAATAAAAAAAAAATTGCATAAAGTATTCACAGTTCGTTGATCGATTGAGATTTGGAAGCAAGAAAAGATTACTTTTATCAACTGAGTTATATTAAGAGTAGAAATCTCTTCAATATGCATTAGTATTAAAGCACTCGTTATTATCTGTGTACACTATCAAAAGAAAAGGTATATATGCTGCACAGACTATACCAGATAGAAATATTTGTAATGGGACTTTTAGTCACTTCTGCGTCACGTTCGTTCACCCGTCTGCCTACGAACGGTTGGTGAAACTGTCGTTGTTGCAAAATTTACAAATAAAAAGCGAAAATTTGTTATATTATGTTATTGAGGTGGTGGATTGGCTCAAGTTAAAAAATGGGCGTGATTTAGCACACACAGTAAGCAAAATTCTGTGATCAATGCATACATTGTGATCTAAAATTTGATGCAAACATTTAGCGAAATAAGTTTAAAATTTAGTGAGGCAGTGCCAATGATTCATCCACAGCCACGCCTAAAAAAGCCAAAGACTCTAATCCATAGTAAATACTCGTGAAAAATTTCGTAGAAATGTTACATAGCCAGAGTCCTTATTGAAGACGATTAGGTTGCATTTCGTTCATTTCAGCGACTCGTTCATAAGCGATAAAAACACCTTTTGTTTGTTAATTTTTTGTAAATAACTGGTATTAAGAGCTCTTCTGTAGGAGGAATCAGGAGGGTTTGGTTTGTGTCTTATTAATAATTTTTAGTTTTATTCTTGTAGCTGAGTAAGATGTAATATTGATGATTAGATTTGATTATTAAACTTGAAATGCATATTGTTGCCAACTGTCAACATTCCAATTTCCAATTAAACTCACAACACAACATTATGCATTTAAGGGCTCGCACTCACTTTGAAAATATTTAAAGGGACTCATTATATTCTGAGATACATCTGTAAAGAAAAACGAATATATATATATTCAGCACCTAAATAATATCGGTTGTATTCGGTTCTTGACATTAAAATTTTTAGAAAATTTTCAACACTATATTGCGACATATGATTTCAGTTCACGTCACGGCAACTAAAAGTAATTTAATAAATAATTAATTTACAGCATTCATAGAATATTTGGATGTATATGATGTGATCGAATGTAAAATCGTATATTGAGGCTATGTTAAAGCAGAAGTAATTGATCTCGTAAGAGAGGTAAACGTTTCATTCGCATACCATAACAAAGTTACAGACAATTATTTATCAAAATTGAAGTAGTTACCGCCTATAATATATTTGTATGCTTGTATTATTTGGATATATACTTTTTATTTACATTTATACTTCATCTACTTAACTCGCCTTGGATTGGATCGTGTTGTTTATGTAGTTGAAGGTCTCTGTGCATGTATAAACATAAACAATAATAAACAACAATTTAATGGATTTTGATGAATTCACTTTATTTTTATGTTTTAAATTTTTTTTTAAAAAAAAAAAAAAAAAAAAAAAAAAACAAGTAAAAAGGAGAAAAAAATAAATAAAAATAAATAACACAACAACAAAAATCATTTCATCATAATGCGCAATTGTTAGACACTACTTATTATTATTATTATTATTATTATTATTATCTATAAATGTGTGTATATAAACACATGTACATATATATATATATATATTTATATGATTTCATATGCATGTACATACATATACATATGCATGTATATCAGCTAATTTGTTTACTTTAAATGTTTGATTGTATTTTTCATTTTGCTTTGAAAAGTAATAAAAAAACGAAAAAAACCTCAGAAAAAAATGCATAAATAAATAAATAAAATATATATATATATATATATATATACATATATATATTTGTGCTTATTTAATTTTGAAATGATTTTAAATTAAACATAAAAAAATGTATGTATATCTATACAACATTTATTTGGTTATTTTTTTTTTTTTTTTCTATATATATAATTCTAAGATGACGATATGCGTACAGTACGAGGTTGCAGCAAGCAATCTGTACAAGTAACCAAAAAATTACTGAATTTCTTCGAATCATTTCTTCAGAAAGGTTCTTCGTTTTTGTTTCTAGGTTTTCGTATTTTCAATCTCGAATGGATAGCGACGGACTAATTTAACGCATATCTATGTCATCTCCTCTATATACCAGATAACAATTAATAACGATGATCAACACTTTACAAAATGCTTTGCTTACATTTTAAAAAAACGTGGCTGAGCAATAATTTTTTTTATGATTGCGTTAAAATTTTCTATAAAACTATCGAATATATGAATAGATATGAAAGCGAATGCCATTATGAAATATTTTCTCATAAGAAGGCATAATAAGCTAAAAACAATAAAGCAATTTTATGTGATTTAGATGCCAATATTAGTTGCCTTTGCCGATTTTTAATAAACGCGCGTTTAATTCTCTAAAAAATTCTATTTCATGCAAACGTAAGTGAAAGTTTGCAAAAGTGATATGCCATGAAAGCGTAAACGTTTTATTGTATTGTAGTGGCACATAATATTAATTAGAGCGGCTCGTATACAAATTTAGTCATCATATAGTTTAGGTGTTAGGTACACTTTCGCAAAAGGGTTCTCCTAATGGTCGGTATATTTTTTACATTCGCTAAAACTAATTTTCAAAGCATTTCGGTTTTTATTTTTTTTTTATTTTTTATTTTTAATAATGAATCACATATATCTACATAATGGATTTTGAATGCCTTAATAGATATTTTTGGCGCGAAAGTTTTTTTTCTTAAAATGTGAAAATAAAAAGAAATCTTCAGATATTATACTAAAAGTCGTGGCAGCACGATGGATGGTTCATCAATTCGATGTTTTAAATAATTAAAAAACCAATTGTTTACGCCAATGTGTACGTCATTTCACGTTGTCATAGTTAAGAAAGATTCCGAAAAGCGTATTTCTCTTCGAAATTTCTGGTATATGAACAATCGTATACCAAATGCAGTGAATCCCTTTGTAATGTTCTACACAGCGCCACTCTCTTTACATCTTTTGGCAAACCGAAATAATTGATCACTTTCGGGGCACGAAACATTTAGGCTCGCTTTGTTAGCGGGTTTCCTTATCATAGATTTAAAAAGTTATTGCTTACTTATATATTTTTTTAATTACTTAACGTGGAGTACTTATTAAGCGATCATGCTTAACTTACGTGAGATCAAAGCTTAAGTGTACTTGAAATATTTAGTTTGTTGTACACGGGTAATAGTGTTTTGCATGATACGAAAATTTACATGACGCCGTCGTTTGTTTTGCTTTTCTACCCAGAGAGAAAAGAAAGTTGAAATATCAAGATATTGTTTTAGTTATTTTCTCTCCATTCGCGAATTGCAAAAAGTATTATTTTGCACTAACACTTATGTAGTCAGGCGTACCTCGAGGTCGTGTTATACGAACATTTTTTTTATTTATTTACCTAAATTAAGATAATATGTAGAATAACATAATTTAAAAATACGCCAAACCCGTGTTGTAAGTGTTGTATTGTAACGAAGAAGTATTTGATAAATACCGTGTTATGCAAGGAACGCCTCTACCCTCCTTATTCCTTAAATGTCAGAGTAGAAGAATATCGTCTTTTTAGATGAGTTAATAAAAGCTTTCACGTTGATTATTAAAAATTTTGTTTTTCGCAAGCGTAGTTTTCGTTAAAATTGATATACTCTTCGAAGGATCGTTTAATGTTTAATTCTTGAAATTATTTAAGCGGATTCACTCGTAATCTTTTCATTAAATGAAAGTGTCTTCCTTTGCGAGGGGCATCAACAAATAATGATGACCAGGATTCATGAATTTTTTCATGCTTCAATTAATTTATTTTTCTTTTAGTCTGCAATGATGCGCGCATTCGCCGACTATTGAAGCTTGATAAAGAAGCATATTTTTCTTTACCATTTACGAACTGGCCTTGTACCGTGATTTGATTATTTTCCCTTGTTCGATAATTTGACGTGAAATACTGGGCACAATAAGTGATTTTCGCTTGAAATCCTTCACTCTTCCTTTAAACTGACCAAAACAAACCAAATGCATAATTATGAATTCATTCATGCTGCACATGAATGTGAGAATATCTTACCTAATATAGCGTTATTTTTAATTCCGGAACTGTTAACAAACGCGACGTAAAGACAATTGTGTACAAGGATTTTGCATACGTGAAACGTTCATCTGATAGCTAATGTTAGCTTTTTCTCTTACTTCTACTTAAAGAGCGTACGAAACGGTTCCATATAGTGAACATTAACAAGTGCGTGTTTACAATCGCACATTATAACTCATTTAGCCATTTAGGTACATAAAGGCTTTCCAACGAGTAGATATTTTTAGAAATGCACGATAATGCTGTGCCGAAGCATGACAGGGTCCCCACAAAGCGTATATATTCTTGATCAGTATCAAATTCTAAATCAATTTAACCTAATTAGTCCGTCCGTCCGTCCGTCCGATTGTGTAATGCCCGTAAGCATTCGAAATTTTTGTACGCAAATTCGTATTGAAATCGATCGAAATTGTTATAAGGACAGGCCCACAGGACCAGGTAAACTGAGAATACCTCTATTGTTCAAATATGAAATAAAAAAATATTTTTTTGCTGGCTGCTCATAAACTATAGCAGATAATACCAGTCTACGGGCGATGCCTTAGCACTTATGCAGAAATGGTTACGCCTACCCAATATTAGAGTGTATCAAAATTTAATTTTTTTCCAATACCTTGATAAGGCGCAAAAACAAGCATCGAAAATCCCATATAAAGTGTATAAAGTTTTGGCCAACTTCAAATTTGGTATGCACCTAAACGTGTCCGTCTCTTCGATTGTCCAGCAGCTTGTTTGCGCAACTGTGTAGTATGTATGGTAAACATTCTCCTATTAGCGAAAATAAAGATATCGCTTAAAAATTTCCAAACGAATTTGGAAGTGACTTAAATTTTTTTCAAGGACACGCTTACAACGCCCACACGCCTATGCGGCAAAAACTTTTATTTTGAAAATAGAAAAAAATCAGCCGCGACCACTCCGTAGTATAGAGCATGAAAATTAAGTTCTTTTACTTTTTTTTGCCTTCTTTCAGGATAACGGTGATGGCTACGGAAGATTCGGTCACGAACGAATTTAATTTTTGAAATTTTGAAACATTGGGCTGAGTTGGAAGAAACTTTTTTTTTTATGAACGTTACAAAAGTTTCATCCGCAAGTACGTAATTGAACAATTCTTGAAAAGCATAATTCGTTGGAAAATCTTATTTGTAATGCAGATCATTTTTTTAAATAAAACAATTAGTGGCATAAAATTAAAGATAAACACATTAATAATTCTGTTCTACGGGTTTGTGGGCAGTGCTATTATTCCCCGATCCTTTCAATATGTTTTGGCTACAGTTTCTACCGGCACTGGCTGAAGATAAAAAAAACTCCGATTATGCTGAGAGGGATTGCTGAGAGAATGTTGCGAGATCGCATGAAAGTATGATTAGAAGTGTTTGCGGTGTTCGCTATATACGGTGCGATATACATCGAATATGTTTGTAGAGCTTATGCATTTTTGTGCATTTTTGTAATTAAAATGTAGCGCGCCATCTAGTGATTGATTTTGAAAATAATCGAACCACATATCAGATATACTTATTTCTTTGCACTATTTATTTATTAAAAAAACAAGTGAGAACATTATAGTTAAGTAAGGTTGACCATTAAATACCCTACACCACATTGTCTAACACAATTTTTATTATTAAATGATTATTACTATTATGGGTCAATTTTCGTTTCTAGATATTAAAACTTAGATTTTTCTGCCCTATGAAGGTTCAAATTTGCTTAAGAATTCTTATTAGGTTGGGATCCAAAAATTGATATTGGAAATTAGACGTTTTTGTCATATGAACTTCAGTTTTCGTTATATGGGAGGGGCTTGAAAAAGTTGTTCCAGCCGGTTCAGAGTTTTCGCACCAAGTTATAATGCTGAAATATTATTACTTAGCCACCTTTGTCGAGAAATTCTGAAAATTGAAATTAAAATGAACTTATAGGTTATAATGACTTTTTAAAAGCAGGTTTTATATGGTTCGTCCTTGGGCTGAAACACGTCAGTGTACCAAATTTCATCAAAATATCTCTGAAATTGCGACCTGCACTGCACCTTGAACGCAAAAGTATATGGACAGGTATCAGACGGAGTGACAGAAAGATAGACAGACGGATAAGCAGGCTTAGATCGATTATAGAAAATGATTCTGAATCGATTCGGAAAAGATGAGTTTATCATAAGCCTTTCTGGGTGTTAGATACGTCCGCACAAACTTAATATACCCTATGCGATATATGGTAGGTAGGGTAGGGTATAAAACGGAAAAGAGCGTATCGAGATATTACAAGTGAGTTCGAGTCCACCATTAATAATTATTAAGAACCATTTATATATATATATATATATATATATATATGTACGTTTTTCTCGATAAAGCATTTTTATTGGGAAAAATTGCATTAACGATACGATAATTAAATATGCATGTTAAACAAACAATAACTTACACGTACAGACGTATTTATAAATAAGTGTACGCGCATATGTAAGCATATATGCTGAAATACATAATGCAACGATCAATAAATCTTGGAACTAAGTAAAAAAAAAAACGTTGATTTCGCAAAATTTGATTTTAATCATCAATGTGGCTTCGTTCGCAAGATAAGCAATCAGTTTAAGGATTCCCTAATAGTTCGTGAGATGTTTTATAAAAAAGTATTAATTAAGCCTCTGCAAAAACGCTTCAGTTTCCGAAATAATCCCATAAGTTGATCTAAATTTTTTTTCCTCAAGGATGCCTCTGAGAATTGTAAACAAATATTTGTGTATGGGCGTGAGGTGCTGTGGAACACATTGACTGTAGCAGGAATTCAAATAACCATTGACTTGTGCCACAAGTCGGTTTTTCGCATTATCTTTCTCTAATCTCGTGCAAAGTACCATAAAACGTCAGCTATTCGTCGTTCCTTCTTTTATCAAAGATCTTCGTGAATAGAAAAAGCAAACTATGAAGGTCATAAATTCATCGATCGATAGTTGAGTGTTTGAGCGCTTTGCACGGCTAAATCCTTTCCGCTTACCAGACTGTTCGTCTGGTTAATTCATCTTTCGGCTATTTTCACATACTGGACGAAAAAAACCCTATTTATTGCAAGTAAATGACACCAAAGACACGCGTCCGTGTTTTTGTCCATTAGGGAACTCATTTGGAAAACAATTTTCTCATACCGTGAGACAGGTGAATTAACTTTTGACATTTTTAAGAGAGATAAACTATCTCTAGCCGCATCATTTTTCAATTAGCGACAATAATTTTTCGGATCTTTTGATGATATCTGATGTTTATAAGCATCTCTCTTTGGTCGCCCTACATCACGTTTCTAAATTCGAAGCAAGCAAACCACCGGCTAATTATTCTTTTCCATAAGGAAGAGT